>NC_084996.1:11331232-11546232 GCF_963854185.1 Sardina pilchardus | reverse complement strand
GCGGCGAGGGCGAGCTCTGGCGCATGGGCGGGCAGTGCCCGTGCGAGTTGGGCTGGGAGGACGGTGCCATGCTCGAGGGACCCCCTCCGGGCACGCTACTGGGCAGCATGGAGCCCACGGGTGCCCCGGGTCCTGGGCCCGCGCCGGACACTGAGCTGGGCTGCCCGACCGGGCTGCCCACCGGGAGGGAGGTCGGAGTGGGCATCTGAGACTGCTGAGGGACAGAACACGAGGATGACCACCATTAATCAACAGATGCTTCAGCTGGGACACACAACGACCACAATCAAGAGAAGCCGATGCTTCAGCTGGGACACACACCGACCACAAATCAAGAGAAGCCAATGCTTCAGCTGGGACACACAACGAGCACAATCAATAGAAGCCTCCAAATACAGGCTTGTGGTGTCTCACCTGAGTCATGCCAGGCTGTGGCCCCGACTGGCCCATACCTACTGGGCCAGCGTTGAGGCCAGCGTTGGAGCCTGGAAACTGCCCAGACGGGAGGTACTGATTCTGCATCTGGGCCACATTGGGCTGCCCCATCCTTGGGCTTCCCCGTCCCATCTGACAACAAGCGGGTTAAAACAGCATTTAGAGATCATACGACACCTCTGCCTCTTCTGCAGCAAACATACATACACAGGCCTAAACGTCTTTGTGATCGGAAGCACAAGCACTGACTAAAATCTTATTGATCGAGTCAAACAATTTTGAAGAACACGTGTCCTTGCACTTTAGTGCATAGATGTAAGGACATCCAAGGAGTATGAAGGGTGAAGCAAAGAACCAAAGGCATCTGCTGCCTCACACTTCTGACCACTTCCCAAAGTAATAATATTACATTCCTTTTCAATTCATATTAGGTTGTGAGAAGGTGAAATAACAGACACTTATTAAAGTTCCTTTTTCCCCCAAGGTGACACAAGACACTTTGTTGCATCTGATAAATCAAAAACAAACGCGGTGCCAACCTGATTGAGTGGACCTCCCATGGGTAGTGGGGGCGTGGACCTCGGCCCGCCCCCCTGCATGGCCATCTGGTTGAACTGATTCATGGCTGCGGAGAGCAAAAGAGAAGAGGAGACGATGTGAGCCACACTCTGGACACGCGCGGCGCGCAGCACAATGCAGCCTTTCTTCTCCTCCTCCGCCTGCCCATCTCTCCCATTCACTCGCTCCGTCCAGAAGGATCTACTTCTATGAAACGACCACTAAAGCTGCGCCATGACAGGAGCTGTCCACAGGCTGCATTGCTTGAATGAGTTTTCTTGTTGGCAGCCGTATACTGGCAGAGGAGTGTGTGTGTGTGTGTGTGTGTGTGTGTGTGTGTGTGTGTGTGTGTGTGGTTGGGGGGGGTCGGGGTAGGGGAGCGGCAGTAGCCATCTCAAAAAGGGGCAGACACAAGGCTCCACTTACCTGCAGGGTTCTGCATACGGCTGACCATCTGATTGGGTCCCGCTGGCGGGACAAGGGAGGGGTCTGCATGGGGTCCATCTGAAGAGAGAGAGAGAGAGAGAGAGAGAGAGAGAGAGAGAGAGAGAGAGAGAGAGAGAGAGAGAGAGAGAGAGAGAGAGAGAAATAAATACAATCAAAAACCAAGGTGGAGAGACCAGCAACAAAGAGAGAGAGAAGGTTTTTTTTTAGTCCTTAACCTTTAACTTCTTTTTATACCACTGCTTGGTGTGATGCACCCTACTGACGTCAATTTAATTGACTCAACTTGCTCACCAATGAAGAACCTACAGTTTTTGTCCCTTTTAACACTTTTATGTCAATTCACCAAACTTGTTTTAAAGTTTAAATGGACCATCACGTTGCGACAAAGCTACAAACTAGCGATCTGAGAAGAGTTCAGAGCAGAGCAAAAGTGGAAAATTTTTCAGTACACATTACACTGCATTTGGACAGCTGTGATTTTGCAAAACAAAGACAACAGAATCCTGGAACATTCTAGCTTGACAGGTAAAAAACTATCGACTGAGGTTTGGCCATTACAGCTCATTTCAAACAAGTAACAGGAGTCTGTCCTTGTAAGTTGATGAAAGTCAATGGCCCTCATTTATGAAACGTGCGTACGACCAAAAACAGGCGTAGAACAGGCGTACGCTTGTTTCCACGCAAAGTATGGCATTTATCAATCTGAACATGATCGGTGCTATATGCTCAGATCTCACGTCTAGTCTGAACTCGCGTACGCAAGTTTTTCAGGCGGCATAGCACCGTGCAGCAGTAAATCGGCAGTGGATTAGAAAGTTGAAGAGTTGAATTTATGGACTATCTCGGACATAACACCTTTCCTGTACATGTGCAGCCTATTTGCTGTAATGTAGTACAATATATTGACACATTTGATGGCTTAGGATAGCCATATAGGAGATGATTACTTTCTCTTTGGCAAACGCAACATTCATGAATTATATATTTTAAATTATTTTCAAAGGGCAAATTTCAGTGTCGTATGGTTTTGTAGTGAACGTATTTTTAGTATGATGCGTTCTCTCTGCGAAAATAAAGTCTGTTGCGCTTAAATCGCTCGTTTCCCGCCTTCCTTGATGACAGCTTCTAGCTGTCAAAATTAACAAGGTTCAGCTGGACGTCACTGTGGCTCGAGATCAATAGTGATCTCTTTTGTAAATTCTAGGGGCGAGGCCATCAAAACGAGCATATATAGGGCCGTGATATTTAAATTACGCTCGTTTCCAGCCGCCACCTTTATCAACACACGTTTATTCTTACGCTGGAATTGGAGTGATACGAAAGTTTGATGAATCACACGTGAGCCCCGTCGTAAGAAGATTTCTGCGCTCAGATGTACGCTGGTTTCTACGCTTGGTTGATAAATGAGGGCCATGTGTGGTGGAAAGAAGTAGTTCTACGAACAAGTCAGTTTTGGAGGCCAAGATGTGTACATCGTGTCAGTAAATCACCATACTGCAGGTGTGGTATAAGCAACAATGCAGAGGTACAGGCAGGATAATGGACTTTTACATTAACATTTGACATGTATTCATTTGGCAGATGCTCTTATCTGTCAGACTTTATGGTGTTCGGGTAGCACCTCCACCGCACCGGTAGTGCATTACCACCTCATTACCTTGTGTTAACTTCTGATAACCTGTGACGCGGCAGGCCATCCATTATTCTTTACTTACAAAGCTTATTGTATTTATTATTTGTCTCTTCCTTATATACTGTGCATGACTGTATAATTGTAAAGGTTTTACGTACTGGGCGGCGGCCCGGGGGGCAGAGGCAGCTGGCCCATGACGGGGGGCAAGTTGGAGGGGGGCATGCCCGGCTGAGAGGGCATCATACCCTGTTTCTGTAGCCGAGTCCGTCTCTTCTCCTCCAGCTCCTTCTGGATCTTATAGATCTTCTCAGCTAGGAGGTGGTAGTACTCCGCCTGATGTGGCAAAAGCGAAAGAAAGAAAGAAAAGAGACAGGAAAAAGTGAAGACAAACGGAATGAGGGTTAGCTTGGGTACTCAACCAAACTAGGAGGGTCGGCGACATTTACACTTTTCAGAACCTATTCAGCTGCAATGGATGTAAGCAAGTGAGATCTTTCTCACCCTGCTGTTGGCCGACTCGTACATGTCCCCTTCCACCTTCCGCGCGTACGCCACCAGGTTCTCCATCCGCCTGTCCTTCAGTGCAGCGGGGTCTGGTGTGGGGAAGATGGCCTGCACTCTGCTCACATAGAGGGGAGGGAAGTGTCCAGGTCACAAAAGTTATTTTTGTCAGGGTTTTGTTTGAACTTACAATCACCATTAGGCCAGTCAATCTAGCGTTTGACCCATAACTAATTGCAATAGTAATCATTCCAAGTTTTTTGTGATCCCTAGGTATATCTAATTAACATATAAAAAATCTACCCGTTTATATTTAGTGGAACATACTTTTTTTCAATGTCAAAGGTAGCAATTTCCAATGGATTTTGCCATTGAGATTTACTACTGGTGAAATGGGTAAAATGTTAAACTATAGATATCAAATTGAAACTTTCACAGTTGTTTACTCACATTAAGGCAAATATTTTTTGTATTGCAAGTTTTCTGAAATGTGATGTTTAGATATGCAAATGAGACCAGTTTTGCCTAAATATGCAATAATTTGCATATATTTCTAGAAAACTAAATCTGAACAATAGGTACAGTCAGCTTCAAAATAATTGCTGCATTTTGCTTCTATATTGGATACCAAAAGCCTACGCAAAGGGAATATTAGATATTACTTCATATCACCTCAGAAATGAAGAAATCAAGTCAAGTCAAAATCAATGCGTTTCAATGGAAGTACATTATAGAACAAATGATTTTCAATGATATGGTATGATGGAAGTATCTCAAGTCACATGCCAAGTCACATAAGGAAGATATTGACCTTTAGACAACATATCAAGTGAGTTGGCATGCACTGAGATACTTCCATCATACCATATCATTGACAATCATTTGTTCTATAATGTACTTCCATTGAAACGCATTGATTTTGACTTGACTTGATTTCCTCATTTCTGAGGTGATATGAAGTGATATCAAATACTCCCTTTGCATAGGCTTTTGGTATCCAATATACAGTGAGGAGAAAATGTATTTGATACCATGCTAAAGTTGCCTAAAAAGAGGAATAGAAAATCGTCATTTGACAATTGATCTTAATGTCTTAATTCAAAAATTGAGTAAAAATAAAACCGCTAAGTACGCCAATTTTCTTTGTGATGGAAGAATGTTTCGTAAATAAATAAATGTTCTTCCTAAATGCTAGGGGGAAGTAAGTATTTGACCCCCAATGTAACCCTATGGGAATTCAACACATAGGGTTAACATAGGGGCGGGCAGATTTTTATTTTTTAAGGCCAGCTATTTTATGGATTCAGGATATTATGCATCCTGATAAAGTTCCCTTGGCCGTTGGAATTAAGATAGCCCCACATCATTACATACCTTTCACCATAGCTAGAGATTGGCATGGTGCTTTTTCCAGTAGGCCTATTAGCCTGTTTGATGCTCATTGAGCTCAATGCAAATCAAACAGGCTAATAGGCCTACTGGAAAAAGCACCATGCCAATCTCTAGCTATGGTGAAGGGTATGTGATGATGTGGGGCTATTTTAATTTCAAAGGCCAAGGGAAATTTATCGGGATGCATAATATCCTAGATCCATGAAATAGCTGGCCTTTAAAAATAAAAATCTGCCTGCCCCTATGTTAACCCTATGTGTTAAATTCCCATAGGGTTACATAGGGGGTCAAATACTTCCTTCCCCTAGCATTTAAGGAAAACATTTATCTATTTACGATACATTCTTCAATCACAAAGAAAATTGGTGTCCTTGGCGGTTTGATTTGTACTAATTTTTTGAGTTAAGGCATTAAGATCAATTGTCAAATGATGATTTTATATTCCTGTTTTAGCAGGGTATCAAATACATGTGCTCCTCACTGTAGAAGCAAAATTCAGCAATTATTTTGAAGTTGACTGTACCTATTGTTCAGATTTAGTTTTCTAGAAATATATGCAAATTATTGCATATTTAAGTAAAACTGGTCTCATTTGCATATCTAAACATCACATTTCAGAAAACTTGCAATACAAAAAATCTTTGCCTTAATGTGAGTAAACAACTGTGAAAGTTTCAATTTGATATCTATAGTTTAAAATTTTACCCATTTCACCTGTAGTAAATCTCAATGGCAAAATGCATTGGAAATTGCTACCTTTGACCTGGAATAAAAGTATGTTCCACTAAATATAAATGGGTAGATTTTTAATATGTGATGCAGGAGGGTTTAAGGATCAATAAAAAGTATGAACCATTACTATTGCAATTAGTTTAAGTTTTGGCCCTTTTTTGAGCTAGATTGACTTTGCAATACTTTTGGTTGAAGTTCACTATGAAGACTATAGACCCTTTCAACTGCATAAACAGGGCATTTCCTGTGGCACAGAAAATAACATTGGGCTAATGGGTAACTTGTTTACTTGATTAAAACTGTTTTTAAAAGTTTTTTTATTTTTTTTTTTTAATACTTTATTGTGTTCATTCAAAGTTCATTCAAGTTCATTCAAGTTCAGAACAATCATTCATTTATAAACACATTTTCAGTTTTTCTTTTTTTTCCCCCACTTGTGATTATTTCAAAACAGACATAAGAAAACGGTACATAGAAAAAATAAATAAAATAATTAATTAATAAATAAGAAAATTAAAGTAAATAAAAACCACACACACACTGTTTCATGTACTCCACCCCACCCACTCTTTTAACCCTTCTTTTGCTCCCATCTGCAGGTCTACATCCATCCATCCTCACAAACCCCACATTCACTCCCCCACTCACATCAGCACACATTCATCCATCCAACCATATATCCACACCCACCAACTTTCATCCACCTAAATACCCACACTTTGCGACATTCATCCATCCACGCATACACCCACATTCACCCACACACAAAAGAATTCACATAAACTCACACCCTCCCCCCCTCCCCATGCCCCCCCCCCACACACACACACACACACACACACCCACCCACCCACCCACTCACGTCCTAACCCCCATACACAAAACAATGAACCTAAAAAAAAAATAAAATAATAAAAAAAAAAAAAAAAAAAAATACGAAGGGTATACATATTTATTAACTGAGTGTAGTTTTGATTTCTCATGGGGGTGCCATAGTTTAGATTGGCTCCTCATCTTAACATTTGTAAAGGGACCATTTTTTGTCATACACATTCTCTTTATTATTGATTCTATAAGTTATTTTTTCCATACTTTTCATTTCCTCTATACTTTCCAACCACATATCAGTAGTAGGTGGTTCTACTTTTTTCCAATTCCTTGTAATTTGTTTTAAGGCTGTTATTCTAAAGACCCAAAAGAGGTGGAGGTGTTCCTTTTCCAGCCCTCTGGGTCTTATGCCCAAAATAGCATTGTGATTTTGTATTGACACATCTTTGCTTAACTTTTCTCGCGTAAGATGTTGGACTGCCTGCCAATATTTATTAAGTTTATTACAAGAGTAGAAAATATGTGTATAATCAGCGTTGTTTACACCGCATTCCCTCCAACAGCTGGTGTTGGTTTGCGCATATTTGGCCATTATTGATGGTGTTAGAAAGTATCTAATAGTCATCTTCCAGGCATATTCCTGCCAGTAGGGGGATCTAGTGTAAACATTAATATCTTTCAGGCACTGTTTCCACTCCTCTTCACTAATGGTTTTGTTCAAATCCAGCTCCCACTTCTCCTTTATGTGATCTAATTTTTCAGCCCCACATTCCTGTAGAATATTATATATTTGTCCAGTTAAATGTTTAGTATTCTCACTCTGACATTTTTTCGCCATGTATTGTATAAGTATATGTAGATCATTAAGACTTTTGAGATGTGCTTTTTCATTCAGATAATTCCTAAGTTGCAAGTATCGATAAAATTGATTGTTTTGGAGCTGGTATGCTCTTGCTATATTTTCAAAAGGTTCTACACCAATGTCACTAAACATTTGGCTGTGCATAACCAGGCCTTTATTTCCCCAGCTTTTAAAAGTGTTATCAAGTGTATTTGGGGTAAAGTCTGGATCACTCTGTATTTCTCTTAGACATGTCAGATGTCCTTCTTTTATTTTTATATTCTTACATATTTTTCTCCAAGTTTTGACCGTATTATTTAGTACGAAATTATTTGTTTTCATCTGCTTTGTGGTGAAGAGTTTATTTAGGTTACCAACCAGTATTGTCTCCATATTTTTCCATTTTGGGCCCAAGCCTTTGTTCAACATAATCAAAATTAATTTCACTTGTGCTGCATAATAGTAGTTAATTAAATTTGGTAACGCTAACCCCCCTTCCCTTCTCCTCTGTTGCAAAATTTTAAGTTTAACTCTTGGTTTTTTCCCATCCCATAAGAATTTTCTAAGTAAACTCTCCCAGTATTTGAAACTTATGTGAGGTATATAAAGTGGGATATTTTGAAACAGAAATAAAAATCTTGGTAAAATATTCATTTTTATTGCACTGATCTTCTCCATTAACGTGAAAGGCAAACTTCTCCACCTATTTAGGTCTTGTTTAACAGATTTTTCCAATGTTCCAAAGTTGCTTTGGTAAAGCTGTTCAAGGTTATTTGGTACTATCACCCCCAGGTATTTTATGCTATTTTGGTCCCATTTGAAATTATATGCAGTTTTGAATTGGTTATCTAATTGGCAGCCAATTTGCATCACTTCGGTTTTATTTAAATTCAACTTATACCCTGACACATTACTGTAAGATGTTATTTCACACATTAGGGTCGGCAAGGATTTGTAAACACTTGTTAAGTATAAAATGATATCATCGGCAAACAATGCTATTTTATGTTCCTCCTTTCCAACATAAACCCCTCTTACCTCTGTATTCTGTCTAATTCTTTCAGCTAATGGCTCTATACATAGAGCAAATAGTTGTGGAGATAAAGGATCACCCTGTTTGGTTCCTCTCTTTATTGTGAATGAATCTGACAAAGTTCCGTTAACTTTCACTCTGGCTTGTGGAGTTGCATACATTCCTCTGATTAAATTAACAAATGTCTGATTAAACTTAAACTTCTTGCACACTTCTATTAGGAAGGGCCAGAATAATCTATCGAAAGCTTTCTCTGCATCCAATGTTATGGTTAACATAGATAGCTTATTTTTGGAGGCATAGTCTATAACATTAATGGTGCGATGGATATTATCACTCAATAATCTATCTTTTACAAAGCCTGTTTGGTCCAAGTTGATTATTTTAGGCATTATATTTGACATTCTCTTGGCTATTATAGCTGTAAATACTTTTTGGTCTACATTTAGCAGGGATATAGGCCTATATGAAGAGCAACATTCAGGGTCTTTTCCTTCTTTATACAACACTGAGATTATTGCTGAGTTCCAGGTATTGGGCCAAACTCCTGTTTCTAATATCCTATTAAAAACCCTGCACAAAATGGGTATTAATAACCTTGAAAATTCCTTATAGAATTCATAGGTGTACCCATCGTCACCCGGGCTTCTCCCGGCCTTCCCATTCTTTATGGTCTTTGCTATTTCTATTTCAGTTATTGGCTGTGTTAACTCTTCATTCTGACCGTCAGTTACAGCTGGAAGCTGCAACGTATCCAAAAATGTTTTAGTTTCTTTATTGTCAACCTCCAATTCAGGTGTATACAGATCTTGGTAAAATTCCCTGAAACCAGATGCGATATTTGATTTTCCCCTTCTGTAAACACCTCTTTTATCCTTAACCGTGGCTACTATAGATCTTTCCTGTTGTTTTTTTAACTTAAATGCCAATTTTTTCAAGGATGTTGTACTATTCTCAAAATGAGTTTGCTTACAGAGTACTAATTTTTTTTCGATCTCCATTAATTCTAATGATTTCAGTAGTTTTTTAGTGGCACACAATTGTGTATATACCTCTGCTTTCATACAAATCTCATATTCCTTTTGCAGGTCACCTACTTTCTTTTCTAAGAGGGTCTTTGTTTTTTCTTTTTGTTTCTTTTCCCAAGAGGAAAGTGCAATTATTTCTCCTCTTATTGTTGCCTTTGCAGCTTCCCATAGCACTATGTCCGATACTTCACCATTATCATTTAACTCGAAGAAAGACTTGATCTTCCTCGCAATTTTATCTTTTAAATGAGAATTTCCCAGTAGTGAGTTATTCAGTCTCCAAAGTGTTTCTCCTTTGTCCACATTCATATTCATTTCCATTACGACCGGAGCATGATCAGTTATTGTTATGGGTAGAATTTCGCACTTGCTAACTCTTCCAATATCGTTTTTGTACATAAAAAAATAATCTAGTCTGGAGAAAACCTTATGTGCATCAGAGTAATAAGTAAAAGCTTTATCACAGGGGTGTAGACAACGCCAAACGTCTGTTAAGCCTATGTCTGTTTCAGCTTTCCGGAGTAAGTCTGCAGCTTTTTCTGATTTATGTTTCTTCCTACTCTGGGTATCTAATTTTGGATTCATGACCAGGTTAAGATCTCCAGCCATAATTACCGTTCCTTGTGCCTCCATCATTAACAATTGTAGTACTTTTTCCACAAGCCCATCCCCTTTTCCTGGAGGGTTATATACATTAATTAGTGTTAAGCATTGCTCTTCCAGCATGCCTATAACTACTACATACCTTCCTTCCTTGTCCCTAATACATTTTATTTTCTTAAACATAAGATGGTTCTTGATCAAAATTGAGACTCCTCTTTTAGATGTTGAATGGGAGGAATGAAACACCTGTGCATTAGCTAATTTTTCCATTTTAGCATGCTCAATTGTACTTAAATGAGTTTCTTGGAGGAATATTACTTCTCCCCCTTCTTTCTTAAGGTACTGGAGTATGCGTTTCCTTTTTATGACATTATTTAGCCCATTTACATTTAGAGATATGCATCTAACTTTCACCATGAGAGATATTTCACTTCCCCTTTGTATTTATTTCTAAGAAAAATAAACAGAAAAACATAAAGAAAAAAGTGCATAAGTGAAACCTTCCCCCTAACCCAAAACTCCCATCTTGAACTTCCAAAGAGTGTAACCTCTTCTATGTGGTTACTAAGTGGCTTCCACTGTATATCGTGGAATGAAAGGGTCTTACTGTTTCGTCCATACCAACGTTTGGTTATGATGTACATTGGACTAAGGCATGCCCTTACAAATGTGGTGAACAGCATGATGTCTTGGAGTTTCTCCCCTGTTGTCTTTTCTTACATTGTGAGTATTTTAGTGCTCAAAGTCATTGTTCATTAAATCATTCGTTTATTTTGTCTACCTTGGTCTCCACTGGCACGGCTGGGATGGTCGTTGTCTCTTGCTCTCGTGCGATGTTTTGTCTGTGAACTTTCTGGAAGGGGACTGATTGCGCTTTCCCCCTCTTAACTTCGTACTGGCACTGGTCCGTGGCAAGTATCACTCCCTTCTCTCGTAGGCCACGTTCTGCTTCTTCAGGAGTCGCGTAAATGGTTGGTTCTCCCTCGCCAAACACCTTCAATTTAGCTGGATTTCGCAGATGTGATTTCACATTCTTCTCCTTGAGTAATCTCCTTAATGGAGCATATCGGGTCCTCTCCTTCTGTACTTTGCTTGTGAAATCCTGTGAAAAGTAGACGCGCTCCTCATCCAGACTGATGTTCTTCGCCCAAGCCGTCTGTAGGATTTCTTGCCTGATATTCCCATTCGGAAAGCGCACCACAATCGACCGAGGGCTGCTTGCGTTATCTTCTGTTTTCCCCGTGGTTTGTTGGCTACTCTTTGAGGGTGAACGATAGGCTGCTTCAACCTGTAGTAGTCCAGGAGGGAGCATCAACTTTTCCTTGAGAAATGTTCTTATAAATCCAGCCATGTTTCCTCCCTCTGTGCCTTCTTTAATATTATATATCCGAATGTTATTTTGACAAGCTTTGTTCTCGAGATGCTCAAGTCTGTCATTCATTCTTTTTTGCTCTTGTTTCAGCCATTCTATCGTCTCATTTGCACTTATCTCTCTTTCTTCCAATTCATGTATGCGTTGCTCAGCTTCCTTTATATCGCCATTTGCTTCTTCTAATCCCGTGCGTATTTCGGTAACGTCAGCTCTTACTTGTTTTAATTCATTTGAAAACGTTCCGAAGTCTTGTCGAAGCTCTGCAATTTGTTTGGAGATTTCCTCCTTGAAGTCAGTCAACATGGCCTTCAAACTTTGTTCCAGCTTTTTGTCCACCATTGTTTCTTCAGTCACGCTTGATTTCTTCTTCTTTAGTTTCTCTCGCGGAGTTTCTTGGGCAACCGTGCCAGATCTCAAGTTCATTACTTTTTGTCCATTAATTTGCGTTTTAAGAGTTCATTCAAAGGCACCTTAACTTTTGATTTATGAAGTTAGACGCCAGGGTTTGTGCGGAGCTACTCACACCGACATCTCACCTCACCGGAAGTGGGAAGCTTCTTAAAAGTTTTTTTAAAGTCGGCATTTTGTAGAGCATGACGCTATAGTCCGATTCAATTTAATTTCAAAGTATCTGGGTTTCAACCGGAAACCCTCTAGGAACAGACTGAAAGGGTCTATATCTGTCACTATGCTTACGTCATTTATTTTTTATTTATCGCATGTCACCTATTTCCGCCTGTGCTCTATTTTCACCCTCTTAGGAAAATGGGCACTAATGTGTCAGGACTGCAAATTCCTAAAGAAGTGCAAGCACTCGCCACATAAGGGTGTCTAAATAATCTTTGTGGCAAAAATGAAAATGTACAATGACTCAATGTGCTATAAACAGTGTTGTGATGCTGCGTGTACAAAACCACTTGGAGCTCGGGTTGAATTTTGATTTTGCGACAAGAAGTCTTGGTGTAACGTTTTCTATTGTAGTTGTCCACTGATCTGGGCTAATGCACTGATTACCAAATGCGGTAGGGGTCTCGGGACGACAAGAATGAGACTGAATGTGCTTTAATTTCAATTCACCACTAAACGTCCATCATAGCACCTTGCTGGACCGAGTGAGTAGGCAGAAACAGGGCACCCACCAGCCCAGCGCCAAGCTCCGACCACGGTAAACAGAATCGGGTATTTTCGACAGTAAATATTCCCAGTAAGAGTCAAACCAGATTTTGGTTCATAAATTCATATTCATTCATAAATGAAACATTATTTTGAAGTATAAAAAAAACTCTTAGTTTTTTTTTTATTTTCCGACGGAAGGGGCAGACATGGGTACTTTTACAACAGCTTTTAGTAACCAAATACGAGGCACACCAGCTCCGCATTAGCTTTGAACTATGCATTACTTCTGACAGAATTGCCGTGCCTGTCTTAATCAAAGCACACAACACGCCTATACTGAACCAGGTTGAAGAACTGTAGTATTGCGTAAAAAAGTGTTCTGCCAGCTTTGTGCCAAAGTATCCTAATTTAAAGGTGTTACGGGGACACCCACAGTTAGGAGTGAGTGGATATGGCTAGGGACTCACAGTTTGTGCACAAGGTGGTTGCGTAGGTCCTGGGTGATGTCCTCATGCCAGCTCTTCCTCATGCCCGCAACCGAGGGCGGCGTGGCTGTGGGCATGGAGCCCAGGTTGCCCACGGCAGCGCTGTCGTTCATTAAGCTGCGAGAGCAAAACATAAGTAAGCCACTGACACAAGCCTTTGGATCAAATCAGAAGCAAATTTGAGCTTCTTGACAAATTCTCTTTCATACTGCTTGAATCCCATACACATCTAAAATCACTACACATACATATGCAAAGACATAAAAAAAGACAAGGCATAAATGCTTCACTTTACACTTCTGTAACAGGAGCCTGAACTGGTTTGTAAAAGCATGAACTCCGCTGGCAAGACAGGGACAGCCTCTCGGAGGATTGTGTTACATGCATGAGGTGGTTAGAGCACGGACCTTTGCGCGTTCATGCTTCGGTGCAGCATGGCGTCCTGGAGAAGGTTAGTCTGCTGGCTGGGGGACTGAACCCCCACACCACCGTTCACACCCATGGGGTTTCCTCCAGCTTTGAGGGGGTGAGAAGAACAGAGGAGAGGAGGGGGTGAGATGGGTTGGACTGACAAGACCCAGATGAGCAAGTCAAGCGTACAGATCCAGGCGATTGTATGAATTAAAAAACCTACATTGTCTAGTGATAGCAACAATGCACATGGAGAGACCATGTTAACCACAGAAAGATGCCGCATGAGTGCTGTGAGTCTTCTTAACAACATATTTACAGTTTTCCATTAATCTGAGTGTAAAACGGTCTGTCCTTTAATTGATGTCCTCAGATCGTCTACTGTGATTGCCTACCACCCCACCACCCATCGAAGAAGCCCCGCACATACCCATGGGGTTCATGGGCCTGACCCCGGCCTGGCCCGGCAGGCCCTGGGAGGGCAGAGATGACGACTGGGGTGTGGCGGTCATCTGGTTGCCCTGGTAGGTGAGGCCGAGGGCGGCGTAGGCCCGCTCGATGGAGCTGGGGTCGATCTGGCTGGGCGGGTTGAGGTTGGGCGTGCTGGGCTGACCGCCTGGCACAGCCCCTAACGAGCTACCCAGACCCACCCCAGCCTGGCCAAGGAGCGCTGTAAGAAGAAGAGGGTGAACATGAGTCAAGAGTCAAATACACCATGGGTCAACAGAGACTACAGATAAGATGCCTGTCAGGAGGTACAAGACGGGTCTCCAACATAAATTCTACACTCCGCATTAAGCAGCCCATTGGGTCTGAATGGCATGCATCTTGGATGGAGCATAACCCCATTCTCACACAAGGGGCTGATTTAATGACAGGGTGACAGTTAAGTCAACACCCTAAAGTTAAATCGCCAATCATTGCTCCTGCACTGCGTATTTAATGCCTGTGTGTAGCCTTAAACATAACATAATCCACAGTGGTTGTGATAACTTTGAGCCCCAAAACTGTTTTTGATTGGTGATCTTATTTGAGACATTATATATTATACTTTGCCTCAGGCTATGCCCGTTGCATGCTTCTAGCACACCTGTGAGAATGACAAGCTGATTGATTAACAGGTTTGAGCGGGGCGAGGGGGGGGGGGTGTACTTTCACTCAGAACATTAATATCAGAAACTCCTCTGCCTATGTTAATGCCTGTGTGTAGCCTTCAAACATAATCCACAAGTGGTTGAGATCACTTTTGTTTTTGTAACTAACTGCTTTTAATTGGCGATCTTATTTGAAACATTATACTTTGCTTTGAGCTATGCTCGTTGCATGCTTCTTGGTTATGCTAACTGTGCTTGCTTTAGTTTGCATTGATAACATTACTCGCATAGCTTGCAAGTCTTAGTCATAAACTCATCACCACACAGCAGTATCTATCGAGCTCTGTTTGAAATGATGCAAATGATGCAAACTTGTTAGTCCAAAACTAGCATAGCTGTCAGCTAATTAAATTCACAAAACAAAGTTTTGAAATTACATATGTAACGTTCACGTAATTATCTTGCTGACGTGATATCTTCCATTCAACTTTATAACATTGTAAAGGAAAAAGGAGGAAACCCTCAGGATGCTTGTGCAGCTCTGCTGCTTGGTCAGTTCATAAACACACTAGCACCTGCTAGTTGGCAAAGATTAAAGATAAATGGCAAAGATTAAACCTTGCAGTGGAGGCAAGAACAGCTAGGATATGTCAAAGTAAAAATAATACACCTTGCATGTTCACTCTTGCAAGGAGACATAAACCTGTTAAATGCCTTTGTCTGAGAACAGAGACCCACACCTTTATCATTATGGGGGAGCGTGTGAGGATGCAAAAAAAGTGATCTAACCTGATTTTGTTTTTTGTTTTTTTACTTCAACTTAAACAGGGTTTATATGAAAAAGAGGCTGATCATGTTCAAATGTCTGTCAGGGGTTACAAAAGCCAAAAAGGAAGCTTGACGAGACAACGCATATCCTCTTGGTGGGAAAAGGCCAAGCATCTTTGGCTTTGACCATGGAGTCTTTGAACAGATACTCACACTGCTGGTTGCGCTTGTCTCCAGCGTTCTTCAGTGGCAGACAGACAGGGCAGTCGTGCCGCGTGCAGTTCTTCCAGTGAGAGATGATCTGTCGCGAAGAGGCACAGTGCGCCACTGAGAGCAGCAGCAAAAGAGAGAGAAAAATAAGACATGTTTATGCTCGCGCTCTCTCGAGTGTACACAGCATGGCACAAGAAAACCTCAGAATTTATCAGCAACTGTGAGTCAATGTGCGACGAAAGAGAGGAGAAGCTAAACCGCAGGGAGAAAACCACAAAACCACGCTTCACACAGACGCACTGCGACAAAGCGCAGACGCTCGGAATCGGAACACAAGAGACAGACAGGCAGGCAGACAGACAGACAGACACCATGGAGTATAACCAGACAGACGCCAACAAGATGGAAGAGTCCTGGGGAAACACTGCCTCCCGCTCGCTCTCTTGCGCGCTGTGGTGGCGCTCGCTCACTCACCCTGGCAGGACTTGCCAGCCTGGCAGTGGGTCATGTGGTTGAGGACGTTCTTCATGGTGCGGCAGTGGGGCAGGTTGCACGGGCGCATCTCGCCGTTGGCCTGCTCGCGCCGCTGGCACTTGTGCGCGTGCAGCAGCAGCACCAGCTGCTGCTGGATGAGCTTGCGCTTCTCCGGGTCGGCCGTGGGGGGCGCCGCGCTGCCCGGGGCCGAGGCCATGGCGCTCAGGCTCGTCTGGGCTCCGGCGGGGCCCGCTGCGCCACCCACGGCTCCCGAGCCAACCACCGAGGGCTGCTGGGAGGCCTGGAAAACACCAGAGGAAAGAGTTACAACAAGGGCCACTTCACTAAGGTATGTTTACAGGAGAGGAATGACAACTGGGGAAAAGAGACACAATACACAGATTTGACTGAGGTAGGAGTGCATCAGTATGATGAACGCAGGTGGATCTTGAGAATGCAAGTGAATGAGACAACGAGCAAATGTAAAGACCAGAGATGAACTAAGACTCCGGAGTCGGTTAAGTCGTCATGAGACACATCATTACCATGGCAGTCATGCCCTGGACGGGCTGGGGCTTCTTGTCCATGTTAAACTGGGCGAGGCTGTTGGGCATCGCTGCTTTGTTCTGAAGCTGCCCGCCCATCACCTGACCTGCGGTCTGGCCGTAGGGTCCGCCGTACGGCCCTGCATTCTGCATCATCCCCATCTGAGGAAACAGGAGAGAGAGGAGGAGAGGCGTGGGACACAGAAACATAAGGAGGTTAGACAAGGTAATGGGCATGTTATATGCCGCGCTGTCCTTTTCTGCTGGGTAACTTCAAAAAATCATGAAAAATCTTTTCCATTCCAAGTGGTAATCGTCAACACGGAGCAGAGGGGGTTGGCCATGACGGCAGTGGCAGCAAGACAGAGTCAATTTCATTGAACTTGAAGATGAAAATAAGACTCAGCCAGACATACAAATTTCTACCCTGCACGACTATAAATTAACAGCCTGAAAGCATTTCATTCTGATGAACTGCTTTGACCTATAAATGATGAATTACAGTAACTCTGTCGCTGACAGACTTCAAAGTTCATCTCACGACACGATCAGAGGCTTTCAGAGGGGGCAAAGAAAACCAGCAAGAGCATGGACTGCGCTGAGGCAGAATTCAGCTACACTTAGTGCCTCGACAGAACCTCTTAGGAAAGCCACGACTGTGTTTCAGCACAGGTTTGCGCCCTGCCAACAGATTTATCACACAATCCCCAGCCATTGCTGGATGCTCGCCATTATGAAGAAACCTTGGAGGATCAATCCATGACCAAAAAAAATATATTCTCCAACCGTCTGACTTGAGCCAACCACAACTAATAAAAGGTGAACATCCTTGGGCTTTTTTGACTTGCTTATTTCACATTTGAACGACATGCATTAAACCTTAAATCAGACTAAACATGAAACCTCAAAATAGAATTTGATATCAGTTGTATTGGATCTTCTTGACTTGATGAGTAAGCTGTATTTTTCATTTCCTTTTCTCCAAAATACACATCCATTCAGTGTGGTTCTCAAGGTGCACAGGAAGATTCCAAAACATCGCCCAAAGACACTAACTCAGGAGGAGAGACAACATGATCCATTTGCTTATACACCATTAGGAGGCAATACTGAAAAAAATATCAAGACTTCCGGGTCATTTCACACATGCATAACAAATGAGAGATTGTTGCGTTACATGCTGCTCTTATGGTGCATGGCCATCTCGCTTACCTTGTTCATCGCTCCGGGTTGCTGTGGCCTCATGCCAGCATGACCCATCTGTGGCCCGCCCTGCTGCTGTTGCTGTTGCTGTTGCTGTAGCGTGTCTGCGAGTAGGTTGCTGTTGCTCCCCATGCCCTGGTTCGGGTAGCCCATCCTGGGCGAGCCGTTCATCACTTGCCCGCCCATCATGCCTGGGGCAGCTGGGCCCTGCAGCTGCTGGCCGTTGCCCTTCTGGGCGCCCATCATGCCCCTGTTCAGGCCACCAACCATGCCAGCCTGCTGCATCATGCCTGTCTGCTGGGGCGAGGAGTGTTGCTGCTGCTGGCCCAGGGACTGTGGCCCCGAGGTGGCGGCGTTCAGCCCTCCCAGGAGTCCCATGGAGGCAGCGTTCCCCGGGCTGCCGGCCGCGGAGGTGGTTGGGAGCGATGCCCCGGAGCGCAGGAGCTCCGAGAGCTGCTTGTGTTTGGCAGCAGCGTCCTGGCCGGCGCCCGCGGCCCCGCCGCCGACGCCTCCTCCGCCGAGGCTGGTGTGGAGCTGGCTGAGGTCTCCGCCGTTGGGCAAGCCCAGATCCGTGGAGTTGATGAGCTCATCAGGAAGGTCGTGCTCCAAGTCGAAGAGGGAACCAAAATCTGTGCGTGCGTGCAAAGAGAGGAGATCAGAAGCAGTACGCATGTGCGCACAAGCGCACACACACAAACACACACACGCACACGACTTTGCTTAGCATGACTTTAGCCATGAGACAGAGGTAAAGCATTAAACTCGAAAAGGAAAATGAAACCACAAGTTATTAGTCTCAAACCTCTCAAAATAACAATAGAAAATGTATTGGTGATAACAAATCCACAAATCCTTCACATACAAGGGATCTGCTCATATAAGAGCACCTGCCCTATTCAACACTGTTAACTTCAGCGAGAAAATAAAAGGAAGAGAAAAGAAAATGCTTTCCCTAATCCCATCCCTGTTGTGTCCCAAGATGACAGAAGCTGCTCCAGTAGATCTAACTTCACGGGCTTGATGTTTATTAATGGTAAACCTGACATGCTCAGTAACAGACAATAGATATCTTACATCGACTAGCAAGCTGTTGAACGTCAGTGGTTCAGTGGTTCAGGCTGACAGAACATTATCAAAATAATGGAGCAGAATGAAACTGAGCCTATGCTGAGCAATTTACCCCAACAGTGACTATCAAAAAATGTCTTCAATGGTATTAGTAGAGAGGAACCCCATTAGAGTGCCCAACTGAGCCATTCACAGGTTTTAATGAATTCCAAGAACCATGACAATAACGAGATGGGTGCCCCCAGTCAAAATGATTTTTCCAGCATAAAACAATTAGGATTTCAGATATACCCGTTTCTGCAAAGTGCCGCCCAATAAAAGCACAAGTTTCAGTGATAAATATGGCGAGCAAGAGCTGATGCATATGGCAGCCACAACATTTCAGAGTACAGTGTAATGACTATGATCTCTGATATGATGCTGTCTACTTCAAAATCTAACAAAACATTAGCAACCTTCCTAACCAGTAGTTAGTTTACGACAGGACACATTGCCATCAAATAGATCTTAAAAGACATCTCAAACATTGTTTGCAGCTTTACTCAAGGCAACAACACTACCTACCAGCTCTTTGTTTATATTTACCCAACAAAATGAAACAAAAAGTAAAAAAATGATTTGAGCGTCAAGCGATGCAAATCAGTCACCATTATTTTTTGTTCATGATTGTTTATAGCTACTAACCTACTAGGTAGATCAATTGTTCATTAGGCCTAGTACTTGCACGTCGTACTTAACCTGCTAGCTAGCTGGATTATTTAGTTTTTCCTACACCGCGAACGTTGTGCAATTGCTTATCCTTGATAGATAGATAGATAGATAGATAGATACTTTATTGATCCCCAAGGCCAACACTAGTTTGGTGTAGCTAGATGCCCATTTCAACCTCATCAGGTCCTGCACCAGCATCTCAAAATGTCAACAATGACGTCCTTCAGAATGTTGATGTTGGATAGCCATATTCAACGCGTGCTTTATCATTATTGTATTTGCACAATATGGTTATGGGATTTGGCAGATGATTTTGCCCAAATCGACATACAATTAAAACAATACATTAACTAGGTTAGGCTAAAACAGCCATGTAACCACAAATGCTAACTTTAACGTTAGCCAACTTTCAAGAATGGATGCTTCATTTTGGTCAGCTAGCGTTTATTAACGCCGGACACAAGTAGCAGCTAACCACTTGAATTTCTTCGCAGCTTACTCGTCACAAATGTTATTTGACCAGTTTAGGTGAGTATCCATGTGTTTAGACCTAGGATAACAAATGATTGATGTTAATCAGCCACCGTTAGCATCAAATAGTCTACAAGCCAGTAACGTTAACGTTGACGTGAATAACTTTAACGTTAACGTTAAGTAGGGAGGTAGAAGCTAACGTTAATGGTTAAAGTTCATTAGCGTCTGACCCAACTCATCTACCTTGCCATAACGTTATCTAATGTAACCTGGCAGCATACCTCCAATTAATGCTACTGTTTACGACCAAAGCTATCTTTTCGTTAACGTTTAGTCACCCAAACACTTTACCTGGTTGGTTAACTTGATAACTGTTGCTACTAACTAGTAGATACAGTGTTTACATGTGTAACATTTAAATGACAGCCACTCTGATAATCATTTTTATCCAGCTAACTACTTATCTATGCATTTTAAGCCAATATTGAAGTTTGAATCTTTTACGAAAAGAAGCTAACTGGCACCAAGTTGTGCCTGGTTTGGTTTCCCTTGATACGCCACCTACCCAGTAGTTCATAAAAGATAGCCAAAATTGTTAGCAAGCAAGCTAGCAAACGGTATATTGTCCGCTAGCCAGCAAGGGAAGTTAGCATTATTGAACAATCAAGCTAAACGTCGATTGGCCAATGATTGATTGGCTTTTATCCTACTGTAAATAAGCCGAAGCCCTTTGAAGAAGGTATAATTGCAACGCAACGTAACACCATTCAAACATTTTACGGCACACTGATAAAAAATCAGAAATGTAAGAAAATATTTACCATTTCCATCGCTGGCGGAGACAGAGAGAGCCGGAGAGGATAGTTTAGGCCTCTTGGCTGAAGGCGGGCCGGAGTCCAGAACATTATCGGCCATATTTTTTTTCACGAATAACAAAAAAATATGTATCCACAAAGGACAGACGTTTTCCCTTGTTCGAGTCCTTCTGGGTGTTTTGGGCAATCCCTTCTCCAAACGTTTTCAATCTGTTCCCCTCCGTTGCGGAGTATATGGATAGCCTTGTTGCTACAATCTCGTTCTTGATTCGCTTTAACGAGACCCAGTGTATCAATCCCGTTCCCTTCTCGGATTAATAAAGAAAATCTAACGTTATAGCACGGTTAGATTGTTCCGAATAGAGCAGGACAAGGGAATGTGGTGTCGGTAAAAGAGAGATGAGTCCAGACTCCAAAGAAACTCACGTAGCCTCTTCGGCGACTGGGAGATTGTCCCAAGACTTATCCTCCATAGCTGTATCACTCTTTTCCGCCATAGTCGGCGGTGAAATCAAGAGTTCAGTTCTGCTGCGTTGAGCTAGGGCGTCGTAGCGCGTGAGGCTAGATGGGAAACACGATAAAGAATGCAACCCAAATGCACCCCGATACCTACGTTGAGGGGTTCGCCTCATGCAATGGTAATGAAAATTCCGTCAGAAGGTAAATCCATGTTTTGCACAGAGTTCCCATTGCAGTCAATGCAGTTCGTTCCCAGCATCACCATTCGCATTTCTGTGTCTCGATATCCAGTGAAAAGTGGAAAAACTCCCAAAATCACTACCACCAAATATTTATTGTCGACTGGTTTTCGGCAGTATGAATTTCATTTGCAATAACGAATCACGCCTTTAGTAATTGTGGAACTGACTCTGGAGTAGAGACTAAAAAAGAAAATGTCAACCGTTCGTAAAATAGCCCAAGACCTAACGTTAGTCTGCAACCTAGTGTTCAAACTTTAAGTCACTAAGCACTCCCACGACCTACAACAAAAATGACACGATTCACAATGCATAATCTGTTTTACTGTATATCGTTATTAATCTAGTGAATAATAGTCGGATAAACCTCAGTTTACAGTATCGTTTCGTGCGATAAATAGCATACACGTGCATTACTGCTGAAATATAATACCATGGCGCTTATGAGTAGGCTGGCCGATCACTTCTGAAGTATGTATAAACTGTCCAGTGCCGCCCTGATATCGGCGGTTAACACTTCATTGCAATGAAGAAATTGCATACTGCATTAATACTTGTTTCACAAAAAGATTGCAATTTCTATTTAGATATCTAGAATGCAAGCTATTGATATGTCGAACATTTGTTTATGCGTCCACCTAAGTTGGATCGGGCGCCCTCTGCATAAGCAGAATGCCAGAAATTGGGTTCGAAATATTATCAAAAATCTCTGATCATTGCTTCAAGCAACCGCATTGATTGTGTAGTTGCAGCAATGTGCGTTCCCAATTATCACCGCTATGTTAATTTTATAAAAATGCCACGTTTACCAAAATTGCAAACCGAGCTAATTAATATCAGTTTGATCCAATTAGTCGTTAAGCTAGTTTCATTACCAGCGGGCGTTTTTTGCAAAGTATAAAGCTCGCCGTCTTGCGACCATACCTTAAGTAGGCTGTTTTAAAGAACCAAACGAATTGTTGTAAGCTATTTTCACCGGTTGACAAATGTTGCAAAAATAATTTATCTGTCACTGCGTATACCGCGATGGCTCGCGATGCAAGTTAAGAAAAAAAATCCCTAACCAAGAAAAGAGAATACGGCGACGCACGAAAATCGGATATAACGAGGGGGGTCGCCCCAATATTTTGTAACGTTACAATAAAAGTGGGGATCAGTTCACATCCAAAAGATGTAGGAAGCTTCAGCCCCACAAAATAATTTTGGTTCCTCAAAAACCTTTCATTGAGTCTTTGTGATGCTGTATCCCCCCCTTCGCGTTTATCCTTTTATTTTCTCTACCTTCCAATTCTTCTGTTATATCCTTTACTCTCAGTCCTTCCAGCAGCTAGTTAAAGACATCGTTTTATCTTCTGAAGGATTTTCCTTCCCGTGACCAGAGATAGAGATGTAGTAAAAATTAAACGTTATATTTTCCTCTCCCTCGCAGGCTTTCCTTCGTTTAAATGTATTGCCTTCTTCCGCCTCTCCTCTCCGCTCCGTAAAAACACCCCCTTCCTTGGATTTTCAAGAGAGCGTTTAACCCGTTTCTCTCTCTCTCTGTTTCGTTTTTAATCTATTAAGGATTTCGTTATGTCTTATTTCCACCGAGACGATAGCACCACTTTCCTCCCGGCGGCTATCCAAGTCGCTAGGAACGGCGCTACAGAAGCTTTTTCTCGGTCTCCTGTCTCTTTCGGTCTCTCCGCACAAACAAAATGGCGGCTTGTTGTTTCTACTCCTCTGGTACGGGGGGAGGGTTGGAGGTACAGCAACATTAGAAAGGGGGTTTGGCGATCGGGATTTCCCGGAAAACTGTTTCGTACGGTCTCGGCGTCGCAGTAGCCTACCTATGCTGCGAAGAGGGACAGTCGTGCAACATGTTTCGGACCATGAAAATGCATTGTTGTTTCCACAAAGGTTTTGGTCAATTCAACTGGCCTACACTTGGCAACACATCGGATTTAAGCAAAATGTGTTACAACAACTTGACCAGAATAGGGATGAGAATAGAATACTCAATCTGTTGGGTTATTTCATTCCCATAAATAGACCCATGTATATATTTGTTAATGCTGTTTGTCAACAGAGGTTTAGTTTTAGTTTAGTAGATTCAAACATTATCTAAAATCAGTTTATTGTAAAATAACAGAACACTGAGATTTGTTTTCTTTTCATATTTTTTCAGGTGAAGCTTTTAGCAGATGCCACTCTGAATTTTCCAGGGTTCAGGTAGGCTATGTCAATGCTTTGACCAACTCCTCTGCATCTATCAGCACACTGACATGGCATTCTTGACCACCCATCTGTTCAACCATCTTATTGACTGCAGGTTTTTTCCACATCAGCAATGGTTTTTGGGGTGTCTGCAGACAGGATTAGCGGGATCCCTTCCTCTTGGATCATCACATCATCCTCTATCCGCACCCCAAGTCCTCGAAATCGTTTTGGGCAGCTTTCATCATCTTCACAGATGTACAGTCCTATTCAGATAGAATAATCATTATGGTAAAATTGCAGCAAATTGAAGCGAATACTGGAATCAGTGATACAGCTGACAGTGTATCCAGTCATGCACACCTGGCTCAATAGTGATGGCCATGCCAGGCTGAAGAGGCTGAGAGCGGGACAGCTCAGGTGTGTCGTGCACATCCATGCCCAGGTAGTGGCCGACGTGATGGGGACAGAGGCGCCGTGCAATCTGAGACAATCAAGACAATAAATATAACAGCAGATATAAAATTGCTTTGTGTACATCAATCACCTTAAATGTCCACAGATACAGGATACATAATGTCCTCACTAATGTCATCATGTACATACTTTGACATGCTTCACGTATTGCTGTGGTTAAGCTGTAGACCACATATGATTAACTCCTAGGTCATTGTGATGCATAGGCTGTTCAGGATGTTAAACACACTCTTAAACGTGCTGGTGTGTAGTTATACAACTAACACTGTTCAAAACTAATGCTGTAGTATATATATTAGGCCTACATTTATGATATTTAGGTATTCAAATGTTTGTGCTTGGTGTTTTTACCACCGGTGTGTCTGTGTGCTTGTGCACCGTGCTTTGTCCAGAGACCTGAGATATCAGATCTCCAGAGATACATCTTGCACATTCAATATCCACTACACACTGGATTCAAGGAATTTTGAAAAATGGAAAATGGATGGCTCAACAAATCTAATGGAAGCTATGGTGTGCATATTTTTTAAAAAAATCAGTATGAGAATATTCAATAGTGTGGACTGTACTGACAAAATTGTCAGCTATCAGTAATCTTGCCAATGTAATCGGCCCCTGTGAGAGTGGTCACCATGATACTTACACACCTTCCCCAATCAGTGTTTTATTAATGCTGGTGTATATCTAAATATAATATTAAGCATGTTATTTGTCTTACAATTAAAAACATATATATATATATATATATATATATATATAAAAACTAAAATATTCTGACTGCATAATATTAAAACCCCACTATACAGTACAGTCGCTACAGTAACGACATGCCTCAAATCTTTTGAACCAAGCTTTGTTCTGCGAGTTTGTTCTGTTTATCTTGACAAAAATGCACATAGTACAGCTAAGTCAGCATAATTCCATCAATCAAACATCTCATATGGGCTGTCTATGATTGCTTTTACTAAGCTAATAATGAATGATCTGTTACTTAACTTGGATCATTGGATTTTTTAAAAATTTATCTATTTAGTTTATGCATAATTGTATGTAATGAACTGGTCAATTGTAACATATTTCAGCCAGCCCCATTTGGATTTCAGGCGACCGTACACAATTGGGAAATGATGATCTTAGTGGATGGGGTGGTGTTTCTGAACAGCAATGTCAGACTCTCAGTTGTATTTTGGTCAGGGCTATGATTGAGGCATTCTAACACTGTGCCTTTGTGCCTGGGTAATTCATCAAGCTTTCTTGTGATATTGAATATAGAATTTATTTCTATATCTCCAGCATGATGTTGCCATATAGCTGCCATATCTCACAATTCAGATAGTATTTATTGAGGCATTGACAGTGTTGGATTCAAATGATACACTTTTGAAGAGTTGAAGCTCATATCACCCTATAAACTTATAAACTCATATCTAAAGCAATCACTACATGGTTTAATGGTAGGGGTGTAAAAAATAACCGATACATATCGATATTCGTTTTTAACCTGTAAAAGACGACTACATCGATGCATCAAGCCTCGTTTCGAATTTTTCATGACATGAATCGGTTATTGTTTCGATTTAAAAGAAACAAATCGGTTCACATTCGCAAACGTTTCTGACTTGACCGTCTCTTATGAAATACTCGATTTCCTGGCCTGGTGCGTGGCTGTGTGCATCCCAATTTTGATTTGAGAACAATGACAGCCTCTCATTGGTCAAAGATGGCATAGCCTATCACGTTCTTCTATCCATTCCAACGAAACGTGCCCTGGACGTGCCTGAAGGAATGAGATGCTAGTCTTCCTCAGAAAAGATTTCTGACAACTCCGCACCTATATTCAACGCGCCGGCGAAACTTTAATCCAAAGTTTGGAAGTCGTTTGGCTTTTTCAAAAGAGAAGGTCTCTTTATATGGCTCTGGTTCTATCTCTCCCGTTGTCAAGCGGGCATATCCCAGGATTCTGATTAACTTTAACTTTGAAAGATCGCTACAAGAAAGAACTTTGAAAGATCGCCTACATGGCATCCAACTAGCTACAATCCACCTCCGTCATATGCTACAATGTTACTATGGTTCTGCACGTCTGTATTTCAGCTTGGATGCAACGTGACAGTTCATTTAAACTTCGCAACGAGTTTGGCGAATTAATATTCAAGTGTGATACGGGAACTACTTCAAAGGTAGCAGGTTATACGAAGTTAATGGCCACCCCATCAGCCAATCAGAGAAGAGAATTCCATTGTTGAGGGAGATAAGCAGAGAATCATTTATTCTTTTACATGAGAAAAGGCCAAGGGCAAAGCACTGCTTTATTTTCTTTTGTAACGACACCTCTATGGTCTTTAATTTTTTTATGCAACATATACAGAGATATGTGTTTCTTCTGTTTATTTCTTTATGGTGTCCTCAGTGTGTGCCATTACTAAAATATTATATGAAAAACCTCACCTTTTCACAATAAAATGTTTTGTCATGTTCATACATCAAGTTG
The DNA here is from genome assembly GCF_963854185.1 of Sardina pilchardus. NCBI lineage: Eukaryota > Metazoa > Chordata > Actinopteri > Clupeiformes > Clupeidae > Sardina > Sardina pilchardus. Next base: position 11,519,590 of record NC_084996.1, on the reverse strand, counting down.
TTTGTCCTATTGATAACCATTAACTTGATCATGTAAAATGTGCACAATTGTAAAGTGAATGTGCACAATGAAAAATAACTCTCAGAATGCTTTCGATTATTGAACCGCATCGAATTGCATCGAATCGCATCGAATTGAATCGTACCGAATCGTTTGCTATTAACATGTATCTTTTTTTGAATCGTATCGTGACAATGTATCTAGATGCGAATCGTATCGTCTTTCACATGAGAGATTCACACCCCTATTTAATGGAGTAACTTCTTTTTGCCATTCCACACTCCAGTTTAATGGATGGCTCGCTCACCTCTGGACCCATTCACCTGTATCCCAATTTCAGTCACTAAACTTGATTGGATTCATTCTGTAGAATCTGGTGTTATTCGAGTCTATTACATTTAATTTAAGCTATATAAGTTCCCTTTACACTGTTGTAATGTTAATTATGTTTATTGATGTAATTGTAGGTTGCTTTGGACAAAGGTGTCTGTTAAGAACTATAACATAAATATAAACTACAACCCACCTGTTGCCAATTAATCTCTGCGAAGGGAAACATCGGGTCATATATTGGAACTTCCAATATCCAAAACACAAAAAAGGTTTATTTAACACAAAATCAAGCTTCTGCCATGTTAGTCTCCTGACTAAAACCTCATAGACAACCTGTTGGATGAGATAGAGGAGACAGAGGACTGAGGGCCTTGGATGATTAGGATATTTTGTAGAGGGACATAAACTCAAAATCCCTGTTCTGCATTCTCCACTGTTTTATTATAAAATAGGTTGTGTATATGTATTGAAGGCAGACAGAGGTGCCAGCAGTTGTGACATGTGTTTTTTTTTATTATTATTATTTATTTATTTATTTTAATTTTGGGGAAAAAAATATTATTTCTAGATGAGGTAGTTTTTTCTCAAAATAAATTTGCTTCACCTAAAAGTTGCTTTCAGTGTGAAACTAAGATAATTCACCAAAAATGATCCTATTATAACTCTATTTGCTCCTCTTTACCATGTCGTTTACAATTGTTGTATGTTTGTGTGCACATGTGTGTGTCTTCATAAGGAGAAATGAGTTCAGATCGATGGCGCACAGAACCCTAGATACACACACACACACACACACACACACACACACACACACACACACACACACAAACAATGACCTCAAAATTGCTTGTTCTTGTTCCAACATGACTGTGCACCAGTGCACAAAGCAAGATCCATAAAGGTGTGGATGAACTTGACTGGCCCGCACAGAGTCCTAACCTCAACCCAATAGAACACCTTTGGGATTAATTAGAGCGGACACTGAGAGCAAGTCGCCTCGTCCAACATCAGTGTGTGATCTCACAAATGCGCTTCTGAAAGAATGGTCAAAAAAATCCCATGAACACACTCCTAAACTTTGTAGAAAGTCTTCCCTGTCAAAGCTGCAAAGAGTGGACTGACATCATAATAAACCCTATGGATTAAGGATGGGATGTGACTGAAGTTCATACTGTATGTGAGTCAAGACAAGTGAGTGAATACTTTTGGCAATGTGTATGTACACAGTAAAATTCCAAGAGTTAAAATTACAGTGTAAACGGTAATTGACTCTAATTGAGTTAAACCTATTCTGGATGGAGTAAAATGTACTCTAGCACCTTTGTTAAAAAACAGAGTTGAAATTAACAGAGTTAATGGCGCTCCGCCCCATTTTCTGGACATTTGAACGCCATTTTAGAAGAAAAAATATTTGGATCAAACATTTCTGATGATTTGTTTCCAAAGTCATCCTATGGTAGGCCTATATTAAGATTTGAGACGGTTTTTTATTTTTGTTTTTACTGACAATTTTCTCAACTGACTGTCAAACTGGAACATGCCCTCTGGCATCTCACTTCAGAGAAGAACGACCGTTAGCCTCACAGTATGTATGCAGCGAAATCGGAGCCAGTCTGAGCAGAAGACATTACTGGAAGAATCCCCCTGAATGCTGCTGAAGGTTAGTAAATGTTAATCTAAAATACACTTACTAGAGACAATTATTTGACATGTTCCGTATAGTAGTATACATCGAAAATGATACACGATAAGCGGATTGCGAAAGCATAGTATAACTTAACCTCAATGGTCAAGATATCATGATAAAATGTGTTGACCTCCATGGGCTAGCATGCTAACGGATGGGGAAGTTAACCTCAGAAACATTAATGTTAGACCTAGCTAATTCTTACTTCAGTGTTGGACAATGTTGTATGTATTTTATTTGTATCACGTTAATGTTTACTTGACCAAATATGATACCAGTATGCAAGCGTGTTTAATGGGCAATATTTGACTTGTTTAGCCTGTCAGACAATATATGATTAACGTTAGCTTTTATTGTTGGCTTAGCATGCTATTTAGCAGCTAGCTAACATTAACGGTCATTATCAAATTAGCAAGTTGGTGCTCTACCAAAAAGCATTTTTCACATCTATAGATCATGCATCCATAGGCAATGAATTTGGTCTTAATGTGTTGGTTACAAAACGTAATTTCAAAATTAGCTATGAACTAATGAATTAAATTCAGCTATCAACACAAGGTCCTTGATAGCCAATTAAGTTAATGATGAACTTAGTTGGCTATCAAGGACCTGTGTTGATAGCTGAATTCATTGATAGCTAGTATGGAATACACGTGGCCAGTGCAAAGTGCCAACACGTTAGCTTTAGCATTAAATTTAAGTCAGTATCACTGAGATGGTTGTTACTTGCTTTGTTTGAAGGCTTGTTTGAAAAGAGATGTTGATTATGCCCACAAATGTTTTATTTCATGTTTTCACAGGATGTTGGTGAAGGTTAAATACAAGGCAAACCAGAAATACATTAACATTGTGGAATCTGATGCCACTTTAAATCAAGGTAGGCCTACTGATTTATTCAAATGGTTGCATTGTATTAGTCTGTTGTTGTTGTTGTTGTTGTTGTTGTGTGTTTTAAATGTTCTGTTTTTATTTTAGTGTTCATCAAATTTGGTACTGAAGTCAAACACCAAGCTGGGTTAAAAGTGTGTGATGAGTCTGGTACACAGATTGACAGTGATGTGTTCAAAGATTTGGTGAAGAATCCAAATTGTGGTGTATTAAAGCTGTGGGGTGTCCTACGAAGCTCGATTAGTGGCTTAGCGAGGTATGTTGCGCTCAAAACCAGGGTATGCTGTCATACGAAAGTGGATTTGTTTTAGCGTCGCTGTATCACCATGGTATCTTATGCTCGCAACCAAACCTGCTCGGGAGCGGGGTATGTGCTTAGTTATAGCTCAAATCGTGAAATATCACCGCCCTCTGACCAATTCTAACCAATCCATTATCTTGAAAAACGAAGTTATCTCACGTGTGCTAATCTGTCTACTTTGAACAGGTCCAGCCCCGCCTCTGCAAACATTTTGAATCTCGAAGGCGCTTTTAACTATGTTGTGCGTGCAAATATGTCACTACTATGGACATGCATGCCATACAATATCTGATGACCATCGACTTTTTGATGTTATAGGTTAGACCAGGGGTCTTCAACCTTTTTCAGCCCAAGGACCCCTTGGCTGTGAGAGAGACTGAGCACGGACCCCCACACCTGGCACACCTGGCACACCTCAAATCATGCCTATCATTTGAACCGTCAGTCATTAGTGCCTACATGCATGCACGTACGCGTACGCACACACACGAACGCACACATTCTAAACAAAAGTTATTATTAACAGGGGGGTAACTGCTTTATACAACTCGTTTCTGATAATTCTTTACATAGTGTTGCATAAACTCGCCCTATAATAGGATGAATGTCACAAGGGTCAACTAAGGTGGATATGTAAGGGACAATGACGCGCCGTGCGTTTCCAGGAAAATAATGCACGTTCGAAGTGTTAATAAGCTCCCGACGCCGCAGGCATTATTGCAGTGCATTATTTTCCTAACGCACGGCGCGGAGTTGATTATCCCGTTTATACCACTGCTACTATCATTTTCGTTTATATTGCCGCTGTCTTAGATACAACGTTGCTGTGTTTACCGTTACATTCACATTGGCGAATTAATATTCAAGTGTGAGAAGCTCCGCTTTAACCCTCTCTGGTGGTATAAATTCAGCTAAATTCAGGCAAAGCTTCATTTGCTCAACCTGATACAGACAGAGAGCCTCTTCATCTTGTGTAAATATAACTTGTCTTACACAAGGAAACACAAACACACAAGATTATCGTTATCGTTTCATTTTGATGGTATGACATCGCGGAGAAAGTTGGATTAATGAATTCACGCAGAACGCCTTGACGTGCAAAGACCGCAGACTCTGCATTTAAAAAAAAAAAAACAAAGCAAAACATCACACAGAACAAATAGGCTACCCCACAAAGTTCAGGGTCCATCAGTCCCGACATTAAGCAAACGAATCAAACAGTCGAAACGTAATTTATCTCCCAGAATGAAGAGTTTGTTAATGGTCAGATGCCGCTGCAAACGAAGCTATTTAACTAAAACGCACGGGGGGGGGGGGGGGGGGGGGAGTGTTCCATTGGGTAACACAATGTTACGGGGATCACATTATCACAAGCATGATTCATGGGTAGCCTACAATGTGTTATTTAAAAACGAATATGAAGCGATTTTCATTGAACATTATGTTAACTTTGACAAATGTTATTCTTTGGAAGAGAAAAAAATGCTTCAGACGAAATATTTTCGCGGACCCCCTGCAGTACCTCCGCGGACCCCCTAGGGGTCGCGGACCCCCGGTTGAAGACCCATGGGTTAGACACTAAAAAAGACCACCCTAGATTTCGCTACCGCTCATAAATGCGGAAGTAATCGTTTTTAAACCTAGGCTGTCTTGTGCGTCTCCACGTTTCCCGATTGGTCAAAATCACCCCAACCACGAGAACGCGCACAGATCTGAGCTGAAAGCCTAGTTTGACAAATTTATCACATACCTGCTGTCGTAGGATCACTTAACTTAATACCCGAGTTGAGGCTTTGTGCAGCCTCGATATGTCTAGATAACCTAGATTTGTCTAACTTGCTTCGTAGGACACCCCACTGAAGCCTGCAGAAGAAAATGGTGAGTTTTATGATGGAATTTAGTCATGTAATGTAGCAGATAATTGATAAAGGTCCGTTAGTGTACCAGCTTTGTGAATATATAACAACTTTTTAAAAAAAATGGAATGTCATGCTGTGGAGGTTGTGATGTTGATTTTGTCTTCTTTAAGCCTCTCCAGTCAGCCATCAAAGATTACATGACATACTGCCATCACATGTTCTGAACATGGTTATAATACTGATTTATTCTGACCTCTGTTTTGCAGCAGATGTTTCTTATGGGATTCAGATGACACCATTGTCTTGTCTCCAAATAAGCGCCAAAGAGATGATGATGCAGAGCAAAAGTGTGTGCAAACTGTTGACTGGTACTATACCTTAAGCAAAACTAATCACACATTTTTTTGTTTGCCAATTTTCTGTTTGGTTTGGACAGCGACCTTTCTGCACAAGGCTGTAAAAAAGCAGGAAAGATGTCTGCCTCTCAAGCAATGGGGAATCTTGTCGTATTTAGAAAGGTTTGTAGTCACATTTTGCTTAAGTGTGTGTGCGTGCGTGTGTGTGTGTGTGTGTGTGTGTGTGTGTGTGTGATTTGCATGTTCCTCAGTAAAATCAGTTGAAATTGCTTGTTTTTCGTACAGATGGGGAACAGCATCCAACATCATCTAGATTCAATCGTCCAGACCCATCAACCATATCTTCTTGTCATTGGTACTTCCAAAAGCGCGATCCATGGACTTTTCATCATTGTCGAAAAGATTGCCATTCCATGCAAGGAAACTTCGCTGGGGCATTTGAATCAGAGAGGTGTGTGTGTGTGTGTGTGTGTGTGTGTGTGTGTGTGTGTGTGTGTGTGTGTGTGTGTGTGTGTGTGGAGAGAGAAAAAGAGTGTATCTGTGTGTGGGTGAGTTGATCACATGACTGATATTAAACAATTAATGAAGCAACTAAATTTACTTGACTAAATAACATTCCTGGCACGAGAAATTGTCTGTATTGCTGAGTCGGATTGAGTTTTGAACTTGTGTTGGTATTAAGATGCGTGTGTGCTTACATGTTTAATTTTTTGTATGTTAAAGAAATGTATGTTTCAACAGACCATTGTCCATTTATTTCCAAAACATGTAACATTGAAAACAAACAGTTTTTATATTGCTGTTTAACTGTGACATTTTCAATAAATGTTTTCTATTAACTATGCCTAGTCAGTTTTTTTCTAATGTTTAGTGCCATTTGTTATGGTAACCAGTACCAAAGTGCAAAATAAAGTACTAATAAATGAACACTATTAGGAGTAAGTTTAAATTTACACTGCAAAGAGTTGTTTTGCCCTAAAGTTTATTAACACTATTAAGAGTAATATGAAATTTACACTGCAAAGAGTTGTTTTGCCCCTAGAGTTAATTTCCATTAACTTCCTATAGTGTTAAACAGAGTAAATTTTTTACTCTCTAGGGAGTCAATTTAACTCTGAAAATCTTACTCTGGGAGCAGAGTTGAAATGACACTGTGTGGAGTGGGACCATATGTTATCTGAGGCAGAGTTAAAATCAACTCTTTAAGAGTTAATCCAACTCTTTCGATTTTACTGTGTAGTGGACATTTAGAACAGGACATGGGTATATATGTTAACAAAGACGTACCGTATAGCAGTACACAATATAACTGCCACCTGATGATGCCATGTACTATCTAAAGAAAATAAATGCTTCTCAACTGCTCTTCCTCCCATATTCCTGCAACTCCTTGTCTACTACAAGGCCCACATGCTCTCCCCTCAACACATTTGAGTTAAACACATTTTGCACAAAAATATGTGTTCTATATGAAGCCACATCCTCATCCTTGAGATGACATACTTGTGTGTGCTACCTCACTCAGACAAGTCTGTAACAATGGACAATTCTTTGGTGACATCCATATGCAAATGGGGGTTGAGTGTATGTGTCTGTGTGCATACCTCTGTTGAAAGTTGCTCCATCATTATGGAGGAAAAATGGTCTCCTCACATTGACACTATTCAGAAAAAGGTCCAGCAGAGGTTATACTTCCTGAGACAGCTAAGGAAGTTTAATCTGCTTAAGGGGTTGCTGACCACTTTCTACTCAGCCATCATTCAGTTATTTGCACCTCCATCACTGTCTGGTTTGGGTCAGCCACCAAACGGGACAAGGCCGGACTGCAACGGACAATTAGGGCTGCAGAGAGGATTATTGGAGCTGACCTCCCCTCCGTCCAGGACCTATACCGGTATAAGGTCAGGAAAAGGGAAGCAAAAATCTCTACAGACCCCTTACATCCTGGTCACAAACTGTTCAACCTCCTTCCCTCTGGTATACGATATAGGGCACTGTTTGCCAAAACCAGCCGACACAAAGGCAGCTTCTACCCCCAAGCATTCACTCTGTTGAGCACTCAGAAATACAGTACACCGAACAAAGTAAATCAACCTGTTCTGCTCACCTACCTCACGTGCACTTAATAACTTGATCTTACAATTAAAAAATATTATTATAAATACATTATCATTGCACTGAACTGCCTTGCACTATATTTATATTTAATCCTAAACTTCAGTCTATACTGACACTGCACTATTCCCACCCTCTTTTCAATTGTGTATTGCATCTTGCTTGTGCTGTTGAGGTGTCCACGACCATGGCAGGGACAACAAGGAAGCGGACATTTCCAGCTGCATTCCCCTTCCAGGCTATTGCAGTACTCTATTCCACCTATAGTGTCTATTTATTTGCTATTTTATATACTGTATTTATTCTTACATATACCCTTATTCTACTGCCCTTCATTCTATTATCACTGTTCTGTTTTTTGATTCTTTTATGTTTTATTTGTTTGAGCGTTGTGCTTTGAGAGCAAAGTTAATCGGAGTCAAATTCCTTGTTTGTTAACGCAAACCTGGCCAATAAAGCGGATTCTGATTCTGCAAACGGTCACGACCAGATCACTTCTCCCAACGATATTCAGAAATGGTATACACTAATATCTAGCTACCTAGGGCACAACTGTAAACCTTGTAGGATACAAAGCCAGAAGTTAGTGTACCTTATTCGGGAACACAAATTGACCCCAACCGTACACCTTTTTCTGAGATTGCATGTTAATGGCTATTGCTATTATGTTGATAATTTGCTATTTTTATTATTCTGTCAAAATTGCGTAGTGTATTACTAGAATTTCTTTTTTTTTTCTGTAGGCCACAGCACCTTCCACATTTATTGGTACCCCTTAAAGAGGTATAAAAACAAGAATTACAGTGGTGGTATACCTCCATGCAGCTGTGAATTTCTGGTTGAAATACATTTGTGTTGTAAAGCATGTAAATACATAGATTATAGAGTTCTAATCTAGGAATCTAGTTGATCTTTTAGACCAACTGAATGTTCATACCAAATTTGAAGAACGTGCCTCAATAATATTTTTAGATATCGCGTTCACAAGAAAGAACATACATGCGGTCACAGTGATCTTGAACTTTGACCTTTAAAAAATCAGTTCCTCATAAACATCTGCACTAAATTTGAAGAACATACCTCACGGCATTCTTGAGATATCATGTTCAAGAGAATGGGAGATGCATGTAGTCAAAGTGATTTTACACTTTGACCATTGACCTCCAAAATCAAATAAGTTCATCTGTCAGTCCAATTGAATATTCATACCAAATCTGAAGCATGTGCCTTGAGGTGTTGTCGTGTTCACGAGATCTGAACGGAAAGACATACTGAATAAAGTGACTGCCATCAACAGATTTTTAAAAAAACAAATAAAAAGCCAATCTTGCCATTTAACTAAAAATGTAAATGGCTAGAGTTGCTAAATGTTACTAGGACTTTGCTTATAATTGCATGTTCTGGTCCTGTTCTAAAAAAAGAAAATTGAGCTTTTTGACAACACATACTGTACATAAACGAATGACTACTGGAAAGAAGACATATGGAGGGGCTGTTTTCAATCCAAAGGCATTGGAACCTTGGGCCCCCTTTTATCAAAAAATAAAATAAGGTTTGTTTTTTTCTTTTCAGAATAAATAGGCTTCCCTTCAAGATTGAATTTTTCCTCAAAAATTGATTCTCTATACTTTTTACTAGGGATTTAATTAAATGTAGAGGGCTTCTAGGACTTCTTTAAACAATTATTCTTTAATAGTAATGTTAATATAGTTATTATATGTTGCTCTGGACAAAAGCATCTGTCAAGAATCATAACCAAGATAATAAAGGCCTCCACACATTGAAATTTGAATGTGGTAGTGAAATTTGCTTTCTATGTTCAATTACAAAAACCCGTTTGAAGCCTCCAGATTACAATTCAGTTTGTTCTTATCAGTGCTGTTCAATAAAGTGTCCGCACCCTTCCCCTACTAGGTAGATCTGACCATAGCCTGGTTTATCTCACTCCAATCTACACTCCTTTTGTTAAGGAACACCCTAACAGGACTGTTAGGGGGTGGTCTTTGGTAGTGACTGAAACACTACAGAGAAGCTCTGAGGCTATAGATTGGGATGTACTCTGAGCTTCATGGAGGTGACATCAATTCCATGATTGACTGTATAACTGAGTACATACATTTCTGTATGGATAACAATGTGCTTCCCTAATAGCAAACCCTGCATAACCAGTGACCTAAAGGAGCAACTGAATAAATGAGCTACTAGCTTCATGGAGCTACTGAGGTGTGGGCAGAAAGAGCTAAAAGGAAAACTGAGAGAGTGCGAGGAGGCCTACAATAGGAAGCTGGAGAGCAAGCTCCAGCAAAGCAACATGAGGCATGTATGGTTAGGAATGAAGAACATGACAGGGTTTAGAACTGGGATTCTTCTCCATCCGTCCTCAATGACTACTGACCAGTGTCATCCCACTGCAGTCAGTCCTGGAGAGATTGGTACTGGCCCATCTCAGACCTCGGATGACCACCTCCATGGACCCACTGCAATTTGTTTATCGCCCCAGAGTTGATGTTGAGGATGCCATCATCCACCTGCTTCAGTGAGCTATGAGAGAATCTACACAGGATGCAGGTGGACGCCTCCATAACCTCATGGATCATTTACCACCTGACGGACAGACCACAGGTTGTATGGCTGAGAATATGTGTGACTAAGCAAGTGGACAGCAGCACAGGCACCGCTGAGGACTCTACTATCACCTTTCCTCATCAAACTATACACCTTTGCAACCTGTCATCTGCAGGAACTACTCTGATGACTCTGTTAAAGAGAACTGGTGGACAGCTTTGTGGCCTGGTGTGGAAACAACCACCTCTTCTTAAATGTGGCCAAGACAAAGGAGATGATAGTGGACTTTAGGAGGGCCATTGTTTTCATCAAGGGGGTCAGAGGCAGAGGTAGTACAACTTGACAACAAACTTGACAACAACAGCCACCTGTAGCGGAAGCAGCATCAGAGCAAACTGATTAAAAGAGCCGTCTGTGCTAGAGGTACTCTGGGGCCCCCAGAGTTGGTCATTGGGACAAGAATGCTGCAAAAACTGCTGAGCATTATGGACAACACCTCACATCTGCTGATGAACTACTGTTCAGACAACAGTGTTCTTTACCCATTGGAGGCTGCCTCAACCTTGCTATTAAAGAACCGTTATGGAAAGTCATTCCTGCTCACTGCTTTAACAAATTACAATTACTCCCTTATGTGTTGGGAGAGGAGAATCATCCACCATGCTGATGTGACCTGGAAGATAGAGTGTGAATGCTAGTCCAGCAGTTCTGGTGACACCTGTCGAGATGGTCAATGGTAGCACCTAATGTTAGCGCAGCAGAGGGCCAAAGCTTGCGCAAAGGTCCCTGTGTGAGTGTGTAAAGACCTGTGTGTCGTCCAAGATTGGACTTGCAGAAATATCCACCCAAATTACGCAACAATAGCCAGTGGGGCCCACACAGCCTGGGAAGCATGAGCAATTGGAGCAATTGCTGGTCCAACTTAATGTAAAGACTGTATTTTCACACTGTGTGAGAATGGGGTACCAGACAAGTCTGCAACAACAGACAAAGTATACTTTGGTGATAACCAAATGCATGTCTGGAACTGTTTTCAGTATATTGAAGACTGAGACAGGCTACACTGGACTCAGAAGGTGTCACCCCACTAGAGGTACCGTGTTGGGATTTTGCAGGGCGTTCTCTCAGTATGAAACTGACAGACAAACTAGTACACAGAAAGACGAAGACGTTAGTCGAAACGCGTCGGTTTATTTGCCTTGCAAAAAGTAACATTTCTACAACGGAGTGCCTTAGTCTCTTCTCTCTTTTTTGATTCTCTTGACTGAACCCACAACAGACTAAAGAGCACCTGTCTATTTCTAACACGAAAGGAACCTTGCAGCGCCTCTGGTCCTCTTTTTTCAAAACTAGTACACAGCTCAGGTAACTCTAAATGCTGACACAGTGTGGATGTTTGGAGTGCTCTTCCTCCCATCACATGACGCCAATTAGCTTCCAGATAAAGTAATGTATGCAGGTAACATGTATGTTGGTAACTTTAAAGAAAATTATACTTTGTAGGGCTGGCTTGAGACAAGAACACCACATAACCTACTCTGAGGCTACCATTTTCACCAAATCACTATTAGCTAGGCAAATGCTAATCTAGTCTCTAACACATAGTGACTCAACATCCATCTTCTGTCTCACCTGCATCTCTCGCTCATGTGTGTATAATCACTTCCCATTTTCAACTTCCTCTCCTCACACTTTCAAAACATTTAAGACATGTGAACACATGCACAGAGATGATAATAAATCTCACATATCTCAAGTTTTTGCTTTAAATATCATGTTAGTGTGGCAACAGACCCAAGTGTGTTATGGCCTCACACAAAACCGCTACACTACACAAGACTGACTGTGGCTCAGTACTGGTCATCTGATATTGACAACATGTATGGTCTTTGAATCAGTTTTCAGAACTAAAACCATTTTTATGTATAACAAATTAAGCAGGAGTCCAGTGTTACTACATTCAATGAGCATTAACTAGAATAACTAAAACCTGATCAAGAGCTCAATTCTAATCACCTTAAAAAAATGAACCCTTCACAAATGCAATGGGTTCAAGCTACACACATAATTGCAATATTTAAGCAATGGCAAGACAAGAAGAACTTCACAAACTATTTAACAACATCAAAACTTTCATCCAAGAAGTGCTGATAAATTGAACTACTGGCCCAACTGTGTTCAGCCTGCAATCATATCATGAAGGATCAAACATAAAAGCAGACAGCAAAATATGATAGAATGCAATATTTCTATGGTACACCAAGAAGTCACCACCTATAGGCTAAGAGCTGGGCAGCATGACATATACAATGTCATTCTGACTGAACGACTAAACATGATGTGTTGGCTTCCTGAGAGGGGGACAACTCGTCAAATTAAAGGGGTATTGTCATCATGTGAATCACAATCACATGCATCAGCATGCCTTTTGTGTCATATTGGTCATAACCAACCAACATATAAATCACTTTGAGACCAAATGTGAGATGTTATCTCGTCAGTTCTCTTCAGTCATTCAGTGTCAAATCAGACAAAATCCAGGAAAATGGTTGCTGAACCATTTCAGATTTTGCTCAGAGTTTGTCTACCTAACATTTAGGTCCCAAAACTAAGACCTGTCAAATATTTTGTGTTAAAATCCAATGTTTCCATACAGTTTTTCACCAATCACCAATGCATGCACCAATCATTATTTTGTCTGCAAATATAATACTTTATTAATGATGAGCCAATATTTGAGCTCTCTGCAACAAATGCACACGAAGATATTAAAGAAACCCTATGCAACTTTTTCATAGTCATAAAATCGCTTAGAAATCGTTGTTTTGCTTGACTGACCAGTTTTATCGAAAACAGACACATTTCCTCCCGCCCCTAGTGTCCCTCTCCGCTATTACAACCTTGCAACTTTCTGATAAACGATCGTTTGCTGTTTACATCTGGAAGTCAGAGACGCCAAAGGAACAAGAAGAACCACGCTTGCAATTTATATATTTATATATAGCCTATATATGTATAAATATACACGCTAAAGCTGTCGGGGAAGCTCTGCAGAGAAATATGCAAGCATAAAACGAGCGAAAACGAAAAACTAAACCGAAACCAGAGATGAAATGGCCAATCCTGCATTATTCCTCTTTAAGGATCTGCACCAATGTGAGAGTAGTTCAGTTTATGGTCATTTCATGAATAAAGTGCCAATGATGTACCATGTTTCATTCATGCGTAAAGACACTATAGGCTACATATGGGTTTTCATTCTTGGCCCTGGGGCAAAACATTGGTTTTTGACTCACTTGATCTATCTATCGTGTAACATTGGCACTTTGTGCATTAAATGCCGCCACACTGAGCTACTTTCACATACCGTAATTTCCCAACTATTAGCCACAGCTTATGCACTGATTTTGCTAAATTTCTTCAGCTATGAGGTTAATGCGCAGGGGCAGTTGATATGGTATTAATATGGTTTTGTTTCTTTTAACTTGCATAAAACACTGTCCAAAATGATCAAATAACACAACCTTCCCTTGTTTAATACTTAAAATCTACAAGCTCATTATATGTGGAAAGTTCAAATATTGGCACAGCATTAACTAATATTGTATGTAGAGAAAAAACAATGATTGATACCAAATGTTTTTGTTTGGAAAAAGTAAACGCACACCTTCTGAGGTGCTCACGGCGGAAGACTTAAATTACACAGAAGTGTCGTGGCACACTCGGAACTTAAAGATAGTTTAACGTTTCGGCTTACGCCTTCCTCAGGGTCACCAAATGTGTACCAAATGTGTGTTTATTTTCCAAATCTAGGGGCTTGTAGAAAATTAGCATGCCGTACAAGCTTGAAATGGTTCAGTCATACTGAGAACATGTTTGTCTTCCACCCTATACATTTTGGGCTGCGTATGAATAACACTTTTCATTATATTAATATTGCTTCCGAGACAATGTGATTTTCAGGCAAAACTTAAAGGGATATTCCGCCATTTTTGGCGTTTTTCTAGGCTGATTTGACATGGAACTACACTCTCATCTGGCGTAATAATCAAGGCAACTTGCAAACGTACCATAGGCGCAGTGATATCGTACGCAGCATCTGAAAATAGTCCCCATAGACAACAAGCAGTAGTAGTGCCAGTAGTTTGCAAGTTGCCTTGATTATTACGCCAGATGAGAGTGTAGTTCCATGTCAAATCAGCCTAGAAAAACGGCAGGTTTCATTTTCAGTTGGTCTTATTGCACTTTCTAATTTGAGAGGAGACACGTTTTAAATGGGAAAATTACCAGAAATCTTAGTCACTTTTAAACATGAAGCTAGCAGGCGAGAAGCTAATGGTCTAATCCGATTCAATGATCTATGCTAGGCTGAAGCTAAAAGTTGTATCGCCAGACTCACAGAATGGCTGGATGAACGGGAACAAGGTAAATATCGATTGTTTTGCTCGAGGGGAGGTGGAAAATGAGCGTATTTCCAAAAGTGGCAGAATATCCCTTAAGTAATTTCAAGGGCTGAAAATAATATGAAGACAGGATTTGAACAGAAATATTTTAGAGTCCTTGGTTTTGAAACCCATTCTTGATATAGACAAGGTTTTAATAACTAAATATGGGACGGTGCAGCAACAACCTTATCGGATTTGACACGGAATGACCCAGCTGGTTGCTAAAGGCTGGCTGAAATAGTACATTTTGGGTATAGGGGAGAGCAGGGTAGGTTGTCACACACAGGTAAGTTGTCATACTGGTACTTTCTTCAAAACTAGGAGCACAATATCAAAACTTAATCAGCTACAATTGCTAACATTAACATCTTACGGTAATTACTTTTAGTCAAGGTTATCTGAAAATTAAGTTTTGCATTCTTCCCTTTCCAGGGTACAACTATGCCATATCATCACATTTCATGTGAAAGAAATATGGACTTTTAAGTGATTCTATTGAAGGTATTAGTGGTGTGTGTGTGATTTAATGTTGTTACTAGAGTCTTATGTAGTACTATCTATGAGTGTGTGCCAAGTTGTCACAGCAACCAGGGAGCACATATCACATGTGATTGTTCAATTCCCAAGCAGGTTTTCTCGCCGAGTTGGAAATGCAACTGGTAGGGCACAACACTCAGCAGTCATTTACTTGGGCTTATGGCAAAGTGGTGTAGACTAGCCTTTGAAAATCCCTCCAATGTAGGTAGATAAAATGAAACTTACAAACTTACACAGTGTGGTTAAAGGTGGTAGAGGGCCACGAAGCAAATGCAGAAGTTCTGTTCACCCTGTTACGAGTTGATGAACCACTGACTGACATGATTTTGGAAACATTATTTTAAGGTACAAAGAACTCTTTAAATGACTCATTAGATGAAAATAAGGCCCAATCCTATGTCTCCATTGAACTCTTTGCCCTAACCCTCCATTCTGTGACATTAAGGAGTAGGAATGTCCCGCTTCTCGCTGGGATAGAGGGATAGGCACAGTCAAACAACCTTTGCGTGGATAGGCCATAAATGATGTCATCTTCGCAATTAATAAAGAACATTTTAAAATCTGCCAGAATATTTCTGCTGTATGGAGTTGCAAAGGAATATGCAATTGGATTATTAGAACAAACATTCAGCTGAAATCCCAATTCATGATTTGTGAGTGACAGCATAGCTTGAAAAATAAACCAGCAGAGAATGTTCTGACATCCTGACATTACGCATCCTAGCATTAACTGTGTATTTTGTTTTATGTTGTATGTTTATCTCCTAGGTTCTGCCTTTCTTGGCCAGGGCTCACTTGGAGAAGAAAGCTCTGTCTCAATGTGACTACCCTAATTAAATAAAGGATGAATAAAAAGTAAATAAATAAAAATACTCAATGTGCGACACGCAGCAAATGGTGGCATGTACACCACTTCATGAGGGGCACTTGCAAGAATTGAAATTCTAAATGCTAGCAGACCATATACTGTATCTTTGTCTTAGATTTATAAAGCCATCACTATTTTTATTGTGTAATTGTTTGGCATATTCGTTTTAAAACAATATTCCTTACTTTTAAGTTCAAGTTGCTGAAATCCCTCTGAAATTCTATTTCAGATATTCATATCAAAATGAACCTATATGCTCTTATTTGCCTAATGATCTAACTTGACGAGACAACTTATAGTATAATAAATATGATGTGCCCAACAAGTAGGTCTTTAATTTGGTAGAATATTTTTGCCAGAAGGATGCGACACTGCAATAATTGTGAGAGAAAAAACCCCCCTGAAAACTGTGACAAAACTCCTCTCCACCTTTACTGTAAAGGCATTTTAAGATTCATACTGGCAGTACTTTTTATGTATATTTGTCGATTTAGCAGATGCTTTAGTCTGAAAACAGTAGAGTGCTGGGTATGGCGTGTGTGTTCTCTTGGTATCAAACCCATGACCTTGGCACTGTCAGGACCTTGTTCTGATAACGGTACGGTTCGAGGTCACTGCGATTCTATACGAACGCCAGAAAATACCTTGAGTGTGTCCGTCTCGCTGGCGCCGCTGCTGACAATGCCCAGCCTCTTGAGCTGCTGTCCCAGAAACGCTAGCATGGAGCTGTAGATGTGGTCCAGGCTGACCCCCGGGGTACAGAGTGACAGACAAGCCATCTGGACCTCCAGCACCGCCTCATAGAGCTCACCCTGGGCCGGGCTGAACCTGAAGGGAGAGAGGAGAGAGGAGAGGGGAGGAACAACAACAACATCGGCATGTGAACGCAAATAGTAGCATACAATCAGTTTGTAGGCCTAGAGGGAAAATTAGCCGTTTCTTCTAGTCTATCATCAGAGTTTATGAACCTTCTAAAAATACTGGATCAAAATTCAACTTTACTTTCACTCATGATTCAGTGACACGTACTGATAGGTGTTGAGAAAATTCTCTGCATGAATGTTGTTATTGCACGTGACTCCAGTTGATCCTACTGATACAGTGTGTGATGTGGGACAGACACCATGTATGGATGCTCAAACCTTCTGTTGGCTTCTGTTCTTCTGTTAGGCCTTCCTCAGAAATCCCTCCATAAGCTACAACTTCTCCAGAACTCAGCTGCTCGCACTATCACCAAAACCCCTTCTCACCACCACATTACCCCTGTACTACAGCATCTCCACTGGCTCCCGGTTAAATTCAGAATTAATTTCAAAATCCTTCTTTTTACTTTTAAGGCCATCCACAACCTCGCCCCTCCCTATCTGTCCAATCTCCTCCACATTCCCACTCCCTCCCGCTCCCTCCGTTCTTCCTCCTCCACCCTCCTCACTATCCCCTCTGCCCGCCTCAGTACCATGGGGAGCAGAGCTTTCAGTCGCTCTGCTCCTCAACTCTGGAATTCTCTCCCCCCCGACATCCGCAACATAGACTCTCTCCCCCTGTTTAAATCCCGACTGAAAACTTATCTCTTCCAGCTTGCATACTGTTTAGACTGATTGATTGATTTAGATGCACATATTTTTTCTTTTTTATTTTAGTTTGTGTGTGTGTGTGTATGCCTTGGCTTATTGTTTTACTGTTGTTTCTCCTGTTTTAATGTTGTACAGTGTCCTTGAGTGTTTTGAAAGGCGCTTTGAAATAAAATGTATTATTATTATTATTATTATTAAACCTCTCATGCTTATGGTTGGGAGCCCCCCCTCAACATACACTGTCCTGTGTCCCAATACCTTCCATTTACCGGCCACGTGCGTGTGATGTCACTGACGTAGCCGAAATATTCACAGCCTCCATCCAGCAGCACCATCTCCCCATCCTGAAGAGCAGGATGAAGCAACTCAAGTTAGTTTACTCAGTCGACCGTCAATGTGATCATTTTCTTCCATTAGTTCTGTGCTTGGTGTATAGGATGCTGAAAGGAACATATGATTTTAAGAGGAATACAATGTACATACGGTACAGAAATAGGCACATTTAGAAGGTATGTGTGGTGCACACACCAAACTTTGCTGACCAAAGGGGTTAAATGCAGAGAAACGAATTTCCCTCACGGGATCAAAAAAGTATATATTCTATTCTATTCTACTCTATTCAAAGGCAATACTCTATTACTCCCTAGAAACTGACAGGCGCTATGCAACCACAAAAACAATAGAAAAAGGAGGATCACTGTCCTCCTAAGTAGCAGGACAAACAGAGAAGGGAGGGGGACTGATGTGGCACAAAGATGGCCAGCTGATGGAGCTTTTGGATACCCAACTCACTTTAACAATCTGGTTGTTGTTAATGTAGTGCAGAGTGTTGGCTCGGTTTCCACCTGCCACCACTGGGGGGTACGCCAGGAAGTTAGCGCCGTGCGCCCGACACTCGAAATCAAACTGAGAGAAAGACAGAAAAAAAAGAATAGAGAGAGAAAATGAAGGGATGTTTTTAAAGAAAGAAATTACAGTTTTCTATTTTTTTTTCACACTGCCACCTCCTGTGGGTGAGATGAAATGGATTAAAAGCGCTAAATTCATTTTCATATTATTTATTGTGGTAATAAACAGGCATCACACGCTGGAGCAAAGATGCACATTTAACCACAGGAATGAAAAATGGAGAGAGAGAGAGAGAGAGAGAGAGAGAGAGTGCGAGCGGAGAGAAATAACAGGCCCTCCAGATCTGCCAGGCTTGGACACACTTGTGAGCCGGATTCCGTGTTGTTGCCGAGGCAACCACTCTGCAATCTCTCTGGGTTACCACTTGCACGTTACACCGCACCCTTCGTGGCGATAGCAGGGGAGAGAGCATCCGTCGCCACCGAGCGAGGAGGCAGACAGGAGCCACTGGCCATTTCACAGGAGCTCACCTTGGCATACAGTAAAGCTTCATCGATGTCCCCTGAAGACATGGCCATGGTTTTCTTGAATGCCTGTAAAGAGACAGTGTCAGTGAGCATATCTGTAGAGAGTACGTTCATTTGACGCTGTCTCTCTTGACAACCGGTGCTAAAAAATTGCTTTGGGTATTAATACAAATGTGGGGGTATCCAGGCAAAAATTCCATAGGGTTCAACCTGAAAAGGTGACAATCACATCTTGCCAAACCTCTTTGTGAAGACAGGGTGCCCGCATATCATATACATCCATAGAACTAAATTGACTGGTTCAATTCTTTCAAAAACTTAATTAGGTACTTCACTGCTTTGACATATTTACAATGGTGTGTTTAGCCAAGAATGAGCTAATTAATTACATGAATAAGTCAGGCATCTTTATAGCACATTTAAGAACAACAGGAGTTGACCCAAAGTGCTTGCAGGTGAAACAAACAAGTAGATAACACAGTAGTATGTGAATAGAAGGAACAAAGGTTTAGCAAGCAAAGTGCAAGGAGGATTTCAAGTGGAAGGACACAAACAGAAATAAAGACAGAATAAGAAAATGAATAAACAATCAAAAGAAATGGCCAATTTAGATAAATTAAATAAAGCAAGAATAAGTAAGAATAAAATGTAGTAAGACTGAGATAATAGTGAACTTGACAAAAACAAACTGAGTTGAAAGCAAGAGAGAAAATATGGGTCTTGAAATTCGATCTAGAACAGGCAATAGTGGGGCAGGACTTAGTGTGTGGCGGGAGACAGCCTAAGGGCTGATAACAAAAAAGGGCCGTTCACCTTTTGGTTTACGGCAGGATTGGGGGCCTATGAGGATTTGTTATGAGGATGACCTGGGTGACATAGGGCAGAGAACGAGGATAGCAGATCTTTAATGCAAGATGGAGCTAATCTGTAAAGGGCTTTAAAAACAACAAGTAAAATGTTAAAATCAATTTCATGTTTTATGGGTAGCTAATGCAAGTGAACCAGAACAGGACTGATTAACTCTTTTCTTGGTTCCTGCTATAAGTCTGGCTGCTGCATTTTGAACCATTGTTGTCTGGCAATGTTGGACAGGGTCAACCCTGTATACAAGGAGATACAGCAGTCCCGTCAAGAGGTGAAAAAAACCAAGGATAACTGTTTCCAGATCATTAGAAGATAAAAACAGCTTAAATTTAACATTGATTTTAAGTTGATAAAAACTTCCTTTCACCACGATGCTGAGTTATTTGTTACAATTCAGAGCACTGTCCAACTGAACAACAAGACTGACCACATTGTGCAGATTTGCAGACAGGGGACCGAGTATATTTCTCAAACTGGTAACAAAGCAAGGAGAGGCAAACATTATTACTTCAGTTTTCCTATCGTTGAATTTTGATGGGTTTTATGTTGTCTAAAGAGGTTAAACAGGTTCTTTATGTGCTAGTGCTATGATGTAACTGTTACAATATACAACTGTGTCTGAGTGTCGTCCGGATAGCAGTGATATCGAGTGTTGAATGTTGAGGATAGAATCAAGTGGTAGCACGTGTATGAGAATCAAAGAGGTCTTAGTGGATGCCACATTTGATGGAAACAAAGGATGAAGTTCACTAAATCTGCCTGGGAATGGTCAATCAGTGACAACATTGAATGATATTAGTTAAGAAATTCAAAAAAAAGCTATGGTAAACATAAGTAGCAATGCCTGCAAATAGAAAACAAATGCAGTTGGAATTTGTAAATGTGCAAAGATAGGTCTAAATACATAATTTACTGACACTATCATTAGGAATCCCTGTTCAATGTGATTGAAATCATTGGTCCAGCCTAACCAAAGTTAACATCAAGTCGACACCCTTTATGATGGCAGGATTTCCCAATTGTGAGTAGCCAGACTCTCTTCACAAAGTAAGATGAAATAATTTGGGATATATCATTTAATGGTCCTTGAGTCACAGTCGAGAGTTGTCTTCTACCCTAATGTTCTGCAGTGCTATTAGTTATTAAAGTGAATTACTGTATATTATACAGCTAATTAAATTGCCAATGTAAAATCGATACAATATTATGCATAACAACAAAATAACAGTATTTTGTTGTTAAATCAGCATATAATGAGGGGAGCTGTAGCAGACGCGTCAGCACCATACCACATTTGGGTCTCGGTGCCCATGGGGACCCAGGTCTGATACCGACCTGCGGTCATTTCCTGATCTCACCCCATCTCTCTCTCTCCAACTCGCTTTCTGTCTCTCCGCTGTCCTATCGACGTAAAGGCAAAAGGCCAAAAAAATATACTTCAAGCTAAAATCAGCATAATGATCATCAAGATACACACATAATTAGTCCAACTCGCTTGATTTTTTTAGTAGGTTAGATGCTGGACATTGTTTTTTTCTTTTATTAAGGCACCAAATGCATTGTCAAAACTTCTTTTAGTCATTAATGGATATGAATTTTCAGGACTGAAGAGGATAGGATCCTTTTGACTGCAGTCAAAAACAACAATCCCCATTAAAATGCTGGCAGGCTAGTTTAATATCTGCATTTTGTTGTGTATGCAGCTATGCACCAGAAATCCAGGCAGAATTTGGTTTGGTGTTGTCCTACTGGTGTTGCCTAAATTTCCCTCTGGATTAATAAAGTATATCTACCTCTCTACACACAGGAGTGCCCTTGAAGAAGATCATATCTGGATAGCAGTTTATGTTGCCCAGAAATCTTTTCATGTCTTTCTGCATCAGTGGTACTTTTGTAGATGTAATATAATGGATGCCACAGGCTTTGACACAGCCCGGTGCCTTGGCACACTAGCTTTTCAACCTAATACTGATAACAGCCTCTTTCTGTGTGGCCTACAAACAAAAAAAGATGTTTTTTTGAACATTTTGACATTTTGACATTGGACCCCAAAATACTCATTCATTGCCAGATGATGATTATCAGCGTCCCAAAATCCATAAAAGCGTCAAAGTTAAAAGTATCTTAGGGAAATTAGCTTGCATAAAACAGAAATGATAGACAATTTTCTTTGCATTCTAATTCACAATACCACCTTTTCTGGAAATGAGGTTGTAGTTTATTATTAGTAACAATCCAACTAACAACCAAAGAAAAAAACAGAGGACCCTGGGATGTCAATAGAGGCTACGGCACATCAAATAACATCCCCCAGTCTAGCCACAACAGCTGTCCTTTCTCATCACGTACTCTGTGGTGCGGCGCAGCCTACCTGAGCAGCGATGTGGCCGGCCTGCTTCATCAGGGCCACCTCGGCGGGGCTCTTGACCGCTCGCAGGGAGTGCGTGAGGGGCCTGAGGGAGTGCACCGCCGCCCCGGCCTCCAGCAGGGGCCGCACGTGGGACTGGTGCAGCCGCGGGTGGCAGGGCTGGGAGCTGTCGTACCACAACGTGGCGCCTGGGACAGGAAGAGAGTAATATAGTAAGGTCAACTGTGTGGACACAGGGTTTTTTTTCAGGCATAATGTAATTATGTAATTTTTGTAGTGAACCAATACAAATGGGTGAAACTGTGCTTTCTTTTTCTTTTTTTTGAGTGTCTGGGTTAGTGTGTCTTCAGCTGTGTTTTTTACGCGTCTTTCACTATAGACTAGGCTTTTCTTATGTGGCGTAATGAGTTTTAGAGGGTGTAAGTAAGCGATTTTTGGATCATGTGCCAGACCACACCTTATGTCGCTAATTGCCACACCCCTGGGCGCAAGGTTTAATAAAAGTGGAGTGCATAGGAAAAAAATCCTCACTTCATTGAGCAGAAGATAAGAACAAACCTTAAGCTACCTTGAGCTGGGTGCACAGTGAGGCCCATAATGTCCAAAAATGCATAAAGCTACAAGAAACAACTCACCTGACCCTATTAAGGTGTCACAGAATAAGAATATGTTAATAACTGAATTTTGACAAGAAGGTCAATATAGAACCTTATAACTCTAAGGGGACAAAATGGTTGTCAATGTATATACTCTACATCTGCCTGGAATAATTATGGAATGGAGAAAGGATTAAGGATCCTGTGAAAGTGGCGTTGAGTCAACCAAGGCACCTTCATCACATTCTGGTGATACTTACCTCACACGTCATATTACATGAATGAATGATTCATTGTTGCTTTTGGCAATGGGTTTGCATTTGCCTGCTGTCAAAAGGCATAAACGAGTGCGCTCTTTTCTATTCAAAATTTCTGCAATTCAAATCCAGTCTCTTTGGAAGAGGCTACTTTATTTCAATCAGCTCCACCTGCTGGTACAACTGGGCTACCTTCAGAAATGTCTGTCAGTGCTAGAACTTATTACAAATCTGGAGACTAGAGAGGTGATTTGTGTTTTGTTAAGTGGTGGAGAGATTTTGTCTTTTCTCTTCTACCCTTATGAATATGTGCTGAAATCACATCTGGCCTCAAAAGCTGGAAAGTTGCCAAGCAAAGTGATGCTAGGTTCTAGATGCTCGGTGTATTGAACGCATACAATAAGTTGGGTTCGCCCATTTCATTGCTAGATTCCCAAATACACAGCTTCTGGCTCTCTGCTGTTTGCATGATCACCACCCTTCTGGTAAATACATTGGCAAAGTAGCCAGTTTAGCTCTACACAATCCCAACAGCCCTCGGAAATCTGTGCATTAGTATTTGTAAGGTACACTAGAATGAACCATTAGACTGTTTTACCTGTGTGAAAGTCAATGAAATACATAAACCTATTAATAATGTTACACAAACACAAAAGTGATGGCTGGCATGACACTGGTAAGAATACACCATCTAAACAAAATCATTTTTAAAAGTTTTTTCATTCATTCACAATATGAAAGTGTAGACATTATATTGTCAAATTCTTGCAAAATGTAAATTCATACCATTTCATTAACACATGTGGGGCGGCAGTGGCTCAGGAGGTAGAGGAGTCATCCAGTAACTGGAAGGTTGCTGGTTCGAGCCAACTCCTCCTGACCTTGTCAAAGTGTCCTTGAGCAAGACACCTAACCCCAGTGCTCCAGATGAGCGCCTTTCATGGCAGCCTCCGCCATCGGTGTGTGAATGGGTGAATGTGAGGCATGATACTGTATGTAAAGCGCTTTGGGTGCTCGCAGAAGCCGATGAATGCTCTATATCCTTCTGACTACCAGCAGTTCATTTTTGTCCTCTCTAGAGGACCTTTCTAAACAGGAATATCTCCCACACCATACATACTTCTGAGCTAACTCTAAACGTTCTCTAAAGAGGACATCCAGGGTTTTTAAATGATATCAAATATATGGGGGGGACTTCCTCTTTTTCTTCCAGGAAAATTGGGTCAAAATGACATTACAAGAAAAAAAGAGGAAGTACCCAAAACCTCACCCCCATAAATTTGGTATCAAGTCCTGAATGTCGAACGAAACGAAAGGACTTAGCTCAGTAGCATGCATGGTCTGGGAGATATTCAAGTTTACAGATGTCCTCTAGAGAGGACAAAACGAACCTCTGGTAGTCAGAAGGATAAAAATGCATTTACCATTTATCATTCTATCTCCCCATTACATAAAGAACAACGTATGACTGGTTTTGCCGTGGAGAGTCACAAAATGTGAATTGTCTGTACTTCACCTTTAAGGGTCCTGAGCACGAGGCTCAGCTCCTCTGTGCTGTGCACTCTCTCCACCCCCGTCAGCGCCGACGTTCCGTCCTTTCCTGAGCGCGGGCCGTCCCACAGCTCCCGGGCGGGGTCTCGGCGGGGCACAAACAGGATGGCGTTGTCCGGCCGCCCGGTGCCATGCAACACTAGCGCGCTGTCGGGCTCGAAGACGCCCGTGAGGTAGAGGAAGTCCTGGTTCTGGTGGAAGGGGTAGGGGATGTCGTTGGTCATGTAGCGGGTGGGGTGGGAGAGGACGATCACCACGTTTGAGGTGCGCGGCGAGCTTCCCCCCAACCTGTCCGCCTGAGCCTCCACAAGCGAAGCCAGCCGCTGGCGACGGAGCTCGTACTCCGTCTGGGTCAGGCCAGGGGTCACCTCACCTGAGCAGAAGAGATCCAAACATGGAAATACAATTTAAACAAGCAAGAGGCACAACATAAATGTAAGGAGGAGTTCTTGTCATACATGATGAACCGTCGTAATGGTCAAGTGCTCTGCAGTAATTCTCAAACTACTGCTTTAGGTCAGAGAAATACAATCAAATTAGATCAAGCTTCTTCTGCAAAAGCATTTCATTTCTATTTAACTGGACTGACTGCAAGCCGTGGAAACAGTGATATTAGATCATTATATCACCCTGGCAGCCTATTAATGCATCTACTTCAGCACCGCTGTAAAGCTGGGACATGTGTATCTCCAGTGACACAGCTATGGTAAAGATTGTAAAATTAGTGTTCAGGAAGGTCTGCACGGACTGTCCTCACAGCAGCAACATGTTGTGTCCACTGACTGTGCATATATATGCAGGTTTCAAGGCTGACTCAGGGTCCAGGGAAGAAACAAAATCCACCTTTGCTATTTATTCATTAAACAGATGCCTCCAATCAAAGCAACTGACAGTGTCGGCAGTTGCTAAATTCACTTTGTGAAAATTAAAGCAGCAACAGCTTAATTTCTTTTCAATTAGTAAGCCTAGTTCAAAAGGAACCTGTGAAGCTGCAGAGTCTTTTTTACAATGAATCATTAGCCTATTTGTGAAATAATAGATCAGCACTACCATTAGGCCAACATACAGTATGAGGACTATAAAATGTCCTGATTTTCCGCATTCATGTCAACTGTATCGGTTGACACATGCCCCATAATCAAGTCAAAATAGCGTGATACCACAGACATTCTGACAAGAATCAAGTCTGGCTACGCAAGGCTACATCAGAGGTGGTTAATAACAAGCCAGATTAAAAAAGCTGCAACATGTCAGAGTATGATGCTGGTGTTTGACATGTACTGTAAAGTTCCAGCCATCCCACGTACCATGTTTGACCAGATGGGGGTGAGTGTAAGGACTAGGCTGGCCTAAGTATCTGTGAGGAACACTCTTCGTCTTCCATCCGCCCGTCTTCACTGACACACTTCTGCACGGACACCACAGACAGCCTACACAAAAAAACAACATGAGACAGGGGTGTAAAGAAGGGTAGTTTTAGAGAACAAAACACAAATACGGACATCTCACACAGCCTCGTCACAAATGGAGTGTCCAATTTTGTTTTTGGTAGACCAGGTAAGAGAAAATTGTGCAAACAGTGAGCAGCCTGGTGCAAACAGTGAACATGTTTAACATACAGTAAATAATACGACTGTCTCAGACCGAACCATAAATAAAACAGCCTGTTGCTTCAGGAGCATGACATGCATGACATGAGGGTGTAATTTGATTGGCTGTTGATCTGAAACGAGAAAAACTTTTCATCAGTCATTGGGTGTGCCTATAATGGTAATCTATTTATCACTGTCTGAGGAGGAAAAATGAGAAGGGCATGGCTAATATAACCTATGAGGAGGGTGTAAGATTAGCATTGTTAGTTGCTTACAAAGTCTATAATGTGCAAATATTCTTTAAAAGAAGACAGGCCTGTACAAAGCAAACCACTTCATGACATGAACATGTGTTTTCAAGAATAATCAGTTTCACTAAACCTTAAATCCCAATGCATACCATCACTGTAATCTACTCTGACTTTCATCTTCAACAGTAGCCTATGTTATTTCATGTTATATCAACGTTATTATACCAAGGGTAGTAACTGTAGCTGATCAGTCCAGTGTGCACCATATTCCAGTGCAATGCAATACCCAAAGTGTTCAATACATTTAAGGTACATCACATCTGACCTGGACTCCAAGTAGAACGTAACGCAGATTGGACGGTCCATCTTGTCAACATGGACAAAGGCAACATTGTTGCAAGCTGGGAAGATGTCTCCAAACTTTCACCATGAGGTAGGCATTAAGCTACTGCAACTGACAGCAATGACAAATCAATCAAAATGGTTTAACTACAGCATTTCGAGATACATTTCTAAACCGTGTATTGATGTAACGTATAGGCCTCCACATTTAACAACGCAAAATAAGTTACTTAATTTCACACTGACTACATGTCAGACACCCCTTGACATAACACAGTATGCTAAGGTGACAAATGCTAACCTCGCATTGAAGATCTTAGCTTATTGGTGCATATGGAGAGAATTGGAATTACGTGATTGGCTGGCTTGTCTCTGACATATTATATGTGCGCGTTGAAGTGCCGCGTTAGGACCTCACTCACTTGTTTTCACAATTTCCGTTGTCTAATTTTTGCCTGAGTGAAATGCTGCTGCTCCAGTCGTGGAATATTCATTAAGCGCGCATGAGGATCGAGGAGGAAGCCATTCAAAGCTGAACAGAACGCTCCGGAGTAGGCCGTGTAGTCGAAAGGATCAAACGCATACTGTTGTTTCAGGTAGTGCACATTCATATTTCATGAAATTCAGCTCTTTTAAAGAGAAGCTTTGTCTTTTCATGTATAGTTTATCAATTGAATGTGAGCGTTTAACGTAACTGCGTAATGATGCCGTTCCAGAATATTCCATTGTGAATGCAAGTGAATGTTTAACATTTAGTTAATGTGTTGAAATCTTGCATGATTTGTAATGCCTTTTTTGGAAAAGTGTAAATGGTCTTGATTGGTATATTTCAGAATTTCCTGTGCTTAAAAAGTAGCCAGTTGACAGATTACCCACAATCGTTTTTCCTTGGCTGCACAAGCAGGATTGTAGCGTTAGCGCAAGGCAATTTGACCACAACTCATACCATTTTTCGGTGTAATAGGTTAATCTTCGGATCGAAAGAGGTGGGAATGGACCCGCGGAAAGTGACGGAATTGAAGGCCTTCGTGCAACTGTGCAATGATAATCCCTCCGTGTTGCACCTGCCTGAACTGGGTTTTGTCCGGACCTGGTTGCATGGGTTAGTAGCCTAGGTCTTTTCCTGCCATTTTAGTGCATCTGACTTCCTCTAACTGCAGATGAAGGGAAGCCAGTTCATTCAGTCTCACGAGAATATGTGTAAAGATATAAATAATTTCAATATAACCGGCTAGCTATTTGTTTTGCAGCGAAAGGAATGCAGTCACGCCTAGTCGAAGTTGTGTCTTCAGTGTTATTATAGAACTTGCTGTCAGGGTATCAGGTGGTCTAGATGTAGCATGAGCTCTCTCTTCGTGGCTTGAGTGGATGAATCCAATGGGAGCATATCAAATTATGAGCAGCATGGTGTCACTAGACTCAAAAAATAAGGCACATTATGTTTACTTTCAGCTTGGGAGCTACTCTCCCACCAGCCCCCAGCAATGAGTCCTCATGCAAGGTAATGTTGAATTCTTATGCTTTTTCTGATGGAAACCCTTTGGTTATCTGGAATTCTCACTGCCACTGACTGGTGTATGTTGTGTCCAGGGGGGATGCCCATGCGGCCCACCACCCACCTCATCCAAGCCAGCACCTGAGCCAAGCCCACCATCAGAGAGTGAGGAGAGCGAGCTGGGTATGTAGTTCAGGGAGGACATTTTGTTTCAAGGATATGGCATCTCAGTTTTATCAAATCTTTTCTTTTATTTGTCATTCTACCTAAAGTATATTTGTATTTCCCACAGAGATAGACGACGAAGGAGTTATTGAGCCAGACACAGATGCACCCCAGGAAATGGGAGACTTTGAAAACCTTGAGGTACAGTAAATGTTGTCTGAATATAGTATAATTTAGGCTGAATATGGAGAGTAAAGTTTATATAGCACTTGAAACACTACTTATCCGAAGATTTTACATTACACTTAGCAGACACTTTTCATCCAAAGTGATAGGAGATGTTGGTGTTACCTAATTATCTGTATTGAAGAAGTGATTCGGCTGGAACTAAAACTCTGATTAGGGGACCTGCCACAGGCCATACATATTGTACGGAAGTGGTTTGATGTCCTTATTATTGATGTCCCTTGTTATACTTGTAGTGTTATGCGTAAATGTCCGTTCTAATGTACCTATGCTATGCTATTGTACAGTAGTAGTACACGTGTTCTTAACCTAATTGGAGATTGATTCATCAGGCATTTATGTAAGTCTGCACCAACACTTGTTCTCATCTAGTCGAGCGGGGAGAAAATACTGTGGCATCATAGTCTCATTGAGAAGTGGTAGGCGCTAGCCAGGCTAGTGGCATCATGTACTGTTGAAGCCATTTCTTGATACTGATGGAAACTTAGGAGGCATTTTACTTCTATCAGTTGTTGTAGTGTACGTGTATTTTTTCTTACTGTAAGCATCTGTAAAGCATTTGTATAAACCTTGATTGAACCGGATTTGTTTTTATTTTTATAAGGTTTTCACCAATTTGTGCTTCCTTAGGTCACAGAGGACATGATGGACCAGGCAAATGCAAAGAAAATGGAGGCAATTGAAGTCCTGGGAGAAGGTGCGTAATCATATTTTACATCGTTCTCTGCAAGTAGCTGCTCTTTGCTGCTGTTTAAAGGACAATGTCCCAGTGGAGTTCCTAAAAGCACAGGGAGGACCGCTTTGTCTTCATTTCTTTTGTTTCTAATCTCATCGCACATTTTTGACATCACTATCTTCTGTCTGTTTCTTGTAGGAGAACTGCAGAAAGCTCTGGATCTCTTCACTGAAGCAATCAAACTCAACCCGTGTTTGGCTATCCTCTATGCCAAACGGGCTAGGTAGGGATTAGAAACCACCACAGGCTGTTTATAGGCCATTTTATTTAGATGTATTCATCTCCTCTACTGTCTGCAAGCTTGTATTGTATAACATGTAATGATTCTCTCTTCCAGTGTGTATATCAAGATGCAGAAACCCAATGCAGCCATAAGAGACTGTGACAGAGCCATCAAAATAAATCCAGACTCTGCACAGCCATACAAGTGGAGAGGAAAGGCCCACAGGTGTGTCCAGAACCACTTATAAGTATATTTTTTGGGCTTTTATGCCTTTAATGATAGGACAGTTGAGAGAGACAGGAAGTGAGTGGGAGAGAGCGTTGGGGTGGGATCCGGAAAGGACCACGGGGCGGGAATCGAACCCGGGTCGCCAGCGTGCGTTGCAGGTGCCCCAGCCAGTTGCGCCACAGCTGGGGCCATGTCCAGAACCACTTATGTGGCATTTCCTTGCTGTGTGGTCATGTCGAAGAGTGAGTATGTTTTGACCGCTCTGCCTTGCCTGTCTTAGGTTGCTGGGGCATTGGGAGGAGGCCGCTAAGGACCTGGCCATGGCCTGCAAGCTGGACTACGACGATGATGCCAGCGCCATGCTGAAAGAAGTCCAGCCTAAGGTGTTTGTCCTTTCATTCTCAGGCCTCATGTTGATTCCAAGCTATGTTGTGTTTAATGGTTCACCTGAATGAGTGTACAGACTTTCTCCAAACTCTAGCGGGCCTGCTCTTTAAATGGGAGTATGACCTTCACGTTTGCATCCAAATTAAAACATTCAGAAAGGTGAGCATGCCAATGAGCAAGATTAAAATCTGAAGAGTGTGCACAGTGAATCCACTGTTGAGTTGCTGTCATGCATACCAATGCTATCTTTGGCAAGTTGGAAACAGCTGGACTTGCCATTTTGGATTCTGGCAGTTGAGGAACATGTCATTCATGATTCATAGCTTGTACAGTGTCCTGGAAGTTAAAGGAGAATTCAGATGTAGGATCATGTAGATTATGGTAATGTTTTTTTATTTATTTTTTTGCCATTTGTTTCCTGAACAGGCTAACAAAATCATCGAGCACCGGCGCAAGTACGAGCGCAAGCGCGAGGAGCGTGAGCTCAAGGAGAGGCAGGAGCGGGTGAAGAAGGCCAGAGAGGAGCACGAGAGGGCCCAGAGGGTCAGTTGGCCGAATGATCTGAGATGATCAAAGGCCGCAACATTGAGACGAATCGCATACTTTGACTAGTACAGACAGGACTGGTGTAAAAGTAGCAGTGCCTTTGTAACCGAGAGATGTACCTGTTTGCAGGAGCAGGAGGACAGAGAACAGGCAGGTGGGGCTGGTGGCTTCCCAGGATTCCCAGGATTCCCAGGTAAAAGAGGAAGATCCAACTGACAAACCTAACATGTTTTTTTCCACGAGAGAGTCTGTGATGCTTGGAGACAAGACAACCAGTTCAGACACTTTGTGAACATGATGACACCAGTATTTGGACTGTGACCTGAAATACAAAAGTGTTGTTAATGAGGCTTCTGTAACTACCATCAGGTGGAGCCGGCGGCTTCCCAGGTGGTGCTGGAGGCTTCCCAGGTGGTGCCGGCGGTTTCCCGGGTGCTGCTGGAGGTTTCCCAGGTGGTGCTGGTGGTGGTGGCGGCTTCCCAGGCGGCATTCCTGGTTTGGACAAACTTCTCAGTGACCCAGAGGTGCTCATGGCCATGAAGGTACAGCATCCAGCAATCGGTGCCGTTCATGCCATTTCTGTAAATGCTCTGCAGCATTGTGCACCTTTTTTGATAGATAGATAGATAGTTAAATAGGTATACTTTATGAATCCCCAAGGGGAAATTACAGTGTTACAGCAGCTATACAAACACAACATTCAACATATACAAACATACATAACTTAAATTATGATGTTATTCCTTTCACTCTGCTCAGGGGGTAATCATTATAAAGTGCTATTGCAGGGTGGGCGGTAACATTGTGATTGTGTGCATCCTAGGATCCAGATGTAATGGCGGCATTCCAGGACGTGGCTCAGAACCCCGCCAACATTGCCAAGTACCAGAGCAATCCCAAGATCATGGCCCTCATTGCCAAACTGAGCTCCAAGTTCGGTGGAGCACAACCCTAGGGTGGGAGAGGGCAGCATTGACGACAAAAAAAAAAAATCAATAACAAGGGTGGGGTGGGTGGATGGGTGATGTTGGTGAAGATACAGTTTGAGTGTGGAGGTAGGACGGGGTATTGTGATGGCTTTCCAGCTGTGCGTCATTTTAGTGGGAGGGAAGGCCTAGCCTTTTGGGGGGGGGGGGGGGGGGGTGGGAGTTTATATGGAAAGGTCAAAGGAGACTGAAGCAGGTGGGCTTAGCCATATGCATGCAGTACAACCCCACAGGTGGTTCTTTGGCACTGAATGGGGTGGCAGGTGCAGGAAAGTAATTCTTAACATGGGGCCAGCCTGCTTTAGGCATACAGCACTTCCTTTTTACAAATTAACAGACAACGGTGCCGGACTCGAACCAAACCTTTTTTTGGGAATCATTTTGAATTCAGTGAGACATGTACACTCTCATCTTTTCTACCCCTTTAGGGGTAGGATAAACGGTCTGGGTGGACTTAAATCTAGTAGAAACAACGTGAAGTGAAAATTTGCAAAATCTCTGGCCGTCGAGCAGATCTAGACTTCTGTCTCGTGTCTGAAAGGGTCCGGCTGCAGTGGGTCTCTGGTGAACTACTCTTCCCCTCAGGATTTTCTTTTACATGTTTTACTTATCTTCACTGTAATGTAACATATTCCCCATCTGTCTTTCTTGCTCCCAAAAGCAAAAATAAGATGTATACCTGTTTGCAATCATTAAAAGACTATTTCTGATTGTTGCAAAAAAACATTTCAGTCCTCTTCACTTTTGCTCACAAAACGCCTGAGAACTCATATTTATGTTCAAAGCAATACCGCT
Source organism: Sardina pilchardus (assembly GCF_963854185.1). NCBI lineage: Eukaryota > Metazoa > Chordata > Actinopteri > Clupeiformes > Clupeidae > Sardina > Sardina pilchardus. The sequence continues at coordinate 11,487,058 of NC_084996.1, read as the reverse complement.
CTTTAAATTGGTGAAACATTTCCTCTGCACCAAAGCTGAATTACACATTGTGTTCTCGTCACAAGACCCTTAAATACTTTGTGTTTACTTAATACTTAAAACTAGAGAAGCTCAGAAATGCACGAGTTAATGTTTAACAATCAAATGGTTAATAAGTCAAGCCAGCTTAAAACATGTGAACAACTTTGATTTTGATTGCCTTTTCTAATAAGGACAAGCTGACATCAAACTGTACCCATGGTGAGAGAGCAGCGCTACACTAATCCTCTTCAGGGTTTTTTTCCTTTTGCTGGATTAAAGCTTCTTGCCAAAGCAGGCCAGACTGGCTATGGGCATTACCCAAGGTCACCATGTTGAAGCACTCCAACAATAGTATTGAGTTTGATCGTGTGACCATGAGCTATGGATCTAAGTCCATAAAGTTTTCATGCTGAACTAGTACACACAATTTTGCAGTACGACAGTCCTAATTGGCTGAGGTGAAATCAGTGTGTATGAATGCACATCATCTGTTTGTACAGTACTTACTAAATCCTATCCTTTAGTTATTCAAACTTGTCATATTGCCATGTCCTTCTCTTCAAGCTCAACATAAAGCAAAAAAAGAGAAATCTTTACATAGATGCTTTGATCTGATTTGGCAAGACATGATGCCGTTTTACATTTTCTTGATTGTACTTGCTTGATGGAAGCAAAGGTGTAAAAATTGCATTAGTATTCTGGAACTCATAATAGCCACAGAATAGGGCCATTGTATTATAGTATCCTTATCCTTAGCATAGTACACTGGCTCAAAAAAATTAAGGGGACACTAGTTCATAGGGGTATAGCATCAAGTCAGTCACACTTGTGGGATATTGATCTGGCCAGTTATGCAACAGAGGTGGTTGTGAATCAGGTTCACCTGCTTTGATGTCAACAAAATTTACTACAACTGTACTAGAGGGCCGACTATGAGATGACCAAAACAGGAATGGTTTTACAGGTGGTGGCAACAGTGATAATTTTTCCATCTTTATCCTTCTTGACTGATTTTTCACTAGTTTTGCATTTGGATAGGGTCAGTGTTACTACTGGTAGCATAAGCCAGTATCTGGTGCCTACAGAGGTTGCACAGGTAGTCCAACTCCTCCAGAATGACACGCCAATACATACCATTGCAAGAAAAATTGCTGTTTCCCAGCATAGTCTCAGGAACATGGAAGAGATTTCAGGAGACAGGCAGTTGCTCTAGGAGAGCAGGGCAGGGTGGTAGAAGGTCCTTAACCCAGTAGAAGGACCAGTATCTGCTCCTTTATGCAAGGAGGAACAGTAGGAGCCCTGCTGGAGCCATACAGAATGACCTCCAGCAGGTCACTGGTGTGAATGTCTCTAGCCACACTGTCTAGACTTTATGAAGGTGGCCTGTGGGCCCGATGGCCTCTAGAAGGATCTGTGCTCACTGCCCAGTACTGTGGATCTCAATTGACATTTGCCATAGAATGCAAAATTGGCAGGTCCACCACTAGCGCCTGTGCTTTTCACTGGAGAGCAGATTCACCCTGAGCACACGTGACAGACATGAAAGGGTCTGGAGATGTCGTGGAGAAGATGCTGCCTGCAACATCATTCAGCATTACCGATTTGGTGGTGGCTCATTGATTATCTGGGGAGGCATACCCCTTGGAGGGATGCACAGACCTCTGTGGGCAAGACAATGGCACCCTCACTGCTCTTAGGTATCGGGATGAAATGTTCTGACCCTTTACTGGTGCAGTGGGCCTTGGGTTTCTCCTGGCGCACAACGATGGCCACATGTGGCGAGATTGTGCAGGCAGTTCCTGGAGGATGAAGGAATTGATACCAATGACGGTCCCCCACACTTCTCTGACTTAAATGCAATAGAACACCTCTTGGACATTACGTTTTGGTCCATCTAACACCCTCCTTTCATTTCGTAACACATTAACCAGTCCATATCAGCATAGATGTCCAGCATGATGCATCTGATGCGTTTTCAAAGTGCTCCTTTAATTTTTTTGAGCAGTGTACTTCTATGGTAAGTGTGGAAGGATTTATAAAAGCAACTAGTATACATCTTCTGCAATGTATTAAAAATACATTACATAACGGAAACTAGGTTTTCTTTAAGTTTATGTACCTACATGAAGGACCTAAGATTCCTGCACGCAAAGACAGACATAAGACATTTCCTTTCTTGAAAATAAGCATTTAGAAATACTACCACTGTGCTGTTGATGTATGTAAGAAGCATTCAGTCATATTGCCACATATTTTAAATATACGAGATGTAAAGGGTAATTCTGAGAAACAAGGTGTACTGGACAGGAAATCTGCTTTATTTGGAATTTACATCGTTGCAAATGTAACTAAAACAATGAAAAAAGAAGCAGTAAAAGAGAAGATGAACACACTTTCATTGGACTACTACATTGTACACCCATTTCAAAACAAAAGAGTGCTATCCAAGAAGCAGAGTTACAATGGTCAAGGCGAGGCCACTAGGTCTACATTTCAAACCTAAATCATGCTCCAAACTTGCACATCTAATGTCCATACCTGGTGGGAGAAAAAAGTGAAATCGTGTGTTACTACTAATAATATTTGTTCTGATGACACATCGTCAATGGAATTAATCTGATAGACACACAAACACACACACACACACACACATCTCAAGAACAAAAACATTCATCATCATGTCTGAATTAATTCAATGTGGGCAGAAACATTATGAGCTAAATAACAAAATCCTTTCATTCATTACAAAAGTATATACTCAACTAGTTACTCAACTAGTTACTTGGGTATAGAATGAGTAAGGATGACAACATGCTATATGTGCAAGACGGATATGTAGACTTACTTTTGGAACTCCCACTCTCTGTTATCAAGAGGGCAGACCTGCCTGGTCTTCAACCAACGAGAAATGCAGTGGAAATGGAAAGCATGCTGGGGACACAGGAAAACATAAATAAACAAGTGCTGCAAACATAAATGTTTAGATTACAGTCCATAGTCTTGATTGATTTACACGATAATGTCATTGTCGTTTATGCATCAACTCTAGCACAAGCTTCTTTTCTAGATAAAGCTGAACAGATGATAAAACATTATTTATTGAAAACATAAAAAAGACTGTTAAAAATATAAAGACTGAACAGTGTGATGGTGAATTGTGGAGTTAGACAACTAAAAATCGGCACTGATGATGTAATGAGTTCCCAACTTAACATAACCCCTGAAGAGTTGTGCTAATTAGAATCAGCTGGTTTATTGAATAGATGCAACAAATCTGTGACAGGAGTTTACAACCTCGGTGAGTGAGTTACTCTATAAAAGTGTAAGTCCATCTTCGTAGTGTTTGCCTTGCCTTTCTATAGATGCATCTACCCCTGATGCCAGGATTATTGCAAACTACAATGTTTTTGGAAACACTTTGTGTAGATTAGAAAACTACAGATATTGTGAAAAATCTGCTTTCTACAGTAGATTAGTACTGCTAGTGCACAGAGCCCACCGCACAAAGGGCCACATGCATGACAGGCTAATTTATTTCCGGTGGAGCGTCGTTCTGGTGGTGATGTCCGGTGGAGATGTCTTTACAGCTGTGCTGTAACGACATCTTCTGCTATATTCTACACCTTACACGTTCTCTCCGACACTGAATATCTTGTTTGCCCAATGATAACAATTGTCACCTGAGTAGACTAGTGGTTCTTAACTGTGGTCTGGCTTTGGGACCCACAATTACCCATGTTCACAAAAAGTCACATCCCATAAAAACCCAGCACGAAAAGTAAGGGAATTTGTGTTTGGTAGATTATTTCTCTGTGGTAACGATGCTTTTTGGCAATAAATCTTATACCGTTGGAAAGCCTGTTTAGCTCCCTTTCAAATTGTGCCTCATTTGTAAAGAACATGTTCTTGTGGGATGAGCCATGGAGGTATTATATATAACTGGAGAGAGTGACTAAGTCCCGCCCTCCATACAAATGAATGGCCGATGCTAGGCTAGTAAATCCGGCCAATTTTCGTCAACGCCATAGAGCTCCCCAGTCCCGCCCACAGCCTAGTCCGGAAGTAAAAATCCAATACAATTTCTCCATTGACAATTGGAGAATAAGCCATAACATCGTAACCGTCCATGGTAGACTTAAAACCAGCTACGATGTGACTAAGCGATTATACCTGCTCATATAGATGTCAAAAGTTAATGGGGGCATCAACCTTGTTTTGAGAAAACAATGCTTTATTCACGATTTAACGAGAGAGTACTACACTACCCGACACCCTAACGTGTAAAACTGGTGAAAGCAGAGCCTTTGATTGGTAGAGATCGCCGTTGCCATGGCAATGCCAAACAAACTGTACTCAGCTTTTCCCGCGCCTATCGTCCAGCTTCGTCTCGCTGGAACTTCAAAACTTAAAATGGCTGCAGGGCTGATCAGGACCGATGTGTGGTCTTCCGAAAAATAACGGTTTTCTCATCTTGAAGGTTGAATTTACTCAATGGAAACGGTAGGAAGTAATCATCTTCTTTTCTCAGATTAATATGGAACCATGTTAAACTATCTTTAGGCTGCAAATGTTGGAAATGTGTTTACGTTTGCAAAGCATCCTGGGATTTGAGTTCTCTATCTCGGAATTTAAGATATGTACACAGTCTTGTACCTTTCGCTTTTTTTACATTTTCTGTTCATTTTTTCACTCGAAATTATAAGTTATATGCTTATGAGTCACATCGTAGCTGGTTAGCCTAAGGCATGGTCTAAAACTCTTTATATCCGAATTTTTCCATAAGTCAATGGGAGAAATGAATGGGAAATTTACTTCCGGACTATCACCTCTCTCGGAGGAGGGGCGGGACTGGGGAGCTCTATATTGAACACTGGAGCTCCGATCCAGCGCCAGTCGGCTCTGACCATGCGCAAAGTTCCAAAGCTGGAAATGACGCATGGACCTACATTGATTTCTATTGGACATTCTGTAAAAAGAGAGTCATCCTCCAGTTCAGACGGTGGCGATAATGCACATACCTTGCTTGCCGCGTAACAACAAGCAGAAAAAGTTGCTCGGGAACGCACACCTGAGTCCAGTGGAGTGTCGCACGGAGTAATGATTGGCTGTAGGTACCTGTCCTCCAACATGTACGCGCATGAGAGCTCGTGCCCAACACGGATTTTCGTGCACGGAGCTGGTTCTAAATGCTCCATGAGGCGCCATACTTGAAAATGGCGCTTGCTAACTTGCCGAAGCTAATCAACACGGCCTTGACCCCCTGGGATGAGCAGCAGAGCTGAGTATATGGGTTACGCCCATATAAGCCCATGATTGGATGATTGAAGTTTGAAGAAATAAGACATAATTTCATGGGCTTCATCAGGTCCTTTTCCACAGGTGGGTTAATCAAGCACCATGCAGTCTGCATTCATAATCTAGGTGCTTGATTTTCTACAACTGTGGAAAGGGACCTGATGAAACCCATGAAATAACAATTTAACAATTTATTCATTTCACAAACAGGAGCCTGCGTAGCATGTGGGAGATCCATACACAGCCACAACAGCCTGACACTGAAGTGCTGACAGGGTGAGGAAATGGGTCTTTGAAATCCCCCATTATATGGAACTCGGCCTTCAGTTTGAGGATGGTGCTAGGGGTCACTCCAAATAATGCCACAACTTGGTTTTACGGAACACCAGCTTGAAGTTGCCCTAGACCAGTCAAACGCGGCATGTCAATTCTTGGAGTAGACACTTGACTGTAGCTGTACTTACAGTAGTAGGGCCCATGCTCACAGGTGCTGCTAATCAGATGCCGATCAGACACCTGATCAGCAGCACCTGGGGGTACCAGGAGCTCAAAACAAGAGTCGACAGCAACAGCAGAATAACCCGTTTGGCAATGGCAGAGAAGATTTGCCCATTTTTTTAAGGGCTTCATACCTTGAAAGTGAACTAAACAGGCTTTCCAACAGTGTATGTATTGCCAAAGAGCAATGTTTGTCTTTGACAGAGGTGCTTTGTTTCTATGTAGCATTTTAGTTTTGATAGTTTCATGCTGCCGTGTGCCAGCAAATCACTGCACACCACACACTGGGGTTTCTGTCCCATTTTGTCCACAATTTAAGTGATCCTATCCGATATCCTATATTTCAAATATTCAGGGCCGTAGTAAATTTGCATTTACCACTAAAATTATATCTAACATGACCCGTCACATAAACATTGTGTATGTCCATGGCAATGACTGACTTTTTAATTAGGTCTATCAGAGTAGAAGTCCAATATTAGATCTGATCATTTTTACCATAAGCTCCGCAACCTACCCAGAACGGTTCCACAACCCACTTTTGGGTCCTGACACACCAGTTAAGAAACACTGGTGTAGAAACTAATTACACTAACAATAATGCCACCTGTAACACACCTGGCCCTACCAGAAATAAATGAGCTGGCTTAAGAGCCTTCCGTGCATATGGTCCATAAAGCAATCTGTGATTCTCTGGGTCAGGAGAGAGCCATTCGCAAGGCTGGTTCTGAGTAGAATGGCTGAATTCACCAAAAATACAAAAAAAGCAGTTCTGTCTGTATGTGTGTCTATATTGCAAGGTATCCACTATCCAGTGTATTTTAATCAACCTGTAACCTTTTTGAAGCTTACATGAATCACATGGCTAAAATTAATTTTGAAACCCCTCACAACTCACTATATACAAGGCTATAGATTGACAAAGACTTGTGCTAACTGACTGCTAGTTCAGAGAATGGATGGAACTATGTGGTAGCATGGTTGAGAGGGGCAGCACTGTTGCCCTGGTTGGGCATGGCTTCAATACAGTCAGTAGACTGGTCTACAGCATGAGAGCAGTATGGCATTATTTCTTTTAATTTAATATTGCCTAATTGGTATTCCATCAGATCATTTTAGTGGTTTTAATGGTGACACCCTTAGCTGTAGAGTGACAAACTCATACCATATATCTATTTTTGGTTTATATGGTATTTAAAAGTAGGGGGAAGGACAAACCAAACGTAACAAAGACTTGCCTAACTACAAAAGATGATGAGACCTGTAATGTAACCAGGATTCAGGTCACAGCAAAGTTTTTTCAAAATCAAATACAATCAACTCAGAATAATCTGATAAAAGTGTAAACGAATAGCATTAATTATTTTTCTTTTAACACATTGCAATTACTCAATTATGTATTCGTAATCTGGGCATGTGTGTAGCTGAAAGGGATAAATAAGAGATTAATTCTTACATTGCAGACACCCCACGCTACTGTGCACTCTTCTGATGTCGCCGAGGCCTGATTCGCCTGGCACTCAATGCCTGCAATAGATAAATGTGTCAGTATGTCACACATGAGCCAATCTCTAGCCTTCGTTAAAAAGTTAAACCACTTGACCTCCCAACCCTCGTACTTACAGAGATCCATGATGTGATTCCTGCAAATAGCACAGTTGTCTACTACAATGTCCCATGCCCAAAGTGCAACGGCGTTCCACTGGGGAGAAAAAAGAAAAAAAAGTAACCACTGTTATATACATAGACAGTAAAAGGTTATACTTGACTGGGGAATTTGCATCATCACTTCATCCAGTAAATTAGAAGACAAGACACTATTTGCCGGTATATATAAATAAGCCGTATACTGGGAAAATGTCTGGGTGAGTTCTTAGTTGCTTAGACGTTTAGTGTTAACGATTATCTTACATGTGTCGAAATTTCATCAAACGTTACGTTAGTCAACTAGCTGTCCCATAGTTAACTTGACATCTATGTACACGCTCAATATGGCTAGGGTGGCTATGCTAGCAATTGCTACACAAAAGTTACCTGCCCAAGATATCGGTGGATAACCGATCAAGTCTCCCTGGTCTAGACGATTTTGTTCGCAATCATACTAACAATACCACTTATTAGAAATGCCAAACCTGAGTGAAAATATCATCGTCTTCCTTGTATCAGCTAACAATGTTGGCTAACGTTAGCCAATGGAAATGCGCATTCACTCCCTCTCTAGCTAAGTTAACTAGCAGGCTAACGACAATGAACACGAAACAATGAAGCAAAACAAACGGTTCAACAGATCATACAATGACTGGAGTAATCTTGATATACAGAATATGTAAACATTACCTTTTTAACTTCAAAGCGTTTTTTGCTAGCTCCACTATTTGTTCCGCTGGGAGTATCAACATCCATTGCAGCCGCCATGTTTCTAAAGCCTATGCTATTTTACGGTCTATGATGCTATCACGGCGGCGCTAGAGCATGCGCAATATCAATGTTCTGCTTCTAGCTGCTTCTAGCTGCTTCTAGCATGGCTTCTAGGCATTAGTCTGCTTCGGTGGAATTCATCCCTACAAAATAGACCAGGCTGACGTTGTCTCATGTAATACACATTTCCACATTTTTCTCTTATTTCCGAGATTGTGAGATTTTTTGTTAGTTTCCCGTTAACCTTCGTCGGATCTTCAGAATCAGAAAATGTTAGGTTCTACCGAGATTTGAACTCGGATCGCTGGATTCAGAGTCCAGAGTGCTAACCATTACACCATAGAACCACACGCTACTGTCAAGCAGAACTGTGAAAAAAATATTTCTTGGTCATGTTTTTTTTTTTAAACACTTGTAGAAATATATGTCTGAAAGATTACAGTATGCATTGTGCTTTTGTCGTTTCTGTGTCCTTTACGTAAATAACAATATCGTGACTTTCTGTGAAGTACACAGGTCAGTATTCGTAGCTTCTACTGTGATTTCCTTTTTGGTTTTGTGCAAAGCCGCGAGGGTGACACCTAGCGGTCATAGGTATTATATTTCCACTAAGTGCTCTACTGTATATTCCATTATATATTCAATCACATTATAATGTATTATATTATATTTTCCACACAACCACTTGTACAGGCCATGGTTATTTCCAAATTAGACTATTGCAATTCAGCTGGTCTGCCTGCTTGTGTAGTAAGATCGGTCTTTAATCAGCCAAAGAGGACACATAACTCCAGTTACTCTCCATTCCTCAAAGTGGGCAGAATTCAATTCAAATCTCTCACCTTGGCCAGTAGGACACTTACTGAATCTGCTCCCTGCTATCTCAATTTGGACAAAAGCATCTGCTGAATCCCATAACCATAATCATGTACTTGAATTGGGATTACATATCTTGACAGTTCTCCAAAAGAGTTTGTAATGTTTTTTGTGTACTATGAAAGTTTACATAATGTACAGTCACTTCTTATTCCTATGTGCTTACTCAAATAATGTGCTTAGTAATTACATATTAGATGGAACGTTAAGGATTGGAATGGATTAGGTTTGGCCTCAGATCCATGTTCCATGATTGATTGCATGATTGTACCTGATAACCAGCCCAGTCATAAATGTGTATTTCACAAATTATCTTTAATATGGTCATCAACTTTGCTCACTGATATTCACCGGTATATAGGCCAATGTAGGTTTTGAGTGATGCTACACATATCTCTCACTGTTACCTCAAACCAAGACACAACAGTATAACTGTAATAATAGCAACACAATCTTAAACATCACATGCAATTAATGCACAGAAAAAAAGTGTTATTTCCATGTCTTTACGTGAGAGTAGCAAAGGAAAGATGCCGTGTATCTCTCATCATCATTGCTGTATCTTTTTGGACTTCTTGTTCTTCTTGGCTGGTTTAGGAAGTGCTGATGGTTGTGGACCGTCCACAGGCTTGGGCTTGGCCTTTGACGACTTCGGTTTGCCCCCTTTCAGCAGTGAAGGCTTGGGTTTGACTTTCTTCGGGGCCTTTGCAGCACCTTTGGCTTTCAGAGGGGGCTCGGTGGGGCTCAGCTCATCTCCTGGGCACGTTTGGAAAATGGACACATCCTTGACACTTTGCCCTTGCAGCTCAACTGGATGGCCACAGGTTGCTGACACCGCCAGGCTGACATTGTCCATCCACCTGAACAGAACGTGACACAAGGTTACATGTTGTTGTTCATATTTGTGATTGTTTACATTTGTTATTCACTTCACAGTGCATTTGTGAACTTGGCACACTTGTGGCACAGTTGTTAAATGAAGAGGGACAATGTGTGTGTGCCTCTTACTTGCGCAGTAGTAGGAGATCGCAGTCACAGAGCAGTGGGTTGTCGGCCAGGTTGACTTCCTGTAGTCCAGTGAGAGAACTCAGACTGGGTAAGCCCTCCAGCAGATTCCCCTTCAGGGACAAGGTGAGCATTCCTGATCCCAGGCCTGCAAGGGAGTCCTTAGACATCTACAGAATGGATAAAGTAGCAGAAGCTATCAATAGAACGAAAAAGATCAGTGCAATGTTACTGTATGCTAACAGTAAATTATATATAATTTGACATATGTGTGTGAGTAATATAAAAAGTCTGCATTCACTCTAAGGACCAAAGTCTTGGGACACATACCAATACTCCCCCAGATACTGTGACATTATAAATCCATATGTATTTACTCTATATGGAGTTTTGCTCATGTTAATTTAGTAAAAGTATAACTATACGCAGTGAAGCAAGCAAGCAAGACGTAACAAAAGAATCACTCACAAAGAATATTTTTTTCTACTTCATCGCTACACTTCTGAGATGAACTAAAACAGACATTGCGAGCCATCATCAGCACCTGGCTTCACAAATGCTTTTCTGGCTGAATAGGTAAAAAATACTACAGTCCCTCCAATGTCTAGTGGAAAGCCTTCCCACAAGTGAGTGGAATAACAGCAAAAGGGGTACAAATTCCATATTAATGCTTATGGAATTTAGAAGTCTTTGAAGTTCCTATGGGTGTAATGGCATGTGGTATGTCAGTATATCTTTATGTTTATAGGTTTTTGACTGTGATCACATTCCCCACCTTCGCCAGACCAGTGCCATCCAAGTACAGGCGCTGCAGGCTCTGAGCGACAGGCATGAATGCCTTTGGGCCCACCCAGCGTATAGGATTCCCCGACAGATGGAGCTCTCGAAGGAGTGGAGCGTTTCCCAGCGCTTTGCTGGGCACCTCAGTCAGTTTGTTGCGCTCCAAGTGCAACTTGTCTAAGTGCGGTGCCGGGTCAAGGGCTTCGGCCGCAACTGAGTCGACGGTGTTGTTCGCCAGGTACAACGCCCTGAGCATCTTCACCGAGGAGAGCATGCCGGCCGACTCCAACTTAGTGATGGCATTGCCCTCCAGATTCAGCTCCAGCAGGCTGGGCATCGGCGCCAGCGTGGCTACCGAGGGGAACTGCGTCAGCCGGTTGCCATCCAGGTGGAGGTAGGTGATCTGTGGTGCCCCGGCGAAGGTGTCTGGCTCGAGGGAGGTGAGGTCGTTCTCCGACAGGTAGAGGTAGAGCAGACCCTTCATACCGCGGAAGGCCCCGGATTCAATCTCACGGATTTTGCACCGGTCCAGGTGCAGGGAGACGACACTGGCAAGTCCCCGGAAACTGTTGGAGGGGACGTTGTGGAAGTGGTTGTCCCTCAGGTCCAGCAGGCTGGTGTTTTTGAGAAAGCCTTGAGGGACTGCAGTGTGACCCCTGTCCTCACAGGTGGCGTGCTGAGCTTCAGGCTGGAAGCAGAGAAGAGTTGGAGGAATACTTTGAAGGGACATACTGTAAGTTGTTGGCCAACACCATTTTGTTACCTCCATCTTTATCACCACCAGTACAAAGAGCTGGTTTCACACTAATCTGAGTCACTTTCAAACAAAAACTTGCATACAAAGGGTACATCTTAGAGTTGTGAACCTGTCAGATTTCTTATTCAATTTGGAGGTTCCTTCCCTGATAAATTTAACTGAGTGTGCATTGCAGTATCATTTTTGGATTCAATTATGTTGTTACGCTATGTTCTAGGAGGATATAAACGTATGTGATGATATTTTTAAGTACAGTTAGTAACAGCATTTTTAAATCATCAGTGGAAAACATTGTTATTTGTGTTAACAGCTCTCAAAATGGTCCTTATAATACCTACCAAGCCCATTCTAGACCACACCTTTTTAGCAGAAATCCGAGTTTTGAGGCAGGAACAATTCTTTGCCATCACTGTTGCCTTGTGCTCACTTTTTGCCTGTTGCACCACAGCACCCCCCCCCCCCCCCCCCCCCACCTCCATACCATTACTAAATCTCTCAGGCTCACCTCACACTCACAGTTGTCTGGACAGCCGACCTTCTTCTTCGGTTTTGGCGGCGGCGCCAACAGCTGCGCCCCGGCTCCCTCGGCCTCCTCCAGCTCCTCTTTGGTCAGGCCCTCCCTGCCCCTGCAGCGCAGGTCTACTGGCTCCACCGCCCCGAGAGGCTCGTCCGAGAGGTGCGGAGGCCCAACGCAGAGCCCCAGGAGCTTCACCTGGCCCGCCTGGGCCCACTCTCTCAGCGGCCGCAGGTGGCAGTTGCAGTAGATGGGGTTGGCCGTGAGGTTGAGGGACGACAGCTCTCTGGGGCCCAAGATGGGCTCCAGAGAGCGGAGCTGGTTGTGGCTGAGGTCCAGATGGGAGAGGAGGGGCGCGTGGATGAGGGCGGTGTCTGAGAGGTCCTGCAGGGACATGTGGTCCAAGTAGAGGTGTGTGAGTTTGGGCATGGACACAGTCTCCTCTCCCATATAGATCATTGGGTTGTAGCTCATCTCCAGGTGGGTAACCTCAACCAGTCTGCACATAAATTTGACAATATTGTTAGTGTTTCGGTTGTTAGACAGAGTAATTATTGTATTCTAAATCAACGCTGCACCAAAAACTTGTTTTCACAATGTTCTGTATTGGCTATTGATTGAAAATTCAGAAACTAAACTGAATTGCCAAAAGTCGAACACCTATGATTCATCTGTTAACTTTCAATATCATTAAATGACAATAAGCCTGGCCCTCAGCCTATCTAGCCTACCGGGTCATTGTCTGCGTGGGGAAAAACTGCAGTTCGTTGTGGTCCAGACTGAGGCGTGTGAGGGTAAAGAGGCTGGCGAAGGCCTCCGTGGCCAGGTTGTTGAGGGAGTTGTGGCTAAGTTTCATCCACTGGATGTTCAGTAGGCCCTGGAAGGCCATGTTGGGCAAATAGACCAGCCGGTTGTGTGTAAGCGAGAGCAGGTTGAGGGAACTCATCTGGGTGAAGGCCCCTGGCTGGACCTCCTCCACGCGGTTGTGGTCAATCAGGAGCTGCTTCAGGGACAAGAGGCCATCAAAGGACTCCTGTTGGTGCAAGTAATAAAGAATGTAATACAGTGAGATGGGGAGACAGGGCTGAGTTGATAATAAACTAGTCAGTAATAGACAGTGCAGTTGTAACTGAACACAATTCTTTTTGTGGATTGGACATGAGAATAATGTTACTGCAATGTTTTGAACCTCTGTTTTGAGTGCATGCACAATGACCATTTCATACAGAAATACTGCAAACTTCGTTGTATTTATGGAGGTAGTGTGATGTTCACTTCACAAATCAGGAAAGGCAATGCAAGTTTATTTATACAGCACAAAATGCAAATGCAAAACAACAAAGAGGATGATGATTTACAATAGTCAGGAGTGTTACCAACCTGGTACAGGACATCAATGTTATTATGCGCCAGGTTGAGATAGACAAGGCGTCCAAGGCCTCGGAATGCCCCCTCCCGCACTGACCGGATGTTGGAGCTCTGCAGGTTGAGGTGAGTGAGGTAGGGCGTGTGCTTGAAGGACCCTCTGGGTAACTCTTGCAAGTCATTCTTCCTAAGGTCCAGCTTCACAGTTATCTGCATTTATGTTGTGGGCATGATGTGTGTGCAGATCAATTAAGGGGAGAGAGTGTTTTGAATTCAGTTAAATGACAAATGAACATGAGTGCTGATATTCTGGTAAACAGTAAAATATGCATTTCATTCATAGCTTATGGACACACTTTCCTATACATTTTGAGAGGAATTCATTTTTGCAATACAAGCAGTCTGTTGTGACATGTCATTATACAGTAGGCTAATCATTGGTTCCTGAACCAATGTAACCCAATGTGACCATCACCATTATCTGAGGGCCCAATTATACTTACATAAAACTCAAGATATCACGCAACACCCCTAGTTTCGGATATTATCTTAGTTAAAACTTACCTCGTCTATTGTGGGGGGAACCTTAGTTAGATTTTTGCCGATGCAGGCAACAGTGAGTTTCCTCAGGTCACAGCTGCACGGGCGCACGCATTTTCCCGAAAACGATGGTGAGACTGTCATCAGCAGCAGCAAAACAGCGGCTCGCCATTGGTTGAATCCAAATATTGAAGACCACATCTATGTATTTGGCGGGGACAAACCACTTTTACATGAATGCGAGATTTGCAGTTATAGAATCGGGCACAATGAGGCGTGCGCGCATCCATGCCGAACAAATACCAAAGTGCTTGTCTAAATGTAATGCTTATCAATTATGTAGCCATACTGCTCGCCACAAAAAAACGACTTACCTTTTACATTAAAGTAATGTCGACCTAATCCCAAGTGACCATTCAAATAAATCCAGAGTGTATTGGCAATTCCACTATGATCACGCATCAGTGTACGATGCGGTCAGTGGTTGGTTATTTTATTCGACTGGTCTGGCCGAAACATTAGACCAGTTTAAACAGACAGAAGTCTTTAAGCACACCTTTGTTACATTCTTTTGTCCTGACCCCTGGTCCCCCCGTCAGCGCTTTTTGAATTAGCACTTGGGCCACACATTTCCCTGCCGTTTAAAGGTCTGAGAACAAATCCTTGATTCCTTAACTTTAAGAGAAAGACCTCCAATAGTCTACATCAAATCGAAATTTCGGGAATGTTTTCTGAAATGTTAAAGAAAATATAGGCCTAAAGGCTGTGTAATTTTGTCAAAAATTAAACAAGAAGTTTGCACAATTGACACATGCACTCCATTCCTAGAATGGCAAGGACACTCGCTATCTTCTATAGCAGAGGAGTGAAATGCATCAGGTTTGCGCACAAAGGCGCACTGTTGCTCTCTTTACAACAGGAGACTGTTGGTATTGTGAAGAAAATAAATGGCTAATCCATTGACTGAGGCTGACCACTTTGACTAAACTACATATTCACACGGCCCGGTCATGTAAAGTGACCATGGCTACTTCAGCTGGGCACTGGATCAGAGTACTTATCCAAAACAAGCTGACTGTACTTGAACAATTACATGAATTCACTCTAGACAGAGACCATTCAGCTTCATAATAACATTCTTACATACATCTGGATAATAGCTATGGGGAAACTTGTGCCTTTTCTAGAGAGTATCTTTTATTTTTCAAAACCCTGATTTGAATAGCTGACACTGTTTTCAATAGGCAAGCTTATCTTGAGGTGATTGTGAGGGAGCACTGTTATGAACATAACTAAGTAACTTGTGAATAATAAAACCAGTAAGCATCTGTCCCTTAAGTGCAAATACCACGAGGGTTGAGTGAGGTTTAGATATCCAAACTGAAATGGACATTTTTAATTCTAGGTTCACCCATCAGTAAACAAGCATTTTCATTTTTGGACAAATGTAGTGAGCAATTGTAAGTGCAAAATGAAAACACTGCTTATCCCTTCTTGCTTATTATTCTTATTACCATAATCAAGTGTTTAAATATTCTTTATTCCATAAGTATTCTCATAACTATTGATTTTCTAAAAATTATTGTTTTGTTTTTTTTGTCCATCAATGTATTTTTTTCTCTTTTTTTAAAAAAAAGTGCCTCCAATAACTGCATGCTTGTTGTCTCAGTTTTCAGTCACAAAAAGAGTCCGTTGAAAGGTGAACTCTGATCAGTCCTGTCTGGCATAGTGTCCCGTGATATGACCTGCTGGTACAGGAGCCTTGGGTTTCTGGACATCCTGCTTGTCCCTGCTCATCATCATGGTGTGGCTGGGGTACCAGAGGGAGAGGCGGTAGGGCAGGGGGGCGGTAGGGGAAGAGGGCGGTGGGTCAGGGCGGGGAGTAGGGCAGGGGGGGGGGGGGGGGGGTCTGGGTGTGTGGGAGTGTTATGGGTGAGGTCCATGTAAGTCAGTCTGTGGGAGACATGGAGCACAACGACGTCGAGCACTATGGCCTGATCCTCTGCAGGGTGGACTTCAGACTGTCCCGGGCTCCAGCACATGACTCGCAGGCCTGTGTGTGTCTACAGGGACGATACAAAACATGATGCCATTGATGCCATACATTTTCATGCATTTGAAAAATACAAAAATTCAAATAGATATTTTAGTTTTCAAACGTTCAAAAGCTGGTCATTTCAAATTTCACTGTATTTTTATGTACAATGACAATAAAAGCGATTCTGTAAGGCTTGTAAATGACACAGATTTGTATATTTGATTAAAATCAAGACATGTTTCTGTAAACACGTAAATTACATAGTTCAACTTCTTCCCAAAAAACTAAGTGAAACTAGTTTCCAGCCAAACACTAGTTTCCAGCCACACAGATAACTTTTGAAGTGCTTTGACTACGGAGAACGGGACTGCCACTTAAATTACCGTGACATGAAGGCATCTAGCACACCGATGTGTTCCTGGGGGAAATAGTCCTGTTGCACAGCATGCTCAATAGCCTGCAGATGGCCTGCCACCACCCGCATTGGCTTCACCTTCTCTTCACTCTGAGATGAGACAGACAGAGAGCACGGATTAATCTCAGTCATTAGCCACATTGTGTATAAACCGAAGGACAGTGCTTAATGCAAGTTAAAAGAAACAAAAGCATATTAATACCATATTAACTGCCCCCTGTATTAATCCCATAGCTGAAGAGATTTTGCAAAATCGGTATACAGTACACTCATTTTGGTTACAGTGTATAGCCAAATCTAGCAATGTATTTGCAGAGGTGGACATCCCAGGGTCCAGAAAGAAAAGGTCTTGCCATATATTCTTTCTACCTGTGCACTTAACACAGGTGATATCACTAATAATCTGATCTACCTGGCTGCTAATTAGGATTAGCTGATTTACTAAATGGTTGGATCAAATACTTGGCAGGACTTTTAGGCTACGTTCACACATACACAGGTATTTTGATAAACTAATAATTCCTTCCCTCCGATTTTCAAAAATAACATTGTGCACACTTGTCAGTTTTCAGAAAAGTTTTTGCTGACATTAACCCATGTATGTGCCATCAAGAACATGCCAAACCTGTAAGTAGTAGTGTAACAAGAAGCTCGAGCCCTCGTTAGCCAATCAGAATCCCAAAAATAGCAACAACATCAATGAATCACTTCCTCTGTTTCATTACAACTGTATTTGCAAATGCAAAAACAAACGAAAAGGGTTGGCACCAACATTTTGCGACTGCTATTCTGGATGCATCCATGATCACCATAGCCAAATGAAAATGTAAACATTGGTCGCACTTTTTGCGTAGATGCAAGTACTCCCACATACATGACGTTGGGTGCCGAGAAGGCGCGTAGATCCCCTGTTTTTCTTCGTTTTTCTCAGTTCACATTCATTTGCGAAACGAGAGTTTTCCTAAATCTCCACTTATGCCGGATTTTTAAGAAAGAATCATATTCAGAGGCGAAATCACCGTTCGTGTGTATATGAAAGGCACAAATGAAGTCTCTGCTTGTCAACATATCCGTGTATGTGTGAACAGGGCCTTACTCTCTGAACCGGGATGTCCACCTCTATGTATTTGATCACTGTAATGGTGGGTGCCCCCAATTAAACAAGTTTCAATCATTCAGTGTGGTCAATTTAAGACTGATACAACTAATAACTGATCAGGGACAGGGATTAATCAATCAGCATACCTAACAAACACGGTGTACCTGTAAGTGTGGCTGACGGGGAGAGAGCTTGGACTTACCTTCAACAGTCCCAGCATGATGAGCAATGAGGAGATGAAGGTGAAGGTACTGAAGGAGGAGCTGGAGAAGGCTTTCCTGAGAACGGCGTCTGGAACAACAAACACAGACATGAGCTCAGTAGGCCATTCGCAAATCTACATGGTGTGAACTCAAATTGCTCTGAAACGATTCACAGCATTTTGGAGTAGGTGTGTGTATGGATGTGACTGTAATAGAGGGAGACCCTCACCGACACTGTCCAGGACCGCTGTTTTCACTTCCTCATCCTGGTCTTTGTAAACTGAGGAGATTTTCAGGAAGGCCTCGGCTGTCTTACAGGCATCGTCCACATCCACCTGAGGAGACAACGGCCACATATGATTCCATACAGCAGTCAGATTGTCCTTCCCTTCCCATGTTTGTAATAGGCCAACAGTGGGCATATTATAGATTTTTTTGGAAACCATCAAATTATAGCAGAATGGCTGAATGAATCTTACTCCTTCACAGGGGATAGCACTCTCACACATGGCCTACCTAAATATGCAAACATTGACAAAAACACTTGCATACTCTACTTTTGCCTGAGAAATGTTCCTACCTTGTAGAGTCCCCAGCGAAATCAGTAGGCTTATATCTTCCCAATAAAAATAGGCCTGGGGTCTATATATTTGACCTCTTGTGTCTGGTGTGCTACGTATGGCAACTAAACTAGTCAGGGAGCAGTGCACTCTCTGCCCTGGGCCCGTACCTGCTGCTCGATGAGCAGTGCTCGCTTGGCACCCAATCGCAGTAGCTTGTCCGGAGATGGGAAACTCAGGAAGGAGGAGACATCGGGAGGACGGGGCTCCGACGGTGGAGGGGTCATCTGAAGGGGACACAGTTTTTTTTTTTTTAAAGACTTAATGTTCACTGACCTCATATGAGTTACCGTACAAGCTAGTCGGATTTGTCTAAAGCTATGGTGACTACCAGTTCTCAGAGTTGGAAAAATACATTTAGTTTTCCTTCTCTTCAACGACTTCAGTTTGTCTTACAACTCAGCCTCTAACCTAGCCTGGCAAGCCAAACTATACATTAAATGTATAGTCTGGAGTCTGACCATTCACAGAGCTGAAGCCTGTGGGTGGGCTGAATCGTTGTCTTTCAAACTGCCTCTGCACGTAATAGGCTAGCACTTGTGACCAATCGTAGCCGGTTGGCAAAGTGGCAAATACATCCTTCTTTAAAACGAATAGCTTGAGTGCTTGAGTGCAAGTCTAACTCTTCCAGTCGATGACAAAGCCGATTCAAACGAGCGCGCTTCGTTAGCCTCCTCCATCTTCGTTGTTCTCTATTGTTGTTCTGCTGCTATCTCGCTGTAGCGCAGCTCTGTTGTCACCATGCTAAGGCGGGCTTTAGGACTCGGTACACAGATAGAGCGCTCTGATTGGACCGGCTGACTTTACTTGCTGTCAAAACAAAACCACTTTTCTGAGTGCACAGGTCACAGGCTTCAACTACAACTGCTAGTTGAAAATCAGTGGTTAGGATCACATGATCAGGTAGCTCAACAGCTAAAGCCTTTAGCTAACAATCAGAGCATGGATTATGAATGATGCATCCAAGTCAAGAATCCCCATAGACAGCTGACCTGGTTGACTCTGTTCTCTTCCTCTTCTTCTTCATCATCTTCCTCTTCAGCATCTTCCTCTCCTTCATCCTCATCCTCCTCGTCTTCATCATCCTCTTCCTCGTCGTCCTCAGGTTCTCCCTCATCGTCACTGCAAACACAAGGGCGCAACTCGGTTAGCACCATGTGAAGTGGGTCAGACAGGAGATCAGTGGTTAGGGTCAAAGGTGAGAGGGGAAATGAGGCCGTTTATCTGATGGCCGTGCCGTACCTGAGAGATCCCAACAGATCTCCCATGTTCATGCTCTCCATCGCCTCCTTCAGACTGTTGCAACCTTCTTCACCCAGAGAGTTTCCTAAGAACATGGTAAGAGAACCTAATGTGTTTAACACTGCCTGATTTTTTTAAAGTGTTCCTAATAAAAAACATAGCAGCACAGAACTTAATTCAGCTGACCGATAACTGGGGCAGAAACATGGACATGTAATGTACATTATAGAACTTCTGTATGTCATCAAGCACAAAAGAGTTGTCTGAAGCAGGCTAAAGACATTCAAACCAGCCAGTTACCTTGTTTACATTTGATCACTCAAATGCACACTACACTGCATCCTTAATTACATTTCTTTAGGATGAGTAACTGTTGTAAAAATGTTTTTAAAATATGCTATTCAAATAATTCCATGCCATGCCATGAGACTGAGCTGAGAAGATCATGCTAGCTCACATAAATGTAAGCTCGCAACTAGTAAAAAGTGGTCAAACTTAAACATGCTTGTATGTCTAAGGTTTTACATTTTTGCTTTGTACCATTGAGATCGACTTTCTCCAGATGTGTCTTGTGCTCCAACGCCCGAGCCACAACCAATGCACCGTCCTCAGTGATCTCGCCAAACGACAAGTTCAGCTCCTGAGAGCAGAATACAGAGACACAGAAGTTAGTATAAAGACACCAAGACACACACACACAGACAGACACAAAACTGTACCCAGATATTCCACAGGAATATGATTTAAACAGGACTTATGTATTTCAAAACTAACATATGCAAGATTAAGCAAAATACAAGAAAATCAGGTACTAGGTGCTCTCATATACCTTGAGAATAGGCAGGCCATCCACAAGAATGTCAGCAATGGCCATAGCTCCTTCAGAGCGCACCAGGCAGTCCCCAAAGTTGATCACTTGCACATTGCGCAGATCTTTCAGTGCCTGTGGAGTCGAGAAATGATTATAGGCACCAACTGATCCTACAGTAGAAGTATAAAAGCAGTATAAATTGCCCATCGTCAACCGGTTTGAGCCAAAAGGTAACAAATGAAAATGTCAACATTGTTTTTGACCCCATTTCCATGTTACAAAGCTGTCCTTTCTTTTTTTCTTTAAACATCATAAAGTCAAAACTTGGAAAAGGTCCTTAGGACTTGCTCACTACAGTTCATTCAAATATGAGAGATTCTTCACAAGGCATTCAACTCATCACAATAATACTATAGTCTCCAGGTCATACCTGTGCCATAGCGATAGCTCCTTTTTTGGTGAAGGTGTTGTCATTGAGGTTGACGACACGGAGCTGAGGATTGTGCTGCAGGGCATTGGCCAGGGCTGTGATGCCTGGGTGATTGATGCCATTCTGGGGCATATGGATCTCCTCCAGACTACCCATCAGCTAAGGACACAAAAGCATTGCATCAGTATATGTTTCTTCAGAGCAAATAAGAATTTCACCCACCACTAGGTGAGCTGGCAAATCATGAAATGTAATAATGAGCACCTGGAAGGCCTGGGCAAGTGCTGTAGCTGCATCGTTCTCAAGGCGGTTCCTGCCTGCAATGAACACCTTCAGCCTGAGGGGGGCGCCCTGTGCAGTAGACTGCTTGTGGCACTCCGTCAAGGCGGCTGCCAGGATCTGGTGGGACAGTTTCAAATTACTCAATCTTCTCAAGGTACATAGGTCAAATGAAGGTCAACTAAAGGTCAAATAAATACTCAAAGTATAATAAATATTCTGACTTGTGTGCAAGAATAACTTGCTGCAACTTCCTGCATGACATCCATGAAAAACACTTGACCCACCTTTCCACCACCGATGCCCATGCCACAGTTGTTCAGGCGTAGCTCCTGAAGTGTGTGGCAAGCAGAGCTTTTGAGCAGCTTCTCAATACCCTTGACCCCATCCGGCCCAAAGGCATTATCACTCAGGTCCAGGACTCGGAGATGGGCACCAGATGTCATGATGGCTGCTCCCAGGGAATTCTGGGAATAACAAGAACGAGAATATTTCTTGTTGTAATGGACTCTTTTCACCACTGTTTTCTGTCAAGCTTCTTTGTCATTGTATAGTTCAACATTTTAGTCTTCACTTGATGGGAAGGGAGCCAACTATTGACACCTAGGCCTTGGATGTGCGCACTGAGAACTCACCAGGGCAGGAGGGATCTCTGGACGCAGCCGGCCCGTGAACATGTCACTCCAGTAACAGTACTGTAAATATAGGGGGAATAAGGTCAGGATCGAGAGAAAAGTAATGCTATGCCATGCAGGCAGGATAATGCTATATTGCCTGAGCACAATTTCCACATACAATGTAGATATATTCAACATACAATGTCGATGTAGATGCAATATGGTGTCAGCTAAATTGTTGAGTCCACAAAGTAAAGGCAAAAGGACTCATTTCTACTAAGTTCCTCCACAGTCATTTAGCGTTCCACTTGTGGGGGGAAAATGATAAACGTCGTACACAGGTATTATGTGTTTGTTCAGTCCTGGGTCTGGAAATTGAGGGAGGGAAAACTTTGTTCAGGTTGAACCATACAGTGTTCTATTCAACGTGTTGCTTTAGGAGCATGAAAGGGAGGGGTGTAATTTGATTGTCTTTTGAGTTCAAATATCAACAACCTCTCAAAAGAATTACAGATTGCCTGTACCTGCAAGTCACTCTTGTCCTCCAAGGCTTTGGC
Source organism: Sardina pilchardus (assembly GCF_963854185.1). Classification (NCBI taxonomy): domain Eukaryota; kingdom Metazoa; phylum Chordata; class Actinopteri; order Clupeiformes; family Clupeidae; genus Sardina; species Sardina pilchardus. Next base: position 11,464,678 of record NC_084996.1, on the reverse strand, counting down.
AATGGCCTGTGCAGCTTCCACCCCAATCGTGTTTCCCTCCAGCCGAAGAGCCTGGAGCCCCTGGAACTCCTTTATTTCTTTGACAATATCCTCAACTGGAGTTTGAGAGAGAGAGAGAGAGAGAGAGAGAGAAGGGACAGAGGAAGAGAGGGAGGAGGAAAGAGAAATTCAGTTAGCACTGTCAAATACAAACATGCAAAAGTATTTGATGAACACCTTCACATGGCACTGGGGATGTGCAACACAGCGGAACACAGAAATTGAATTGATCTCTTCACACTAGGAAGTGTCAACTTGACCCAAATGCAAACATCTGATGCATTCTGTGATGTACACCCACATTGTATGCACTTATACTGTAATCATCTTCATGATTTAAGGCTCATTTAGGCGATGAATGGAATAAACTTGAATAATCATCATTGCATACAAGTTCTTAAAACATTCGTCCAGCTCACCAGATTCTGCATTGTCTAGTTTCAGCCCTTTCCCTTTATAGCTGAGTTCTCCTACTACCACCTGTGTCTTGGCCAAGGAGTCAGCCAACTGCGCCACATCGTCTGTAGCCATGACGATACCTGCAACAAATCTGTTTGTTAAGTCCGGTGGATTACATTTAATTGATTTCAATACCTATACAGCAATATTCCTCTTTAGAACAGATGACTTGAAAAACATGATGAATCATAGCAAAAGGAACATCATTTGTGTACACTGAAATGCTCCCATCACTATATTTATGCTACTATTCATCACTCAGGACATGTTTACTAGATGCACATAACGGTGAATGTTGTGAACGTCCTAATCAGAAAAGCTTGACCAAAGATCATAGAAAGAGAGTATTGCTGTAACATTAATTGCACAAATTACCAATAATAATATGCATGCATGCATGAGTTAACTATATTCTGAAGTTAGGTTCTCCTCGCCTAAGTCACAATGCCAGGCTTGGTAAAATCATGTGGCTTAAATATCTGCATTTGTTATGGTCTTACATGACATGACAATAAACTACTTTAACTCGATTTGTGAAAACCTGTTATTTGCCAGACGCTCTGACCCGAACAACCAATCCCTGATCCTTTAAATAGCTCACTAATGAGTCTAGTTAAGAACAAAGTTGTTTAGATGGAGATTAAAGCCAGGTCTGAACGTGAGAATTTAAACATCAACGTTAAATTTCACAAAAAGAGGAGCAATATTCAGCTTATTCCATCCCAATGTCACCAAGTATAACCACCCGGTAAGCTAACGTTAGGCAACTTAAAAACATTAACGTTATTAAGTAACAAGTCTGGCCTAGGAGAGCAGTCTTGTTACCATTCAGGTATAATCGTGTGACCATACGGAAATTATTGAAGACTGTGCTACAGAGAACAAATAGGGAGCACAATTACACTGGGCTTAGTTAGCAAACAAGCACAAATATTTTGGCAGAACCACATGCGCCGTCAGAGCTCGAGCTGGCTAACTAGCTAACGTTAGCCTTTTACCTAGACCGCAGGATGTTCGTCACCGTGTCCACACATGCACCTTTTAACTGAATTGCTAACGAATGTGTGAGTAATAGTTTATGAAAGCTGACACAATAATTACCTACCGTACAAAGGTGCAGAGGTCTGGCGAGAGTCGTCTCCACGGCCACCACTGCACTTCCCAAAGAGCTGTCCAGTCCCGCTCACGACAATGACGTCGGATAGTTCAAAAACCTCCGAAACCGGGGTCTCCCTCGTGTGGATCCAAGGGACTTGTAGTTCCTGGTGGCATTATTTCATTTTTTTGTTTTCCCTAGTGAGCAAAGTTGAACATTTGTTGTTTGAATGAATGAATGAAAAAGTGTCAAACATGTTTTGAATCACAATAGGAAAAGGAAAAGTATTAACATGATTATAGTGGCTTTGTAAGGCTAGTTTAGTAACCCCAAACCCGCTTAAAATAGCGTCAACCCGAGGGTCAGAAGGGAAAGTGGTAAACAAAAAATGATCTGCTTTAAATGTATTAATTTTCCATAGTATTTTGAACGTAACTGTTCGTTGCATTTCATACACTGCATCGTTTTGATATTGTATCAAATAGTATCTGAGTTTGCAAGAGCAATCCCCAAGACAATTATTTAACAAGTATACAAATCAGGTATATATATATATTTTAAATAAGTGGAGGCGTCTAGGTGTACTGTCTGTTTATGGGTGCCATTCGGACCATTCGGTGAACCGGAAGTTTGCCAGGCAGAGAGCGAAATGCCTCGTCGCGAAACAAGGAAGGCGTTTTCTATGGTTTTCAAGTAACAGAAACCTTTGAGAAACCCGAAATGACGACGGCGGTTCCGAGAAATCTCTAGCCTACATTCACAACTGTAGACATCTCCTTGGCTTGCCAAATTCCTGTAAGGTTTATGCAACAAGATTTAACTTCTTCCAAGTGGATAGAGCAGCCTGCTTGTGTTGTCGTTTTCAGGAGAAGTCTTGCGAATGCTCAACAACGTGAGTCGATCCTTATGGTACATTAACGTTACAGATAATATATTTCAATGTGCAGACATTTCTACTGCTGACAATTGTGCATTGGTTTTGCACTAACATTATTTTTGCATTAATATCAATAAGCAGGGTCCTCAATGGCAAGTAACTGTTAAAGGTCTGCTAAGTAGAAGCACGAGTTTGTAGTCCACTTTTTCAGCTGCAAACATTAAAAACTATTTTTTTTAGTAATTTTTTTTAATTATTATTTTTTCGTCGATTTGGTTGATCGGTTGATGTTTTGTCGACGTCACGTCCTCCGTGCACAGCTCGTTGGAAGTTGAGGTTCAGCTTAACTAAATCATTTTGAAACCCACATACAGGTGCAATAATAAGGTTGATGATAAAACCACTGGTTCATGTGCCATGGATTTGGAGCGACAGAGGCGCCAAGAGGATATTCAGAGGGCACTGGCCTTTATACAGTAGGTGCATAGTGGACATGGACCTCATTTTCAGAGTTGTCCCTCCACATTCCGCTTGCCATGATTCCCGTTGTCTCTCTCATGTCACCATCATGTATTGCATTCAACAGCACTGTTTTATTTTTGTAGGTCCTCTTTGCCTTTTCCAGAGCCTGAAAGCTACGAGGTAGATTTTCATTAATACACTTTTTCACATATTTAACAAAAGGAGAGGAATGATTATTGTGGGAGTGGGAGTCATTCTTTTCACCACTTGGAGGTCTTTCTCATGTACCATATGGGTTTGAATTGACCTTATTGGCACTTGGTAATATTTTCATTAAACCACAAGATCACTCATGCCTCCTCATCACATGTAGAGCCCGATCATGTTGATGTCATCTAGACTGTCACTCTCCTCTGAAGCCATTCCAGCCTTCAGAGTTATGTGACTGTTGCATCTCTTCCTTGCTTTCTCTCTTCCTTATGGGGCCTCGGGTCGTCTTGTAGGTGTTCCTGACACAGCTAGTGTGCAACCTCCTGAACGAGGGCAATGCCACCTTTCGGGAGGGCAACTGGAAGAAGGCAGTGGGGCATTATAGTGAGGGCATTAGCGTGGCGAACTATGCCAAGGAGGAGGATGCCCTCTCCATCCCCACTGCCCTACTGGAGAGCCTCTACGTGAACAGGGCAGCTGCCAAGTATAGTATGGTGAGTCATCATTAGGAAGATACATTGGTTCAGGGAGTTATCATGTGATGGTGGTTTACGTCATCTGCACTGATCTATTGTTAATCTTTTACCTCCGCCAAGGAGGTATATGTTTTCATCGGGGACTGGTGTTTGTTTGTCTGTCTGTTTGTCTGTCTGTCTGTCTGTCTGTTTGTTAGCAAGATAACTCAAAAAGTAATGGATGGATTTCAATGACAATTTTAGGGATAGTCGGACATGACCCAAGGAAGAAACAATTAGATTTTGGGAGTGATCCGTAATTCCGTCGGGATTCCGGAGGCGTTTATGTATTTAGCTTAGTGGTGTAATGGCATGGTATGGCCACGTGGTGGCGATCTGAATAGTTTAGGTTCAAATGTATGACAACCTAGGAGGAACAATGCAGGCGGAGGTCTGCGCTCTCTGCGTGCTTTTCTAGTTAATCTATGGATCTATTAGATATCCATGACAGATTGGCAGTTATAGGCTTATTTATTTCACACTTGTTCATTTTAAACATTCTCTAAATTGGTGTTGATCACTTTTCAGTATGCATCTTCTCAATTAATTTCTCCCACATTACTTTGGTTTCCAGTGTAGAAATATATTTTAACCCTAAGGAGTGTGTGTCTGTTAAGAACCATATATGTTTGACAATGAATCTTTATCTGCTCATTTGCTCTTTTAGTCTTGACTGCACAAATGGCCTTGTTTGTGAGTAGGCTAATGATGATTTGTGTGGTATGCTTTCCTGTGGTGTTTTGGGGATTCGTGCTGTTTCTGTTGAGATAGTGTGGGCCCGGGAAGGAGTTGTCATTGTCTTAGGGCCAGTCTGGCACCTCCCGCAAATTTAGTGGGATCAGGTCAGACCTGAAAACATGCCACAGATGGTGGTCGTTTAGGGATTACAACCTTGTGTGGTAAATGGTTGTTGTGTTGTAGACTGAGTGGCATACCACAGATGGAGATGTCATTAGTCAAGATTGTATAAGTGTAACTTCGTATTGTATTGTCAGACTGCGTCTGTTAGCCACAAGACGTAGGCAAAGATCCTTGATCTCTAACCCTCTCTGACGTAGGTCTCTGGTACAGTGAAATAAAGCTCCCTGAGAATTTTGACCACTGACTCTGCTTGAGACTCTTTGACAAATCCTGAAGTTTTGTACCACGCCAGCCGTTATCATTATCATTATTTAATGTGCATTTTGACCATTTGAATAAGAAATCCTGACTGGAAATTTGTGTTTATTATTCTAATCTACATAAACATTGGTTTCAGTGCAGGTATATTGGGATTCACTTAACTCTGAATTCATACATGGTATAATGTGTTTTAAGTTTATGGAAACACTTTATTCACATATATTGACATTTGCTCATCTCCACCAGCATGTCTCCATCAACATTACCTTGATGAACTTACCTATGATCCTACAGATGATCAGAACTCCTCTCATTAGCAGAATATTCAGTTTTAACTATCATAACACAGTGGATGTAAACACACATTCTCTTTGGCCAAATGTTCATGAATTCACACAGAATATGCGAATGAACGGAATGGAAACCTAGCTATTGTGCTCCCTACCCTTTGTTCAGTCATGTAATCTCACTCAATCGTCTCTTTCTATTGTATTCTTTCTTTCTTTCCTTTGATCCTTTCTTTCCGTTCTTTCTTTCACAAATAGCACGAGTATGAGCTGGGACTGCAGGACTGCGAGCGTGTGTTGGCTGTTGAGAAGGACAGCCCGAGAGCACTCTACAGGAAGGCTCTGTGCCTGAGAGAGCTCGGCCGTGTCAGGGAGGCGTACGACTGCAGCACGGAGTGCCTTCTATCCTCCCCCCAGGTCAGCCTCTGGAAAACAGCCTAGCAGTTTACTCAGCTGTGCTCTTGCGAAGTCTCTCAGAAATAATGTGCTTCACATTGACACTCAACACCTGGAGTGATCTTGGCACAGTTATCACATCTGGCAATGTCACACCGCCATCAGCAAGGACATATGTTGAAATAGTGATTATATCCGAATTCCAAATGAGCCTTTTGTTTGATTGTCTGGTCTTGGTCTGGCTCTGGTCTTGTTGAGTTTACTGAATGTGTGATGAACGATTCCTCCTCAGGACACACGGGTGAATGAGCTAGCACAGGAGCTGGCCTGCAAACTGGGCTTGAAGATACGAAAGGCCTACACCAGCTCTCTGGTTAGCTGAAACCCTCTCTCCTAAATATGGCAGATGCCTTTAAGCAGCAGAATGTGGTTCTATTACCTTAAGATAACAGCTTCAAACTTATTTTGATTCTTCACACTTACAATCTTGAATGACTGGTGTTGCACTGTGTAACCAAATGAAAAAAGGGATTCTTGCATGCATTGTGTTACTTTAATAGCATTTCAAAAATAGCTCAGAACAATATACAGAGTAACCTATGTATAACGTCATTTTGTAAATGTGCTTTATGTAGAGTAAACATGTCTTTAGTTCATTCTGTTTTATGTCTACATCACCAGACATACTGTAGTTATTTCAATTGAATGTCAAGTTAACCTGTTACTATATCACAAGTAATTCATGGCTATTTTCATAGGATGATTTGACTCCAACAGAAGGGAGTAATGGACATTCGGCCCCAGCTACTGAAGAAGAGGCAGGTTCTGCTTTTAAGACATTCACAATCCACATACTGTACTGTAGGCTGTAATGTGGTCATATCTGGCTTAAATGCCATTCACCATTCACTACACATTTTAAAATAAGCATGTTGGCAAGAAGTTTAACCCTAAGGAGGTGTGTGTGAAGAACCATATCTGTGTGCTATTTATGTTCGCTCTTTTACTCTTTTGGTCTTGTTGGGAAGCAAGTTATTCATGGAAATGCATGAGTAGACAGGATAGATGCTGAAAAGATGATTTGCGTCTGACATCTGTGGTATTGCCTTTCCAAGGTGTTGGAATACACGCTGTTTCTGTTGAGACAGTGTGGGCCTTGAGAGGGATACTGCCTTGTGTGGTCAATGTTGATGAATTGGGTGATGTGGTCATTGAATGATTGACATGCCTCAAATGGAGATGTCAGATTTGTCAAGCTGTATAAGGAAGTGTAAGTTTGTACTGAATTGTAGGAAGACATTTTAACCCTAAGAGGGGTGTGTGTGTGTGTGTGTGTGTGTGTGTGTGTGTGTGTGTGTGTGTGTGTGTGTGTGTGTGTGTGTGTGTGTGTGTGTGTGTGTGTGTGTGTGTGTGTGTGTGTGTGTGTGTGTGTGTGTGTGTGTGTGTGTGTGTGTGTGTGTGTGTGCAGAACCATATATGTGTACTATCTATATTTGCTCATTTACTCTTTTGGTCTTGGTTGTGAACAACTGGTTTTGTTTGTGAGCAAACTATCCATTGAAATGTATAAGTGTACAAAAATTGGGATGATTATGGGTGTCAGCATTTGCGGGCCTAAGTGCTGGATTGTTAAGATAAAGGGAGGCCTGAGATGGAGTTGCCGTCGTTAGCGCCTTCTCTTGCAGCTTTGTTGTCAATGACAAGGTTTGGCTGATGTGCTCATTGAGTGATTGGAATACCACAAATGAAGATGTATATTGAACTGATGGGTATAAGATGTGTGGTTTCCTTGTATCATCAAACTGCGTCTGTTAGCCACGGGACGTAAGACTCCTGTAGCAAGAATAAAGCTCTCTTAGAATTCTGACTGACTCTGCGATAGATAGACAGACCGACAGGCATCAAAGCATTCTGACTGTTGTATCTGTGTTCTTTTTTTCTTTTTCAGGGGACATCAAATGGTCTTGATTTCTTGAGTGACATTTCATCAGGTATGTATTATTCTGACAATTCAAGTAGAGCTTTCTTTCAACATGTTTGTCTTCCAAGTTTGCTCACAAACATTCCTGGCAGTGCCCTTTGCCCATTTCATTGATAGCAGTTTGTGCAGTTAGGATCTGATACCACATACAAGAGCTTAATCTGCCAAGGCTGGTAGGCTTCGTTTGGTAAACACCATGCATAGCATCCTGGATCCATGAAATAACTTGCTTTTACAAAATACAAATCTGCCTCCCTCTATGGGAAATTAACATAGGGATTTAAATACTTATGCCCCCTGTATTTTAAGGGGAAACATTGAATTATTTACGATGCAGTATTCATTCACAAAGATGATATATTTCCTAATGTTTTCACTAAGTCACTAAGATCAATTTCCAAAAGATGATTTTATATTCCTCTTGTTAGTCAGCTTTAGCATGGGCTCAGCCCCACTGTACATGTAGAAATATAACAATGCATGGATACTTCTTGGACATAGCATTCGCTCCATACGTCATACGCAAGTCGTGTGGCTACTCCGAGGAAGTAAGATAATAGGTCAGTACAATATACATCTTTCAGCATTTTCTTGTCATAGTATGTTTCCTGTCAGGATATTCCTAATATTACTGCCTCAGGCAGAATACCCTTAACTTGTGACAAAAGGGGTCTCATGACCTTTATTAGAAAGTCGTGACATGGAGAAAGCAAATGACAAACGACAAAGCAAAGTTGATGCATAGAATTGTATGTACCGAAAAGCATACATATTATATGAAAATGTAATGTTAATCACCTCTATGCAATAAATGTTGATTAGTATTCACTTCTAATACATAGAAATGTATTAGTAAACACCTTTATTGCGTAAAATGTTGGGTAACACTTAACATTACAGATCGGTAATAAGTGGGTAATGTTATGGTAATATGTATGCAATTTAATGGTAATAATATTTTTAAACCACATATTACAAATAATGAATGTGGAATTTCTAGACAATTACTGTTCAATTACCATACAACAACAATGCAAACAACTTGGATTTAATGGTAAAATAAAATGGTAATAACTGCTGTAAATATGTACTTACCGAAGCGATAAATATTTAGGATTTACTTATTGTGACATAAAATGTGACCTGTTATCTGTTGTTATGATGAAATAAATGAGGTAATTTCACAATAACTATATGGTATCAGGGCTCTAAAATACTGTTTTGTCTTTTCGAAAGGTTTTCTGTATGGTGGAGAGTTGTTGAAATCCTTTCGAAAAGACAAAACAGTATTTTACAGCCCTGATACCATATAGTTATTGTGAAATAAACTCATTTATTTCATCATAATAACAGATAACAGGACACATTTTACCATCAAACTATCTACTACAAAAACTTTGACCACTGTGTAATTGTGCCATTACACTTAGAAGTTACTATGTAATTTAGTCCTTCATAGCACCATCATGTTGGTATAATTACAGAAATAATATGTCACAATAAGTAAATCCTAAATATTTATTGCTTCGGTAAGTACATATTTACAGCAGTTATTACCATTTTATTTTACCCAAGTTATTTGCATTGTTGTTGTATGGTAATTGCTCAGTAATTGTCTAGAAATTACACATTAATTATTTGTAATATGTGGTTTAAAAATATTATTACCATGAAATTGCATATATATTACCATGACATTACCCACTTATAACTGATCTGTAATGTAAAGTGTTACCAGATTGGGTTAGTAATCCAAAATTTCTTCCACAGTATAGTCAGTTCCATTGATTACAGAGGAAGCTCACATACATTCCACAAACACAGTGCTTCAGTTGTGTGCCCCAGTGTAGTTCAGCTGTAATAACCAAGTCCTTAACTGAAACTTTCTCCCAGCTAAACTCTAGCTTTCTTCTCAATCTCTTGACTTTTCTCCCTCATGGTGTCCACAGACCACTTGTCCTTGAGCATTCCGATCCCAGTCAGCGAGGAATCCTCCCCTCCGCCCGTGTGCGCCGCCAAGACCGCCATGTTCCCAGACGGCGCGGCTCTCAGCCCAGAGTGTGTCCCTCTGTCAGTCCCCATCTCCGAGGACATGGGGAGCTGTGAGGTTTTGGGGGACGAGCTGGATAGCCTGCTGGACGCATGTGCGTCCACGGTGGACAATCCCAACCTGGTGAGAGAGCTGCGTCTTTTGCGCTGCGGAGTAGAGGAGATCAGTTAGGAACGGCTGAAAGTAGCTGAAATGGTGTTCAATCAGGCTAGTGAGTTGTCTTGTTCTCTGTTCGCAACTGAAAGCTAAACGTCACTTCATGCACACTGCGGCAAGAATATTATTCTTTTCCATTGTATGACTAGTAATACTACAAATTGGCTTTTTGCTGTTACCAACCTGGGAACTCTGAAATTTTACAGCGGACTGTACCAAGTCACCTGCCTGTTAAACCTTCCGTGGGTCTGCCGCCTCCCTTTCCCGCCCCCACATCCACTCCCTCACCCCTGCTGCCTTCTGGCCTCTTCGGTTCGGGCCTCAGCCAGCTCAACTCTCTGGACGCCTTCACGGGGCTCTGCCCGGCTCCGGCAGCCTCATCCGGAGGCCTGGACGCCCTCGATGCCCTGGACGCCCTGGATTCCCTGGATGGCCTAGATGCCCTGGACGCCTTCTCTCCCCTAGGGGCTCCCTCACACGCTCCCTTGGGGCCAGCGCTGGTGGTGGGCGGAGGGGGGCTGGACTCTCTGTCTGAGTTCTCCCTGCCTGGTGAGTAGGTGGAACTGCATGGTTGAGAACTGGAGTTCAGTAGAGTATAGAGTAGGGCTGCGCAATTAATTGGATGAATCGATTAATCGTGACTTCCAACAATTATGAAAATAACATAATCAAAATATAATTATTATTTTGCTACATTCAGTTTCATAACAATGCTCTCCTTTTGTCTTGAGTTTTCTTAAGTGTTGAGTTGAGTTGTTACAGTAATTTCCCGCATATAAGCCGCATTGTGTATAAGCCGACAGTGTTTTATGCAAGTTAAAAGAAACAAAAGCATATTGATACCATATTAAAGGAACCGAATGTAGGATTTTGGCCAAAACGAGTAGCCTACTGCAATTACTTTCAAAATACTGTAGCGCGGTGTATCGCCTCCCCCTCAAGCCTATTCAACTGTCATGAATAGGCTATTTGAAATGTCCATTTAGCCTACAAGTAAGTTAGCCAAACTGATGAATCTTTACCTGTCCAGGAGCAAATAATCAACACTGACGTCTGTCTTCTAATTCGTCTCCGTTTTCAGCCGTCTCAATCTCCTAAATCCTTGTTTTATTTCGACATATTTCTGATTCATAACAAGGTCTTTTAGGTTCCATAACGTTAGACATTTTTTATCTGACACGTTTGTAACGGCAGCTGGCTATGGTGGTAAATAGCATAGCTGGCAACCCGGATGGCGAAATACTACTGACTTCGTGATTCGTAGACCAGTGTAGGGCGGCGCATCAAACCAAAACACAACATAACAACATCAACATCAGTTGAGGGCTGCAACTTCACTTTTAAATGACAATATCTTGGCCGGACTACTGTTGTCAGTGATTTGAGTATTTGAAATTAGCATGATTTCTAAATGTCTAGTGACATATCAGGGCCATTTTATGATGATTTTATGATGATTAATTGAAATACATTTCCTACGTACGGTTCCTTTAACTGTCCCTGTGTATTAACCTTGAAGAAATTTAGCAAAATCAATGTATAAGCCGCGGCTAATAGTCGGGAAATTACGGTATACATTTATTTTTTCTTGTTGGATTATATTTTAAATGCGAAATTATATAAAAAATTTAAAATAAAAATACATTTTGAATATGGATGATAGTTCCAAAATCTATCAAATTCAAGAGAAGAAAGCTAGTTTTAGCTAGGGAGATAGTTTCAGTTAATGACTTGGTTATTACAGCCGAACTACACTTGTGGACTGTACCTTAAACATGGATACCCAAGTGTTTATCATAGTCAGCTTTTGTGTTTAAGGAAGTGTCACAAGAGATGTCTGTCTGTTTTTGACAGTTTTATGTCTGTCTTCTTTTCTGTGTAAAACCCAGGCAGCAAAGGGTCGCATAGTTTTCTGTCATCATTACGGACACCAAACCCTCCAAACAAATATGTAAGTTTTGTTAATAAGGTTGAAGGCTCTGCTCTTTTGTTACCTTGGTGATGTCTAGCCTTAAGAAGCCGTGACATGTCTTCTTTTTGTCTCCAGAATGGTCAGATGATTTCTAAGCTCTCTCTGCTTTCACGGAACCCTCTAGAAGCCACACATGAGTTTCTTCAGGCCTGCCCTGTCTGTTATGTGAAGACCGGTGAGCCTCCCATTTCCTGTCTCTATTTTTGTATGATGTATAAAGGTCATTCACAGTGCTGTTGTTTTGTTTATCTCTGTCTTGTTATCACGATATTGCTTTAATTCTGCTTATCTCTGTTTACTACACAGTTATTACATACTGTAGTTTGCATTGCAAATGTGCTCGCTTTGCATTTTATATTTCATATTATGTGTAATTTGGTTTTACGGGTGAATGGTGAGATGGGCTAGAGAGATGGGCAGGGGGAACTAACAACAAACTGGAGATTTTGTACATTACAGCCATTCACCCAATTAGTTCATTTACTGAACCTGATTCATTCTTTCACATTATCTCTCTCTCTCACACGCACATAAAATCAAAGTAAATCAGGCTTCTGGGCCAAGTGTACTTGCGTATACAAGGAATTTGGTCTCCGCATTTATCCCACCTGTGAGATTAATGAACACACACAGCATTCAAAGATGCAGACATACCCGTAATTTTCCCAACTATTACCCGCGGCAATTAGCCTGGCTAACGCCTCCCACTTCTCAAATGAGACGTGGTCTGGCAACCAGACGTTCATTTTCTCGTATTTGAAAAAATGCCCAGATCCGTTCATTGGGCGCCACGGATGTCTATCAAATGCGCATAGCTCACCCAACTCGTTCGTATGCAACGCTAGGCTGCCGTAAATCCTTTGGCGTCGAATGTAGACGCAAGAGGGCAACGGAAACTTCTCGGATGTTCTGTGATTGGTTCGCCAACATCAGGCGAACATTAGGGCGTTAGTTTCCAGACTGGCTTAGCAGCGGGATTGAAATCACCGCGCAAGGCAGTATGGGAAAACCCAGGCTACGCGGCAATTACATTGATTTCTAAAACGGATAGTTCCGGTTCTTGATTATGATTGGCTGAATCGCGTTCGATGCCATTGTAAATATCACGATAAACACACACCTTGACCGCATAGCAAAGCTAACACAAAAGTTAAGAGTGGCTGCATCTCGTTTGTTGCATGGCAACCATTCATATTGAGGGAATAATTCTTGGCGGAAGAATGATTATCTATGAATACATCGTTACTTTTTCGTTGCTGTGCCTTTGTTTCATGATGAAATCTTGTTAGATCGACGTAGTAACCGTTTTATGAAAAAAAAGCAATAAGCCACTCGAAGGCCGGGAATTATACTGTATAATCGAACAGCTAAGGGGCGTTGTTAGGCACGACGCTGTTCGATTATACAGTATAACCCCCGGCCTCTCGGGGCTTATTGCTTAATTTGCTAAATTTCTCTATATTGTGTTAATATGGTTTTATTTATTCTAACTTGCATGAAACACTGACCTGCGGCTTATATGCGGGAAATGACTGTACTTGTGCATAAGTGCAATGCAAGCTAATGTGAGCGAGCATAATGATTGTGTGTATGATATATACTCGCCAATCCTTCCCTCCCTCACCTCCCATAAGGCCCAGGAGTGTCGGACTATCAGCACCTGCTGGATCAGGCCCATGACTGTAACCGGAACACCTTGCTCTGCCGGAGGAAGACTCAGGAGGATCCCTCCTGGAGAAGGGTCCGTCCCCGGCCAGCACACAACAACTTCATGGGACCCTTCGTGCTTTGCAAAGGTAACCGCAGACGTGCTGCTTTAACACGTCCACGTGGTTTACTAACGTTGTCCCTACACTTTCATAAAAGTATTGTATCAGAAAGATAATGTTGTCCTTCGCATACTGAAATGTATATGTATACTATTGTATGTGTATTGTTTGCTTATTGAACAGTATATGTGTACAGTATGTTGTCATTTCATGTCGTGTTCTTGTGTTTCTGCACCCACACTAGTTTACTGCTATAACTGTCCTCCAGGAGATTTTGTACGAATAGTTTTTTGCTTCTTTTTGAATTGTGTGTGTGTGTGTGTCTGCACACAGAGGTGCTCGAGCGGCAGGAGTGTAAGTACGGGGAGAACTGCACGTTTGCGTACCACCAGGAGGAGATAGACGTGTGGACGCAGGAGCGGATGGGCACCCTGATCCGAGAGCTGCTCTTCGACCCGCTGGGCTCCTCTGGTGGCCAGGCGCTCAGCATCGCCCAGATGCTGCAGATCCACGCCGGCATGTTCATGTTCCTCTGTGAGGTAGGGCTCACACTTAGCCTGGAGACCAGACTCTCTTCTCCGCACAGAGTCTGGCCTAGATCCATTGGCAAATGTTTATTTCCTGGTTTGTGGACGCTTGTCTGAAGTTTGAATTCATTGGAGTTCAATCACTAACATTTGGTAATGACGTATGATAACCACGGGGGACACAATGATAACGATAGGCTTGAAACTTAAATGTAATCGCTCTTGGGAACGCCCTCTGTTCGCTGATTGGGTGAAGATGGACTTGCCGGAGTAAACTAAGCTGAATCAAGCTATACCAGACGCAAGTACGTAGTCGGGCGGGGGCCAGGTGGGGGCCAGGCTATCACACACGCACATGAGAGGCACGCAGATACACATGCTATGGCTGTGCAATTAAATTGAATTAATCGCTATGACTTTCAACGATTATGAAAACAACATAATCAAAATATAATGATTTCTATAGCTACATTCAGTTTCATAACAACGCCCTCCTTTTGTCTTGAGTTGTCATGTGCATTATCTTTTTACATGTGCAGTAGTTGAACTTGAATCCCCCTTGGGGATCAATAAAGTATCTATCTATCTATCTATCTAGTATTTGTTCCTGTTGGATTATATTTACAATTAAATTTAAAAATGTTAAAAATGTGCGTTTTGAAAATGGATGATGGTTCTAAAATTGTCAGGAAAATCTTCCCGATAGTAAGACACAAGAACCGCAACACGTAGTACGTTTACTCTTGGCCGAGAGGAGAGAGTGACCAGAAAGGAGAATTCTCCTTTCTGCAAAACAGTCTCTGACTTTCTCCTCGCAGCGCAAGTCTTTTTATTCAGCAAAGCATGGCACATCAGTTATACAATCAGTGGTTACAGCAGTTGTTTACCAGACACTTTTTTGCAGTAAGTTCCTCTTTAAATTTTAAAATCTGCACACTGAACTTTTCTTGGTGTGAACTAGACAAGAACATTCTGTGTCTGCAGATTTGGGTGTCGGCGGTCAAGGGTCAATTTAGGTCTACAGCAACTTGCAAGCGCACATACAACAATGATAATAATGTTTTCCTTCACAAAAATCATTGAGTAATCGTGTTTAATACTCGTGATCTCAATATTGAACAAAGTAATTATAAATGTATAAATTATAAATATAAATAATTTTCCACAATCAACAGCCCTAACATGCGCATACTCTCATGGACACACACACACATACACACACACTGAAATTATTCTGCCACCTGCCACACACCCACTTTGGCATGTTCATGTTTTTTTGTGTAGTTGGTACACACCAGTGATGCGCGGGCTGATCCAAATCGAGCGGGCGACCGCGGTCACCCGCGGTCACCCGCGGTTATGGGTCAAGAAAAAATATTTTTAATGATATGCGGGTCATGTTTGGTCGGGTCGGTAAAAAAAATAAATTGTCATTTATATCGTACATAATTGTCTTTAGAAGAAAAAGACATAAGTTGCAGCATTCCCACTGAAACGCGATTCTATCCCCCACATTTTGTCACGAACATGTAGAAATGCACTTGTTGTTTCTGCGTAGACAGACCCTCGGCTACACTTGACATGCAGTTGTGTTCTGTTCTCAGAGCATATGCTTTCTCTGTCTATGATCTGCAGCTTTTATCTCGAACTGCTGGCCTCTACAGAAAGTGGCAGAATCGTCTACTGAGCAGCGAAGTTGCCGATGCAATGCGTGTTTCTCAAGTCTGATAATTTCCAGCAAGATCGAATGGTATTATGGAAAGAAAAATAAACTAAAAGTTTCCCAAATCAGGAAATATTTCTTAATTTAATGTCATCAAGGCATATAGCCTACAATTGGTATGAGCATGCAATATGTGCGTCCTTGCGCAACTTATAGGCCTAGTGGCTCGTTGGAAAGCCCCACGTCTGCTCTTCCCCACGTCGTGCAATAAAGGTTTCATCTCGCTGCAATTTATAATCGCGGAGCAATGGACTTTTGGTCCATTGATGAAGACGTTAATAAAGAGTTTCTTAATAATATTCTATGCCTGCATTTCATGCTTGGGAGAGCTTCAAGGCATTCATGTGAGGAACGGCTGAAACAGAATTTGTATAGGAAAATCCTAGGCTAATTATGTTCAATGTTGAGTCAAACAGCCACATTTTTGGATGAATGCTGACACGGAACAAAAAAAAGGTAGACTAAATGCATGTTTCCCAAATTCTGAGCAATTATAGGCTATATATAATTAGGCAATATAGGCTATATTATTGTTTTACATGCATATGAGATACCAATTTTGCATAGCTCAATGACGCTACGACTAAGTTAGACTAGGCTACTTTTTACAATAAGCGGGTCGGGAAGCGGGTCGGGTCCTGTATTTCAATATTTTTTTTTTGCGGTCCGAGTTGCGGTCGGGTTAGTTGTAAACTGCGGGGCGGGGCGGGGCGTTCAGACACGTACCCGCGCATCACTGGTACACACACACTCACTCACAAAGTGTCAGTCAATTGCTACAAATCCACACTAGTGTTATAGTCCTGGTTTATGTTCCTCTGTGAAGTGTGTGTGTGTGTGTGTGTGTGTGTGTGTGTGTGTGTGTGTGTGTGTGTGTGTGTGTGTGTGTGTGTGTGTGTGTGTGTGTGTGTGTGTGTGTGTGTGTGTGTGTGTGTGTGTGTGTGCGTATACAAACATTCATTTGCCTGTTCCCACTATTCAGTTGGTCATGTTCATGTTTCTCTACGTGAACATGTTTTCTCTTGTCATGCTCACATGCTCTCATACAAACGTAATGTTTGTATGACTCCATTTGTCCAGGAATGTTTTGATAGTAAGCCCCGGATCATCAGTAAACGCTGCAAAGATAACAGGACTGCCTGCTCCAATCTGACCGCCCACCATGTGTTTGACCACAACAAGTGAGTCCTGCTAAATAGCTGTACATTTTTTTTTATTTTGTAGTGATTTAGCACCTAATATTTCTTTGATAAAGGTGTGTTAAGCCTTTCTCTCTCTCTCTCTCTCTCTCTCCTTCCCTCTGCCCCCTCCCTCTCCCTCTCCCTCCCTTCCTTCCTTCCTTGCTTGGCCTCCAATTCTCTGTTTCTCTCTCTGTGTCTCGCATGCAGATGTTTAGTGCACGTGGAGAAAGCCAATGGCAGGGTGCGCTACACAAAGATCCGCCCGCTGCGGCCCCCATGCCAGTTTGACGTGTGTCGCTACGAGGCGCGCTGTGGCTGCCAGCGCGAGGACAGCTGCCCTTTCGCCCACTCGGTCATCGAGCTCAAGTGCTGGGTGCTGCAGCACAGCTCTGGTACACAAATGCAAACCACCCGCACCACTTAATGTACCCGCATACACACGATCATTGCCATTTAGGACACACTCAAGTCTCTTACTTTGGAACGTGCACCAGCTCCCATGATGTATTTTTGAGGGACATTTGTGTTACAATATGGAGTTCTGCTGCTTGGCATGTAAACAGCACACGGTTGTCCTTTGACCAGCAGGGGGCGACACAACCTTTATTTTAGCAAGTCTTCGAAGACTCCAGAGAATTATAATCATTCGTAGTTGCGTGTGCAGGCAGAGAGTGTGGTGGACGCACAGCCAAGCACAAAAAAAAGCTTGTTTTCAATCACTACTGGTCGCTTCAGGAAGGTAGATGTTTGTGTGTTTATTTTGATTGTTTGTTTGTGTGTGTGCATGTGTGTGTTTAGGCACCACCCATGAAGAAATCGTGCAGGAGTGCAAGAGACACTGGCACAAGCAGGAGCTGATCCTGAAGAGACAGAAGGTGAGATGACTGCTGCGGCAGATGGCTTGTGTTGACAGTCTCTCCAGTTCCCATCAATTAAAGAGATCACACCTAGTCACGTAGGGTGTCATGATAACACCACAAATACAAGCTGCCACACAGTTGAAACTGTAATTACTGATTCCTGACTATATGCAGACATAGCTACGATTGTATTTTGTGAAGTCTGACATTTGGTTTTTTAGCCCCCCACCCCCCCATCTCTCCCACATTCATTTCCTGTCTGCTCCTCACTGTTCTATCAGCAAAGGCTCGGAAAACCCAAACAATGTTTAACATGATGTCAAGTTTTTCCTCGCCTCATCTCACCTTCCTTTATCTGTCTGTCCCTTTTGCCCGATGTGATTGGCTGAAGCCTGCGTACATTCCAGCCAAGCCCGTAGCTCCTGCCAACAGCCCTCCACCGGCGGCGGGACGTGCTGGCGCGTCCAGAGGGCGGAGCTTGAACATGAAGATGAAGTTTGTGTGCAGTCCGTGCTGGAGGGACGGCGTGGTCAACGAGCCGGACAAGGCGTTCAAGTACTGTCTGGGCAAAGCCCGCCACAGGTAAGCCACGCCACCTCATCTCCTCTGGCGCTCCCTTTACTGACAACTGAGAAGCTGTGCCGGCCCAAGGAAGGCTCCTAACAAGGAGCTGATCCGAAAGTGTGTGTGTTGCCTCTTGACACTCCCACCCTGCTCCCAATCCTTGCATGTCTCCAGTGCCTCCTAGGAACGACCTTGGAAAAGAGACCGTGGAGGCCATGGCTCATGACCTTGTTCATGTTGCACTCTGTTAATGTTGGAGTATCCGTCTTGTTAAACTTTTATCTTATCCATGGGCTCAGAAATGTATCACGCTGTAGCATTTGTAATTGTAAACAATGTAATATACAATGTCATGTGTGTACAAATGCTGACATCTAGGTCACCACGTTAGAATGCACACAATGCCGACTGGTCTCCCATGATCTTTTGCAGCTGGATAAAGGAACATCGGGTGCTGCTGGTGAATGCCTTTGAGAAGTGGGTGATGGTCAGAGCACCACCCTTTTCTAAGCAACACCTTCAGAAGTATGATGTAAGTGCACCCAACCGCTCCATCCATTGATCTCTCTGAGCGTCATGTTTCAGGCATGCATACAAAACATAAGCAGGTCAGAAGGTCCTTACAGATTTGTGTTTTGTCTTGTGTACGGTATACCACAGGGGAATGTTGAATGGGGCTTCACAGCACAGGCTAAGATTGAAATGTGTGTCTAATAGATAGTCTTTATTGACCTATAAGGATATTCTTTTTCACACATACAGTATCATTACATTCCAAAAATACAGCAGCATCTGATCTGATGTTAACGTCTCACAGGATATACACAGCCTCATATAGCATATCACATATCACATATAACATATAACATATAACATATAACATTAACACACACCATATAACCCCCCCCCCCCCCCCTCTAGTTCTAATGTCTATTCCATAATTGCATGAAGACAGAATTTGTACTTCCTTCTTCTATGTTATACATGAACCAACTGAAATGTTTATGTTAAAGAGTTGTTATGTCATTACACCATCCTGAAATGATCAGGTGAACTCGCAGTTCTTCACGTGGGGAACTTTTGAGCAGTACATTTGATAACATGACAACCTGTGACGTAAGACTGGGTAACCGTTAAAAAAAAACCCTGCTTCCAGCAACTGTGTCATAACAGCCATTTCTAGTACAATTTGTTCCTGTATTCAACAGTGTTATGAAAAAAAAAAAATTCACCTCAATCCTCCACTTCCATTCTAATTTGTAGTCTGTGACAACTCCACATGCTCATTGAGGATTTGGTTCCACCTGACAAAGCAAAAAAGATTAAAAGACAATGATGGCAAAGCTTGAAACACAGAATTTCCAACAAAGATGTTTGCAGGTGGAATAATGTACTGTATGTCTCAGCCTGACCTTCCTCATGGTTATGCTCCTAAATGCTTTGTTTGTTGCCCGTCTATTAATTATCTACCCAAAGAGAGATGAAAGTGTCTCGCTGTTGTTGCCCCCATGATCCCTATGGGGGCCATAACTGAGACAAGCAGAATTTCATTTTTTTGTCTTCCATGTAAGCGCTAGTCTCTCTCTTTTACTCCCATGTCCTTGTCACTTTGCCCCAGCCAGCATGCTGACTCGGTGTCTGTGTTTGTGGACGGGGGTCTGTGCTGTGCTGTGCCTGACGTCTGTGCTCCTCCTCAGATCTGTGCCCATGTGGTGAAGCAGAGGAAGTGCACCTACCCAGGGAACTGCTCCTTCGCTCACAGCCAGGAGGAGAGGGACGTGTGGACCTACATGAAGAACGAAGGCCGTGAGCTCCCTTAGTAACCTTTTGGCTTACTGAAAAGTTTGCAGTGTTGTTGCAGTCGTTGTCTAAAGCCTACCTTACACTGACAGACTTTGACAAGATTTGGGAAAGATTCTTGAACGATTGTAGTGTTTTAACTAATGCCCCTCATTCAAACTTTACTCAAAAGACTACAATCTTTCAAGAATCTTTCCCAAATCTTGTCAAAGTCTGTCAGTGTAAGGTAGGCTTAAGGCAACTTGCCGATACAACTGTGCTCACCCTCTAAGAATGAGACACAGGGCTGTAAAATGGATAGTTGTGTACACATACCCACCACATAATAATTGCTGTTAAATAAACAAGTAAAACATATAATTACATCAGTACATTTCTATCAAAGATGTTTATTTACCTAATTGTCCTCCAAGTATAGTTAATGTTAAAACCAGACATCTCAGAATGCTTCCTCCAGAATGGCATCTCTGTCTAGTCACACTATTTTTAAGTATCCTTCACCTAAGGATATTTAAAGGAGGTTGAACATATGAGCTCCATATGCTCACATGGTTCCTATTCCTGTCTGTGTGCGTTGGGTTTAACCTTCAGTGCAGGACATGCAGCAGCTGTATGACATGTGGGTGACCACGTCCAGTCAGAGTCACCATCCAAACAACACCCCCCCGCACCAACGAACCGATGACAAGCATATCGCCATGCCAACAGATTATGCCGAGCTAATGGTACGCAAGGCTTGACGTCATTTTTGTTATTGTTATTGTTATTATTAATTAGCCTAGAATTACTGCAAGGAGATTTCAGTCATTTGCTATGACAGCTGGGTGTTTTCTGTTTGACCTTGCAAGACAATTGCACAACCTTATTCCTCGGTTTTTATTCAGAAGTGTTGCCAAGCAGACGTATTGGCATGAGAAGTGTTGGTCTGGTCATGTTGTGAGATGCACCTGTTCTCTCTGCCCCTGGACAGAGCGGCTTCCACTGTCGCTTCTGTGGGAAGCACAGCAACAGCGAGCGGCAGTGGCAGCAGCACATCTCCACGGAGAAGCACAAGGACCGCCTGTTCAAAGAGGACGAGGAGAACCTGGACTGGATGTACCGCTTCCCTGGCCTCCACCTCTCCCTCTGCCCCAGGTCAGCACCCGTCGGCACCCGCCAGAACCCGCCAGTCAGGGCATGCACAGGGATTTTTAAACCGGGGAATGGCAGGGAGCGATTAGCTTTGCACTTGTATTCCTGTACAACACACAGGAACAGACATGTTAAATTCGTTCAAATGAATGTGTAGGTCATATGTGTCAAGCATCCTTGTCCCACTGTCAAGTAAGTAAGTAAGTAAGTAAGTAAGTAAGTAAATAGAAGTAAGACTTTTGTTTATTTTATGCGTGTAATGAACACAATATGGCTTGAAGCAGGACTAAAAGGATTGCCATGGAAACGTAGTACACATTGTATCCTTGTTACCAGTGTTCACTGGTTTAAGCACCGGTCAGAGGTCCCACCCGTAGTTACACACCATTGTTTACATATGGAACTAGTCAATCAAATCACAGAAATAATCCTGATTTAGGTCCAAGACGGGGACTCTTAATGCCCCTGCCCTCCACCAAGCTAAGAAACTTGTACATTTGTTCCAGGCACACCTGATGACCAAGAAGAAAAATGAATCTGATAGTTTAGTGTCTGTGTTTACAGTGCTAACTGTCAGTTTGATCTTTACATAGGATAGAGAGAGTGATGTCACTAGAACGGACACATGCCTAGGCACGCACCCAGCGCTCAAGCACACGGAGACACACACCACAGTTCAGGACAGGATGAGCCTGGCAGAGCTCTCACACACAGTGCATCAGATAGAGTCAGAACAACACAAAAAAACTGAACAAAACTCAGAATGGAAACAGGAGGGTCTATGAATGTTTTTCCTTGTGTTTTTTTTCCATTGCTGGCGCCCTGGTCAGTCCAGATCCTTAGGATGTGTTTGGAGTTGAAGAACAAAGTGCTAAATATGCATGACCCCATATGCAAAGTCATGACCCACTGGGGGGATTACTAGCTGCTGTACAGGGTTTCTGGAGATGAAGATGTGCATGTTGTCAACTTCTGTCAGCAGTTGAACTTCTACAGCACAAATGCCCCTCTCCAACTATAGTTTGTTTATGTGTGTGTGCATGTGTGTGTGTGAGACGTGACTGTGCGCATGGAGTCAGATGAAACGATGAACATGGTGTGACGGAGGACTGTGTGTTCGACAGGTTGGGCGGCGTGTGTCCAGACGGCCATGCCTGTGATTTTGCCCACAGCGAGGAGGAGCTTCAGGAGTGGCATGAGCGGCGGGCCTTCTTGCGGCGGAAGCTGGACAAAGCCCGGGCCGATATGCTGATCGCCCCCACTGACTTCAACTTCGGGAGGTACAACTTCCTCTTAAGGGACTGAGCCATCCTCCAGGATTCACGTTCATTAATTGCATATGCACATTATGCACAAACACACACACGTGTATATGCAGACTGCCATCAAAATTGTTTTTCAGTGAAGTGCAAGTTAATAACTAGTCTACTGCCCTCTGACTTGGATCATTGATCAATGAAATCTAAATATAGAACAAAATTGCACCCCCAAGACATTTCTAAAATGAATTCTACGTGGGATAAATAATCAGAATATAGATCATTTCTAACACCGCTACCAATTAGAGAAAGTGTTTTTCCTTCCCCTGAACTCTGAATTGCCCATTAAAGGGGGAACATCTTGTACATTTAAGCCATTAGTTATAAGTTGACTCATCAGTATTATTTACCTTTTCAGGCCTATCCCAAAATATGTATCATATTGATATTCTTGATAATCAGAGATTTAGGTGTGTGTGTGTGTGTGTGTGTGTGTGTGTGTGTGTGTGTGTGTGTGTGTGTGTTGCAGATAAAGGTGGATAATCATGATTCAAATGTGTCCAAATCTAGTTCTGCACTTTGAAGACCAAGGTCTTGTAAGGTTCAGAGTGTCATATGCGCTGCCTTCTGCGAGCAAAGTCAGTGTGCATTTCTCTGTCTTTGTATGCAGTGAAAACCTTACAAAGGTTTGTAGATCATATATCTTCCGTGGCCTTTGATGTTGGCTGGTGTCATAATGTTTGTAGCAGTTTTCGTGTGCCACCAAATCATTGCCTTGTGAATCAAAAGTGTACCATCAGACAGCCTGAACTGGATATCTTAATTTCTTTAATGCTGATGTGATCTTACAAGACAGTCTCTTGATATGTCTGAGGGAGGGTTGAGAATGTTGAGGATGAAGTTTGTACAACGCACCTCAACTGCCATTTAGCTTCACAATGCTGTGTGCTCTGCTTACACAGGGTACACGTCACATTTCTTTGGAGTTGCATAGAGGGAAGGCTAGGCCTGTCATAGCATTATGTTGCCAAGGGTGAAATTGGCTGATTGTAATACAGAGTTTATACTGACTATAATGCTACTGAAGGGATACATTGAATTACATTGGAAATTAAGTGATTTGTAATTGCACAAAGAAAGTATTTTTGTATTGTCCCGACAGCTTGAAGGAGTCAAACCACAGAGAAAGCATTCAAACAAAAGTAGTATTTTTGGAGAACATAGTGAATGTAACTGTAACTGTTTTGTAAACCACATAAGTAGAACTAAGTCAGCGGAATTATACAGGTCTTGGCCACTTCTGTTGATGTTCCAACAGACAATAGATAGATAGAAGAAGGGATAGTACAGCGTTGTTTCACTTTAATGCTGTGAACAAGGAGTGGTTGTGCTCATGGCCAACAGGAGAATGTAATGGCTTTGTGGTGGCACAGTCCCATGCTTTGGTTTTAGGCATTCCTGACATTGTTGCTACAGTCAATGAATGGTGGTGGTATTGACCCAGTAATAGAGATAAAGTCACAACAGTTAGATTTGGAGAGAAAATAATTAAAGCAGTACAACTGATCAGTGGGAACCAGATAATTGTTTTCTGTTACGATTCACTGGTACTTTGTTGGATAAGAATTTGGACAAAAAAGGTTAATTCAACAGAGCCATATGAGCCATATTTTAATCTGCCTACTTAAGTCATTTTCGCTGGCTCCTTATAATTATTCTGTCTGCTAGTACCATGGGGACCACTTCTTTATAAAAACACAAATCTCGAGGCAACTTGTTGAAATTACATTGCACTCTGAATCAACACTGTGACATCCAGCTCCTCTTTCAAAAGTTGTTGGATTAGATCAGGCATTCTGAACTCTGTTGACGCTGGGTCCCGTGCAAATTCAAGCCACCGTTTGCTCCAAACCTAGTATTTAATAAACTTTTCACATCCAAGAATAATTGGTTGTTGAATGAAAGAAAGGAGCATGAAAAACACTGCAAGGAGGTCAAGAATAGTGAAAACTGCAAGTTGTGTGTTTCTCACAAGTGATCAAAAAAGGCTTGTTGATTTTCTTTTATTTTTTTGGAGATAGTGTGAATGAGAATACACTAATTCTGCTATGTTTTTTTAAACAGAAGTACCGGAAAAATGGTAAAAATGGATTTATCTTGAACAACCGCATAATATGTTTGTTTACAATGTCTGTATTTAGACAGTCTCACTGAAATGTTACATTTGTGAACATACAATCAGAAGATATACTTTCTTTGTATTGTACAATAATGTAACATCTATATTAGGTTGTAGAATGTTTATAGAATAGTTATATGAATGATTCAGAATTTAAAACAATCTTTCTTTGTTGCCAGTATAATCTGCGCCATTTATGTTTTATGGTATTTGGTTCCTTGGCTTAATGAGGGACTTATTTTCTTATGTCTCTGTGCCTTAAAGTTGTTACACCTTTATACTGTTGGTAGTTAAAAACTGTTAGTGGTTATATTGTTCAGTGCCACAACCCAGTCACTCCTGACTTGATCATGAGAAGAGATTTTCCTTTTGTGTGCCAAAGTATCAGCATTCAAGGCTCTACTGAAAGCCAGGCCTAGATGCATTAGAAATACTGGAGTTGACACACATTTCGGCACAAAGCATCAATAATCAATTTTTTCTTTTCTTATTTCACTTGCTAGTATTTTTTTTTTTTATGTCACTCTATTAAATGAAGAAAGGATGTTTGTTTTGGTTGTTGGTCTGAACAACAAGCATTACTAACTATATATATTGTTCAAATGACCTCCTACACTTTTAATGTAAATTGCCATTAGGCTTACAAACAGATCTGGCAACTTTTGTTACCCCACGTCCATTCTACAATTGGTAGATACATTATAGTATTTTTCACCTGGCCTCAGGTATCTGGGTGAGGCCAGAGCATAGACCTTTTACATGTGATATTGATGAGCCCCCCCCCCCCCCAAAAGAAAAAACTGAACTCCAGGGCATAATTAAGTTGAGCTTTTAAACCGTTCTGAAACGGATCTTCACAATGGTGTTTAAACAAATAATAACTGCTTTACTGTTTATACAAGATTTTATTCTTATTTCACTACTTGGGATAATAAAGTATAGCAATCAAAAGCCTATGTAATTTATGTTCTATGAATTTCATAGTGTGAAAATGGGTCTCACTGTGCACATATGAATTGAATGTGAAAAGACCCAGACAGAGAACTGTTTTTAGTTCTTGAGGATTTTGACATTATCATGTGAGCAATGGACCAAAGCATACCAATAAAGATGTTAAGGGATCCTTTGTGTTCAGATGTTTTTTGTCAGAAAAAGTTTTGGAAATTAACGGTAGGGTAAACTATTCTGAATGACATCGCATTTGTTTAGGATCATGTTTATGTCTGTGTTTCCTAGAAGACACTTTTGTCCAGAGCAATTTACTATTTGAGGCATAGACCAGAAAGGTTTGGTAGCTCAATCCTCCCCCTCAGTGCTCACCTAGAAACTCTATGCAGTGTTTTGTTGTCATTTACTTTGTTTCTCCTTCATGGAGCCAGGGCTATGTGAGAATACCAGGTTATTTTACACTGTGCACTGGATTTCTCGCTTAGAATCACTCCCCCTACCCTCTAACCCAGTTATGTACTTTTTGGCCCCAATTTGTTGGATAAAGAGAACAGATTTCAGAACTGGTGAATCAGGTGTCCGAGGCTTACATTGACAATGTTAGAGACTCCATTCTGCATATTGTACATCAGTGTTGCATCAAAATTAGTTTAAAGCCATCATTTTTCGGGTAAAAGAGCAGCATTGCTTTGTAAATATATTGTACAGCTATATATCGTTCAGGAGACAAAAGGTGAAATTGGCTGTTGATTGCATGGAGACTTTGGAACAAAAAAGATCAGCAGGACTTTTCTGTTTGTGAACATGGATGTCTTGACCTCTGCCCATGCAGAGATTACCATAGTGGTCAATAACATTCTGGTTCACTGAAGATTCTCTTAAACACATCAGTCGCCAGTCACAAAGAGCAGTGTGTGGAAACTTCTCAATAGACTGAAATTAATAGAAAGTGACTTGATGGAATGTCTCTGAATTGGCTTTTATTGTGCTGTGGTCAAAATGCCCATGTGACCCTAATACTGCAGAGAAAATAAATTACTTGTACCTCAAAAGTCTTAGGTGAATGGCAATAGACTGATGACATTTATTGTCGGGAACTATAGGCAACTATACAACTACCCTACAATTGTAATCCAAAATGTTTTTATATGAGATCTTGCATGGATTATGCTAGACACTAAGGGAACAACAACATGCACTTAAAGAAGCCTTTGGCTCTGTGGCAACCAATTAGAACAAGCACAGGGCAGAATCAAACATAGCACCTGTTAGTATCTCAAAACATGGTGTACTTACATTTGTACCCATTTTTGCCGGCACATGCTGTTCTTTGGCAACTCCAAAAATCTGAAAATGCTTCACCAATGCATCATAATGGACTCGGCACATTGCCTGCCATGTTGTGCAGAGAGCATGTCGCTGTATAGAGCCATAACACTACCTCTTGTACTTTATTGCAGCTGGAGAAATGAGTGACAGAATTGAACATTTGTTCAATTTCCCAGCTCAGGCACCTTATCTGAGAAAGGGCTGCATCTGTAAAGGCCATGTCCGAATGTGTGGAACTTATATTAATCGCAGGTTCTCATGACCCTTTCAAATAAGGGTCTTCAAAGAACATGCTCACTTTACATGTGTTACAAATATCCTGTCTGGAATCCTCTCCTACTAATAGTCTTTATTTTGCGTCTTGCCAGACTGTTTTGATTAGATGCACTAGAACAGCGCATAACCAAAGACATCAAGACAACTTGCAAGTTGGAACACTAAAGTAGGCTACACACGCACGCTCTCGCCTGTTCTCGCGCAAGGCGCACTCCAGTCGCCTGCATGTGCACACACGAGTAGAGACGGGCCAGCCCTGCACATGCGGTACCCCCGCCCCTCGCCAAATGAGTGTTCACAGAGGGAGAACGGCACGTGTATTGACATGAGTGTTCCGCGGAAGTGGAAAAACACAGACTCATACGACTGTTTTGTTTGGAAAAGCGAAACCATTGGTTTCTAAATAATGTTTTGAAAGAATAGCCTAAAATATGTAGGTCAGTATATGAATATGCTTTGTATTAGCCTACTGTGTATAGTGTATTATGTTTTACTGGGTTTCTTTTAAGCCATAGGCCTATTATTATATTATTATTATTATCAGGTTAAAGAGACATGCCAGTCAGGTTCTCAACCAGCGTCACCTTGTACTCATCGTGCTTTTTGGTTTTGTCATAGGAGCGGCATAGTTGGAGACACAGTGTTCTTTTCTACGATCACGTTTCACGCGGAATGTATATCGGTCTACTGCGACGAGAGGGATTGGATCCCTGCCGACCAATAGAGTATCCGCTTTCCGTATAGCGTTGTCCTTGAGTAAGAGTATACACAGCGTCCTGCAGATGTTGCCTTATTCATATTCATGACGAGCAGTCGAGTGACCTATCAGCGACAGCAAGTTTCTACCCAAGGCGTGTACTTCATGAATATCTAATCACAAAGCGCAAAAGGGTAGATTGGTTCGGTTCACAATTGTTTTGGCGAAACTAATTTTTGACGAGGTCTCACGGCGATAGGACTATCACAACAATCGACAAACTTCAAGGAAACGTCCGTCTTCCATAGCCAGTATTTGCGCGGAATCGGTCCTTGAGCAGTCAATTATGCCTGGAGAAGCGACAATTACATTAACCCTTGCGCCAAACTCGGGACAAGCTAAGCCGTTCCCTTTTGTTTTGAAGAAAGTCATGGATATTCCTCCACCCAATATTCTTGACGAGGGCGATGATGGTAAGCTTTCTGCTTTTCTGTAATAAATGGACGAACGGACAGTCTAACTTGCATAGCTAACAGCATTGTACGTAAAGAGATGTAAAGGGGTTAACAATAGGCTATGGGCTACTCAGCATGCAGACTAGTATGAAAATGATACAATTGTCAAGCTGTTTCTAGGCGGCGCTAGAACATATTGGCCCATACAAATGTCAACAAATTCCGTCGGACTCTCTTCTTCTGTCGTTTGTACACATTTATGCATACTATATTCTGTGATATTCTCTAAGATTATTTAGCATACATGTGTAGCGATTTTCATTCATCTGTCAGCATTGTGCCTTGTGGCACTTGGAACAGTGCGTACCGAGACTGAGAAAAAGAACACATAGTTCTAACCGCTTTCCTGTCCCAGTGTTGGTAACCGACTGGTGTCTATAAATATATCCGGTGCCCCAGATTCGAGACATATACGATGATATTATGATTTTTAATCGAGACCATAGTTGTGCTTTTGATTTATTTATACATGTTTTTTTCTGGTATCTGGCAGTTGCAAACTTCCACCACCATGTTTGTTGTGAAATGGTGCGGTCATTATTTAGTCCTGCGTATCTAAACAATCTACTTCGCAATGTATGATTTGAGTTCACATTCTAAACTTTCTCCCCTTTTCCCTTGAAATTCACCCGTGCACACCCATCCACATCATCGCCTGTTTCTTGGTGCGTGTTCATCAAACCCTCAGAGATCAAGAAGGAGAAGCTATGCCTTGTCGAAAGCACCGAGCCTGGAAGCGATGCGGCCGGCACGGCCAGTGGTGGAGGGACAGGGAGCGTTTCAGCCTCCCTGACCCCCGCCATCTGGGAGAAGACCATCCCGTATGACGGCGAGAACTTCCACCTGGAGTACATGGACTTGGACGAGTTTCTTCTGGAGAACGGCATCCCCATCTCCCTCGAGGAGGAGCTACAGCGTAGCCTGGGACAGGAGCAGGGCAGCGAAGGGAGCAGCGGCGCCGATGAGGCCAAGGAATCTTTGTCCTCTACGACGCCGGCCACCTCCAAGGCTGCTCTGCCAGAAGCCACAGACCCACCACAGGCAACAGTGGAGGAGGAGGAGAAGAAGAAAAAGAATAAGGAGGAACAGCAGAATAGAGAGGATGAGGAACAAGAGGAAGATGGTGATGATGAGGAGGATGAGGAAGAGGATGATGATGACGAATCTCTGACAGATGCCACCGAATTAGAAGCTGCACAAATTGAAGCAGGTAAATAATCTCTCTCTCACACACACACACACACACACACACACACACACACACACACACACACACACACACACACACACACACACACACACACACACACACACACACCCATACACAGACTACCTGCATGTATTCACCACCTCTTCACATACGTAGGTATAGCTTTACTGGAGGTCAATCATGCAAATGCACAGGCATGTACTGTATGTCAGTTATGGCACTTTCCATACAGTGAGGCTCAAGCACCTTACCCCCTGATAGACTTGTGAGGGAAGTACCAGCTGTTGCTTATGCCAGCATATACTAGTGTAGTGTGCTCTTGACATGCTGTGCTCTCATGACACGTGTTCTCGTGTCAAGTGCCTCCTATTACGATCAGCTGATCCAGAAATAAAGCCTGCTTAGTTACCCAGCTGATATGAATGAATTAATGTGTAGTTATTACTCACTCCATTGGCTATCTTCATCCAAATCATAATCCCCTACTTTAGCCCTAGCATCAACACTGTCAACTGCGGTGATCTCACAAAGTTTCTGTTGACAAGAAAAAATTTCATAATGTCACCCTAGGTAAAAGAAAGCAACGAGGCACCCCAACACCCATGGATCCAGAGGAGATTGAGGTGGATGTGAACTTCCAGCCAGACCCCACTGATCTGGTCCTGTCAAGTGTGCCGGGGGGTGAGCTCTTCAACCCTCGCAAGCATCGCTTCTCAGAGGACGAGCTGAAGCCCCAACCCATGATCAAGAAGGCCAAGAAGGTGTTTGTTCCTGATGAGCGAAAGGTAGGTTGGACAGAGGCCGTGATGATGGAGGGAAAAAGTCTGCGCACAGGTTTACTCGGACCTTTTCTCGACATCATTTGTATTTACCTACTCCTGCACTTTGGATGTGCACATTGATTTTGAGGTTGTACAAAATGACCCTTACCTGATGGTGTTGTAGGATGGGGCATGCTTTACCTAACCCACTGCCTGTGTTTTTCATCTGCAGGATGACAAGTACTGGTGCAGGAGGAAGAAGAACAACGTGGCAGCGAAGCGCTCCCGCGATGCACGCCGGCTGAAAGAGAACCAGATCGCCGTGCGGGCGTCCTTCCTGGAGCGGGAGAACGCGGCGCTGCGGCTGGAGGTGGCCGATCTGCGCAAGGACTACGGCCGGTGCAAGAACGTCATCGCCCGCTACGAGACCAAATACGGTCCACTGTAAGGGACAGTTTTAAGCCCTCTTGATCCCCAAAAGCTGCAGCTGCTGCAGCAGCAGCAATGACAACCGTATATTGAAACCAAACAAGACAACACAAACAAATCCACCACCTGAAAACGGTGTCCCTGCAGGATGTTGTGGCAAACACCTAAAGGTTTTGAGCGACTCTGTCAGAGGCACTAGGAGGTGGCGAGGTGGGTCGGGCCTGGTTTTGAGTAGCAGCTGTATAACAAGGCACCCACTGTCACAAATAAGGGGTAAAAAAAAAAAAAACGAGCTCAGTCTCTGAAAAATGAAAAGGCACCAAGAGAGCCCATCAGATAAGCCAAGTTGCAGGGACACAAAGAAGGCACCTGAATCCACCTTTTTGAATTAGCCATGCTGAAAGCCAGAGAGAAAAGGGCCAACACAATGGCTCAATACAGCACACAGTCAAAGCATGAAGTCCCTGTCCTGTTGAATGATGTGTCTTCCCTCACCTGCCCTCCCCATTCCCAATCCCTCCCAATTATTCCCAAACCTTGCCAGTCCAAATAACCGACTGTCTCTCTCCTCTGTTTGAAGCACTGTGTTGGAGACTCAGGACAAGGACATGTGAAGCAATGATTTATTGATTTATTCATGACGGGAGAGGGTGAACCAGATGAATAAATGAATAAATGGTGTGGATTACCACCAAAGCAGATGGACGTCTTGGTTGGGAATCTTGCGCAGAAGAGGACAAAATGGCGTGAGGGGACTGGGTGTCTGTAAAATGTGTGTGTTCCTCAGCACCTCAGTAGATGTGTGTCACGGTCCGTGGTTATAGTGACCGTGGCCCTCAAGAGTTCTTTCTTCCTAAATCACCAATGGGGTGTGTGTGCGTGTCTGCAGGAGAGGTTTTTGTACTGTCCTTCCCTTGTTCACACAAAGGCTTTGTGTTTGCTCTTCCCCACTGTGTTGCACTCTCAATTGTCTGTGTGTGTGAATGAGAGATTGCATGTGAATGTGTGTCTGTGCTCGAGGCGAGGGTGATGACATTGGAGAGGGATAACTCAACTGAAGCAATTGCTTGCTCAATAGTGATATTTACATGGGTCTTGCATACCCATTTGTGAAATAGAGTTTGAGATGTGTAAGGATATCCTTGTAAGAACTAGCACTGTCCTGCGTGTTCCTGCGCTGACATCACTGAAAGGGTAAGATGACCTTTTTTTGGCAAGGTGGAGGCAGATTACTTTACAGATTACAAACATGTCTGTGGTCTGGCATATCAGGTAGTTATAAAAGGGAACAGTTATCTGTTGTTATCTAAACTGTAAATAGGCTTGTTTTTTGTTTTGTTTTGTTTTGTTTTGTTCTTTCAGTGTGATGAACTAGCTGGGAATTTGTACCTTACTGATGTTACTATGATTTTTTTTTTTTTTTTTAATCTGTTGATGATTTAGTAATGATGTGCATCTCTTCTTTGATGCATCTATTGATTTTGATGTGCACAAAAAAGATTCTACAACAATAATTTCTTTGTGTAGTGAAAAAAGTACACAAAAACAGAACCAGTAACTGTGCAGGGATTCTATGATTTTAAAATAAGTGCAACACGTTGATGACATTGCCAAGAAATGTACCCAATTGATTTGAATATTATGCTTTTTGTACTCTTCCAACCAGTCCACCGTCATGTTTACCTCATACAAATAATTTTTGGCTGTTCTGGACTTTAGGGGAGTAGTTTGTCTTCCTAAAATGAACGTGATCACATGAAGGCTGGGGCCTCTTTTTTTTCAAAAGGCCTTGGTGACTTGGCCAAGGACTGTGAACAGTAAGAGGCTGGGTGTCTTTCTTACAGACTATCATACAGTATGGACATTAATCATCATGGGACTCATTCAACAGATCTGGGGATCTAAACCGATCACCACATGGATCATTGAACAGACCTGGCATTTCCACAGAGAAGTGTCAAAAATATAAATGTTTTTTTTTAAATATTGTCTGAAGTAAGTAAGACTATCTCCATTTATTTATCTGCTAAAATAGTGGAACGGAGATTAATTGAAGGGTATATAGGCACCAAAGTTTATTTGTGCTTCCATCTGATGATTGGTAAAAGTTGGACTAACGAAAGCTGGAAATCACAAATGTTTGAAAATGGAAATAGTTTTTTAAATTCAAGTTTTGTGGTGGGGAAAAATGGTCATTATGGAGGCCTTGCTAGATCAACACACTATTAGAGGGGTTGGGATTTGCATGGTAAGCTTTGCTTTGGGCTTGGATGCGTAGAACCATCAGGACGCACAGTAGTGACTTCACATTTGGTGTATAGAACACATTTCTTTGCCTAAGTAAGGGAGGTGCTTTCCTTAGTTATCTACTGAGCAGCAAAGTGTATCCAAGGTAATGCAATGTTAAAATGTACCGAGTTTCGTTTTCAGCACTAATTGCTTGCTTCCTGTACTTCCAAAACATTTTGAAATGTTTTTCTTTTCTTACTATTTTTGTAATTACTGCATTTTTTATATGGAAGTTAAAGTAGCAGGTGGTCAGTCACAAATCGTGCCCTATTCAAAAATGTTCATCACTGTGTAATTTATGTATTTCGATTAAATATTGTGGTTCAGAAAAATGGGTTTTGGAGGTCATCACTTTGCCTTTTTCATGCTGCAAAATTTGGGAATTATTAGAAAGGACTTCAGTTCTGCTTGCCATTTTAAAAAAGAACTTATGACATGAGGGTACTGGTCATCACCTGTACAATTTGTGATTGACCACAGATGCCTTTGTTTTGGAAATGTAGCAGTCTGACACCTCACTTAACGCCTGATTCACTTTTTGAAAAACAAAAACAATCTTGGACATTTTGAAGTCGCCTGTTGTCCAGTATTGGTGCATTTTCAGCTTCTTTCATTATTATTTTTTAAGAAATAATATTTCTGTTTTTATATAAAGGCACCTTCTGTTTCCTACTTATCTCCCCATCATTATGGGGTGTGTGTAATAGCTGTATGTTCTAACAGTATCTTGTGTCATGCATATTAATAAAGACTAATTTGCTGAAACATAGATTTGGCATTCAACTGTCATTGCCATTGTACTGCAAGTTAAATCCACCATCACACTGAAGTGGATTTGAGAGACCATCCTATCAGCTCTATATTCAACACCATAGACACACATGCACACACACACACACAAACACCATATGAGCGGTTTGACTGCCTCTGCCACATCGTCATTAGTATTCTGCATGTGTGTGGTGTTACGTAATGATCATACATACACACACACAAGGGGGAGATGTTGCATAACATCTGCCTCAAAGACAAGGGGAGATGGAAGCTGCAGCGGGTGAGGAGAAGGGAGCTGCGTGGGGGGAGGCAGTGATGAAAAGCCAAGGGATTAGGTGGAAGCAGAGACAACCATCAGGGAGGGAGACGCTCGACTGCACAGAGGGATGCAACAAACACGGCATCTCGAAGCGGAGAGGGGAAAGGAAGGGCATTTCATTAAAGGCTGCTGTTATCACTCTCCGTGTTGATTCCCTCCTGTTAACCTTCACCGACGGTGGTGCCAGGAGAGAACAAAGCACATTTCAATCTGCCCACAAGAAAACGTGTACCCAACAGATGCCTGAGAACAGACTGCCTGGCAGAGAGGATATGAGGTTACAGGAGTGGGTGGTAGGTAATATGAGGTAGACGCTTAAGTGGGGACTTAATAGTATATACTTGAGCGGTAGATAGTTACTATGTGTAACGTGTAATTCTACATGATACATACCTTCAACTTGGCATCAAGATTTTAATGACTATTCATTTATTTTAGATGTACTTATGCTTCACTAAGTTACCAAGCAAATCAATGACAGTTCATCCCTTATGTTCATCCCTATTGAGATGATTGCCCATCTCCATTAATTCTTTTGTTAAATTAGTTGGATGACTGACCTCAAAATATTTGAAAGAGAAGACCCCAGTCAGTTTTGATCTCTCATTCACTTCAATAAAGACACAAAAGATATATTGGTATGGTATCATACTGAAGATGGAGAATGGCTTGCTAAGCATTGTCATGTATCTTGCTGCAAAAACGTGATTTATAGCATAGATATCACCAGCTCACCACCGTTTTGTATTTGTGATGCATTGAAAGCAGGCTAACTGTTACATTGGATGTCTTTTTTCTGTTTTGAGTTATGGGGCTCTTAATTACATGATGCAGGGCAAGGTGCATAGTCTTAAGCCTACCAAAAGTTAATCCCGTCAGTCTAAATCAATTTGGTAATTTAACACCATTGGTAAGACCCTAACCACAAACATTGATGACCCAGCTTATCGCTTCCACATGCAACATGATAGCTACAGTAGTTCATG
Organism: Sardina pilchardus; assembly: GCF_963854185.1. Classification (NCBI taxonomy): domain Eukaryota; kingdom Metazoa; phylum Chordata; class Actinopteri; order Clupeiformes; family Clupeidae; genus Sardina; species Sardina pilchardus. The sequence continues at coordinate 11,429,530 of NC_084996.1, read as the reverse complement.
CCAAGAACTTCGGTTTTTCATAGCCTTTGTTTTTCAACAGTCATTTCAATTAGGGCCCATGGTCTTTCAGTCGTAAGAATTGTAGTCCAATAGGCCTACATTGTTCCACATATACCATCACATGTACATTTTGTTTAGCAAGTAATTACAGTGGAACTGTATTGGTTTATGTTTAGTTGATTTATCTTTACTCAATCAAAACAAAACAACTGCATTTTTATTGATATTACCTGAAATACACAATTAAATAATATGACTTTTTAATGTTTTTAAAAATGGATATATAGTGTTTTGGAATCAAACTCTTCACAAAAGGCCTTTCTTAAACTTGTCAGCGCACAGTTAGTACAATAAGGACAGGACCAACAGTTCATACCATGCATCCACTTGTCACTATTTTATTACAAACTTTTAAAAAAGAATCTCATACAATAAGAAACAGCTTTAGTAAGTCCCCATTTTGGGTAGCACAGAAAAAAGGTCATTGCATTTTGTTTGTGAAAGATTCAAATAGAACAATCAAATAGAAAATAGGACAAAACTATAACAAAATTCAGGCAAAAAAAACAAAGAATTATAATAATATAGCTAATCATTTTTACTCTCATTTCATGTACTCTTGAAAGCTAAATATTACATATAAAATAAACTTGTATTTCTCTCAACAAAATACTCCGGAGTGCAAACTAAAATACAGTACAATATATGCAATATGTTTAAATACAAAACTATGTTTTCCCTCAGTTCAAGACATTCTTGGTCATAGGCAGGGCCCCACTAAGTGTTAAGTGTGAAAATAAATCTTGCATATAATTACCGGTGCAGGACACTGAGTTTTCGCTTTTTCTTTGAGAAACACAAAATCATAGCAAGTCCTCATAGGGACTAAGCTTGTACAAAGTATTATGCTGTTTGTAGCAGATGGCAATATGTTAAACCCCACAGCAAAGAAGCTTGGCGTATTAGACACTGGCCGTGAGGGAAATACATCAACCACACAGCCTCCACTCACTGTGATCCAAAACACACTTACCACCCCACCCCCCACAAGCATTTGTAGAGCCCAAAACCATTTCACCTCAAACTCGGACAACTTCTATGTGGTCCCTATGTGATTTTAACTGAGCTAAATCCCACTCAGTATTTGAGTGCAGGGTGTGTTTGAGCATTATATGGCCCTGTGCCGTTTTGGATTTTTGAGAATTTGACTAAGACATTTTAATACAAAAATCACTTCAGTAGTAGTGCTCACTGGGGGCCCTTCACAGAGAACAGTGCCCTTGCCTGATCCCAAACACATTCACTTTTCCCTTCATCTCAACCCACTTCCAACGCTATGTCCATATCTGAAAGTTGCATGTGGGGATTGATGAGGGACACACATTTAAATGACCCAGGGGAGGGCTTTCCACACTGCACATCATGAATGTCATCTGTGAGCTCGCAGACAGACTGGTGTTGGACTGCAGCAGGGAGGTGATCACAATAGAAGGTTTATTCTGGTGGCCTAAGATCAGATTACTATGACAGCGTCACTCTCAAGCCTGTGCAGACAAATGTTTGGCCACCATTTTGAGTTGGTTACACTGGGTGGCAAAGTCTCCAAGCCCAAGTGAAGGTGCAGAAAACACCAACACTGCAATTTCAGCACAAAATGGACAATAATAAACCAGAAACAAGCCTATGCACCTGCTCTGAATTGGTGAAAGTGACTGTTGCATGGGGGAAATGGTGGTGTTTAGTCTGCCTTTAGAGCGCATAGATGACTAATGCATTTCCAAGATCTATTACAAGTAGAACAAGAAAAAGAAAAGGGCAACACTATTGTAAACATTCGTTCCTGAAATTCTTGAAAGAAATCCCTCAGATGAACACATAATATATTACCCGTCTTTTATTAAACAAACTCTATACAAGGTACAATACACATTCAATACTTTGTTTTACACATTTTATTTATCTCTCTTGCATATATATTTATAGTTATTCTGGAAAAATAACTTCAGCACATAAGAAACTAAAGAAAGGATATTTAAACATAAGAAATCTATACATATTCATGTCATACTTTTTTATACAAATGTCATAGATATTTTCTTTCAAAAACACACGAAAATATAGAAAATTGTAAATAAATTACAAACGAATGTAAAAAATTACACCCATTTCACCCAATCTCACTCACAGAGCAGTACCCAGCTAGCCAAATCTAAACAAAAACAAAAAAATGGAATGGGACAGATGATGAAAGGGCAACATCAAGTCAGGGGCCTCGAGATAGCTCACATGTAAATTATTCATGGGCACAATTTGGGCACAGAAACATTCAGATGAAGAATAGAAGAACCTCTTCGTTCACCCAACCCTAATCCAAAAATTACAGCACTCATCTGATCACTTACCAGGCCAACAGGCCAAACAGTGGATGATATGGCTTTCCCCATGCTTTCCCCTGGATATTTCAGGAATTGAATAGGACTAAGAGGCCACTAGAACATGTGCCCTGTCCCCAGACAAAATATCAGTGAGCTAGAGGGCTCTTGTATACCTCATAAATGAAAACAGACAACATTCACCGTTGCAATATATGTACTCTTCCATTGCATTGCTCTTGCCTTCACATTTGGGCAGTAAATCTCAACTGCGCTGTTCACCGAATCACGGTGAAAAGGGGGGAAAAAAAGTGCAAAAGTTTTTTATATATACTGTATAAAAAAGAGCCTCTCTACACAGTGCAGCTCTACCAGTGCAGACATGATGGCAAAAGCTTCTACTGATGCCTATACTGTTTACCTCACATCCCTTTTCTCCGCCTCCTCTCCTTGCAGAGTAAAATCTTCATAGTCAAAGTCACACTAAGCCATTTATCCCAATCCCTGCCACTAGCGTCGTCCCCATCCCCCCCTCCCTCCCTCCAATACCGCCCTCTCACCTTCATGCTCTGCTGACTGGGATTGCTTGTGTGCACGTGAGTGTGCTGGAAGGAGAGGTAAAAAAACAGATTACTTGGTTTTTTATAGCTATTCTTTCACAGAATCTGAATCCAGCCAGGCTTGATGCGTTTTCCTTATCGGTCATTTAGAATTGCTATGGAACTCCTTGCCAAACATATTTAAAGTGTACCACCTCACAACCCTTCCGAGGGACATCAACAGCAAACATACGCCCAAGCTCTTTACATTCAACCAGAATTGTCCTTAAGCGTGACACAATCAAAGTTCACAATATGCATGTATGTGCGCAGGACAGGTGCAGTTTTAGCTCAACCAAATCAGGTCCTCTTAACAAAGGCTGACTTAAGGTCACAAGCCACAAAAAAAATAAAAGTATATGAAAATGACATTGGCACAAAGCAAAAAAAAAGGGTGCTCAGTGAGGATCATTACTCAGGTCTGACTAACACAGCATGCCGAGAGACAGCCTAGCTTTCCAAAGCCATCCAACATCTGCTCCTTTTTTCACAGCAGGAGGGTGCAGTGCAAGCTTGAGAATGATAACCCTGACACTGGTGTTGGGGGTTTGTACGTCCATGTAAAAAGAAAAGGGGCCCCGCCAAAAAGGTGGTCAACATTAAACTCAAAAGACAATGGTTTTGACAAGAGGCTTGTTACTCCTCTGGCATAATAAAACACCTGAAACTAATGAGTGATATGACAAGACACACAAAGTAGTCGCATCTGTAGTCTTAATACTAGCTCTAAGCTCTTAGCTAAGTGTTAGTAACAACAACTCTTTGAGGGGAGGGAAAAGGTCCGAGACCACTACTACCTTTATGTTGATATTTTGGAATCATCGAAAGACATGGTTAATTGGCCAGAACCACAGGTTGGAAGGCTTGGTTTGGATACTGCAGGTTATACCCACTCAGACCATCAACAAACGTGGGTTTCTCCACAAACGAGATTCCTGTGTTAGCATTGATGATGCCCACAGTTTGACCTGGCGGAGGGCTGGCGAAGGGGTCGAAGGACGGGTGGGTGTGGGGGTGACCATGAGCAGAGGTGGCCTGGAAGGGGCTGGCGTGAGGCGGCAAGGTCGGGGTGTCCACATCGAAGTAGAGGTGGCCCTGGGTGGACGGATAAACAAACTCTTTGGCATTAGGGGAGAGCTGGCTGGACATGGCCCCCCCTCCCAGCGAGTGCAGAGAGAGGGAGAGGGACTTGTGCTTCAGCAGCCCAGGAGGAGAGATGGTGGTGGGAGAGCGACTGAGCATCTGCGGTTGGGACTGCTGCGACTGCTGCTGATGCTGCTGCTGCTGCTGCTGCTGCTGCTGAGACATGCCTATGCCGGGCACCACAGTGGATCCGGCGTTACTGGACTTCTTCATCTTGGTGGAGCCGAACTTTGTGGCGGCAAAAGTGGCTGTGGTGAAGGTGATGGGCTGCGGAGGCGGCCGAGTGTTTGGCGGGAGCGGAGTGTGCTGCTGCTGCTGCTGCTGCTGCTGGGCCTGCAGGTAAGGGAGTCCACCACTCGGTGGAGATGGAGTGGAAGTGTTTGAGGAGTGAGCGGTGGGGTTGGTGGGGGTGCTAGATGCCGAGTAGCAGTACAAGCCTTGGCAGGATGAGGTAGACAGGGGTGTGGGTGAGCTGGACAGAGAGGGCAGAAGGATGGGTGACATCTGGCCACCAATCGGCACAAACACCTGGGCCTCGGGGTTGAACCCCAAGCTTTTCACCTCATCTGCCTCTAGGTCTCCTTTACTCAGGATGGCCTCGGCCATTTCAGCCTCACTCCCTAAACCGAGTGGATCGTCAAGGTACAGTACCTTCAAAGCACTGCCCTCCCCCATTCTGTAGGATACCTCATGAGGGTCAATCCAGACGGTCAACTCCTCCGGGACGTTGGCGCGGACCTCCTCAGTGTCCAGCCCACTTCTCTTGGCTGCCAGCTCCACAACAGGGTCCCTGATAAAGCCCAGATGCAGACATCGGTAGGCAGACCCACGCAAAGGTGAGTCAGAGTACCAATGGCCATCGAAGCGCAACAAAAGGATTTGCTCGAGCTCCTCACCAAATAAATCTGCACGCCGTCTGGGAAGCTTGTTGTACAGGTAGGACACAATGAAGTTAATGGCTACCTTCACCTCCAGGTGCATGGTTAGAAAGCAGTCTCGTAAGCACTGTGTTTATACTTGAGTGAAGCCACTATGCAAGTCAAAGCTTCCTCCGTTCCCTTCACTTTCCCAGAGTGAATAGGAGATACAAAAAAAGTCTGATCCAGTGTATCAGAAGGCTTTACAGTAAAAATTGCCAAGAGACCACCATAATCTTCAGTCCTCCATCAATATTCCTCCTAAGATCAAATACAAGGAAGAAATATGTTATTGCTGTAATTATGCAAAGAGTGCAAGCTAGCCTGGACAAGTCTACATTTTATGACCGTGCTTGTATTCTGTTGAAAATGCAAACCATGGTTCTTTTCAATCTGTTCAATTTCACAAAATACTGTGAATGTCTTCACATGGAAACTAAGCACATTCATTAGACTTCATTTTGTTGTTAGAAATGCCTGTTTTATTCAAGTAGGCCTAGAATAAACTAAAGTCAGTTCTCTAAAACAAAGCTTAGACTTTGTCCAATATATTAAGTATCTAATTTGAGTTCCAATCTTCAGACAAATTCTGCCTGCTACAAGTTAGACCAAGGACAATAGCTGAACATGCTCCTTGGCAATAGAGTCATCAGACCAGTGACTCACTAGTAGGCCTATCATAGTGAATATCACAACAAAAGGATCCCTAGCCAACTTCATTGCACTATCCTGTGAGAAGGATTTCTGAAAATAGCACAGCATCAAGATTACTAATCAGAAAGAAAATATGGAGAGACAAACCAGTCCCACAAAATCATATGTGTATGATTCTCTAAGAAATGTCAAGAGATTAAGCATTTAAAATGGCAGGTGATTTGATGGAGAAGGTTTGAGAAAACACAATTTCCCAGTATGCACTGTTACTGACGTCATCATCACGCGTGTAAATGATAATGCACCCGCCTCCGCACCATCAAAACATAACAGACACGATAGTGAGACCTTTGCCATTATTTAGATAGGCGATGTTGTGATAGACGTTTGGGTTGTCAATTCTTGTCTGTATCCTTTCATTTTGTGTCCTTTCGAAAAAACGAGTGCCCAGTAATGAACATTTCAACAAAATTGTGACATTAGAAGACAACTCGTTTTGTTATGGTGAGAAGCTGCACGGGCAATTATCCGTCTACGACAAAAAAAACACCGTATTTAGCGATGGCATGGTTCTATGGAATGGCCAGTGAATTGCAAAATGATAGCGTCGACTATAGAAGTTGCCCTGCCTTAAAACCAAAGTAATCTAATGGTAGGCCCGTGAATTCAGGGGTGACCTCCATTTAGAAGCCTGGAAGCTCGTGACAGACACACATTTTGTAAATACAAGGGGAATATAGGTAGGCTACTGCATAACAGACGAGTACACTGTAGCCTATGACATCTTTACAGTAACTTGTGTACAATGTCATTCAATGTCATTGACAATACCCGAAAGCGTGACCGCTCAGTGCATTTTGATGAGCCTAATACAAAGGGGAAAATGAGTATTATCTGCCATGTCACATTCTGGCTGCCACCCATGTCACTTCACTCACACTCTCTGTGCGTCTCTCTCTCTCGCTCACTGACAGCCCGCGTTTGGCAGATTACCTTCATGGTGTAGGCTACAGTTTTAGTGTTGACACAACTACAAAAAAGAAAACTGATTATTTCCCTGCAGAACGGAGTGCATGTCACTGCCTGTGACTTAGACTATGTCGTCGTCCCCCCCCCCCCCAGGACAATGCATGAATGTAAAAGACATTTTAAAAATACTGAAGGATATAGCATAACCCATTTATCTTCTGTGGAACGATACGACGATAATTGGCCTATGCACAGCAAAAAAGATGTCTGTGGCTATATGCCATTAGAATAAATAGGCCATCAGACTACTTTTGTTGCACTCATAGCTTGCCTCATAAAATTGAGAACAGAACGTCCTAATGGTTTCTTGATAACTGAAGAGCTTGTCGATTTCTCCAATAAGTTTGGATACGTTAGTTAAAGGGTAGAACCCGTTTTTAATCGGTAATTCAGACACAAGACACAACACCATTGTGTTTCAAATGCTGAAGAAACCGTTGTAAAGATTAGCCTAATGAAAAGCAAAATATTTCAGTTGCAATAGCCTATTGACAATGGAATTTATTAGGCAGTCATAAGATCTGCGTTGTTGTTTTTGAAAGCGTTCTTTCCGAATTAAAAGTAGGCTAGTCAATCCCAAACACACCTAAAATGGATGACTGTCCCAACATGCATTGTTTAATGACAATACTGATTAGATTATGTAACATGATACACTTCTTTCCTTTCATGGAACAGATTAATATTAAGCCATATGCACATATTAAATGAACAAACGTTATAGAAGCAGAACATGCCAGAGTGGGCTACTTACTGATGGCACGCCTGCTTCTTTTGCTCCTTGGTTTTTAAGTTAAATTGAAATAGAACGGTATTGCAGAGGAGTTGATTGCAGAAAAGTTTAAGATATTTTACTCTACAAATTCATTGGTGTACTGCAGACCCATCACCAGTACAAGAGGATGAAACAACCAGCAGAAACTTTGCTGTTTGACAATCTTGCGCATTTATACAAGTGACACCCCATTCGTCCACACCCCTTTCCCTATGACGCGCTGCAATGTAGGAACTACTTTTACGTTATTGTAGTAAGAAATTAACCCTTATTAATCATAGGCTATGCATCTCAGGAAGATGGACATAAGGACATGCAAACTTATATTTTTGTAGCCTATGATATCCAGGAAAAGAAAATAATGAGGCTTTCCGAGTTGTTCAACACTCAATATTAAATGCAATTGTTGCCTGATTTCCAATGTTCCTGTCTTTCCAGTATAGCTTATTTTGCATGCCTGCCGTGCAATTAAAGGCTACTGGATATGCACAAGCCAAAATGGCAATGTTACTACGCGCTACTTTATTTGGCGAACTGACATTACCATTTCAAGAGCAGTACTCTGCAATTGCTAAAAATACAATATGTGATAGCAACAGACGCGCTATTGGTCGAAAGGAGGGAGTACCCAGAATCAATTGGATTGCTTCAATGTCCAGTCAGCATCGACTACAGCCAGGGCTCATATTTTACATTTACAGGCATGATGGGTAACGTGGTTTGTTTGAATGTTATTGCACTGTTGATTTTATTCAACACGATTTGGTCAAAGATGAAATAATAATAATAATTAAACAAAGACTAAATACAATTGTCAGAACATATTTTGTATTGCCTATTATAATCGTTCCACTTCCAGAGCAGAGTGCAGATAATAATTTCAACTGATTACTACATAGCAAAATACATAAATGCATAATACATAAGTAAGTAAGTAAATAAGTAGGCCTACATTTAATTTATAGAGCACATTTAAAACAGTTTCCACTGACCAAAGTGCTGTAGGATATGGCTAAAAATAGAGAATAAAAGCAAACAGAACAAGAGAAATAAAAAAGTCAAGCACTGCACAGAGAAAGTAAGTAAGACCAATACAAAAATACAATAGACAAATAGACAATAGACAGCCCTATACAACATAAATAGCAGCAGTACAGAAGACACTTAAATATGAAGAATAGAGGAGAGAGATGGACAGCTAGGAAGCAGGGAAGGCCAAGGAATAAAGTTGGGTATTTAGTCTTGATTTAAAAGTGGTGATAGTGGGAGACAATCTAACATCTGGGGGCAGGCAATTCCACAGACGTGGGGCTGCTACCGCAAAAGCCCTATCGCCTCTTTGCTTGAGGCGGGTGCAGGCCACAGAGAGAAGACCCTTGTTTGCAGATCTAAGGGATCTGGATGCTGAGAGGGGATGGAGGAGGTCTGCAATATATGATGGAGCCAACCCATGCAGTGCCTTATAGATAGTCAGAAGGACTTTGAAATGGATCCTATAGCTAATGGGGAGAAAGTGTAAGGAGGCCAGTACAGGGGTGATATGTTGGTATTTTTTGGTACCAGTAAGTAGGGAAACTGAATGGTACAAGTGTTGCTCTGATCACAAAGCTAAGAGGCTCAATTATTCTAGACTCTAAAGACATTCAATTATGTTTCCACACATTAGGTTTGTGTTAATATATCTATCATCCAAAGTACTAGTGAGGTAGAGTACAAGCAAGAAAGAGTAGGCTAAAGAGGCCCTTTTCCAGCAAACAAAATATAGGCTAGTAGACCTGGCCATACAGCCATACATCACTTAAAACACAAAAATAATAATATGCAAATGTGTGACTCATTGTCATCTGATTAGAAATGAGTTCATATGCATAGTTAAAAAAAAAACAAAAAAAACTTTCCATGCATATTTACATTGATAAATCAATACATTCATTAGATGTCAATATTATTAGTAAAACTGCCAACTTTGCACTGTCCCTTATGGCCGACATTTAGTTTCCCCTTGAATGTCTCACCTGTCTGATGAAAATATTGAAAATATAATTTCCAATTTCAAATATAATTTCATATCACCTCAAGGACCCCCATGCTGCTACATGATGCCACCCATGTTGAGTCCTCAGTTAGGCTAGATTAGATCTGAACCATTCACCTTCAATTTCCACAAGTCGAATTAGCAGGGGATGCTGTTCAAATTTATGAATTGTATTGTGCCTTTAGGTAGCCTCTGAAAGATTGATTTTAGAATGTATCCCCTTGTGTTAACTTTTGTAAAACTCTAATTTACCACCACAATAACATGCAATGACTTTCTCCCCAAATCACTATGAGAAATTGATACAAGTGTGCTACAAGCTTACTTCAGTAGCATATAATCTTCATTATCACTACTCACGTCCTGTAAGACAAGTGAACAAAAAAAACAGTGACACCCTGTCTGGATGTTTGTAGTAGAGCTATTCGTATACATTCAAGTTCATTCGGAATTATTGTGCTCAAATCTAATTAAAATTAGCTATAGTATACCAGTCACAAAACGAAAATAATTCAAAGACCACTACAATTTTATACATCTGTCTGGATTACAAGACCGGGACGCTTTAAGAGGAATTTCTTTACGTCACACCTTAGCGACACATCGTTCAACAAAATATGGCGTCCTACTGTATGACAGTTTCTCGGCTCCGGGTAAGAATCATATTTTACCATATAATATAGACAGATACGCTCGGTCAATTGCGTGAATGACACGGATATTTGAGACTTTCATGGCAGCTGTCATCCTTTCGTCGGAAAATCTCAAGTTCATATCGTTGCTTGACATCTTTCAGGCTAACTACGCAGTTTCCCAGGTCACTGTGTCCCCGGTGGATAGATTGTTGCTAGCGACGTCTAACGGCAACGTTACTGCTCATCAGAACAGACCGCACATCACATTTCCCATGATGATTATATCCAATATGCAACTTGGTTCGTTTTTAACGTGGAATGGTATTTTTCCCGGTGTGTTTTAGTTTGTCTAACTTTAAATGCATTCTAGCGTATGTAGCCTGTGTCGTGTTGAACGGGGATAGTAAGCCAATAAAGTCACCCAGCTGTTTAGAAGGTGATCACCATGTTATCTCAGTGCAGTTTGATGATAAGTGCGCAGTTAACACTAGAATGTTTAGTAGAACAGTGATTGTGAACAAAAAATAAAGTCTACATTAGAGCCTACGTAGATATTAGTCTTGTTGTGAGATGCACGCCTCAACCATGTTCGTTGTCATAGTGGTCGTATGTGAACCGCCTTGTTCTACTCAGGGATCCCAGTGAAATTCTCGTCAAATATATTGATATTTTTTGTTTGTTCGTTCTATCCAAGTCTCTGGTACTACTTTATAGATTGCCTGCATGATCTCTCTGGCAGTTGTATCTTAATTATTTTCGGGCAAAGCTGTTTGCCATGTTAGCTTTGCAATGTTTGTGAAAACTCCCTTTGTAAAATAGTTTGCCGTATAGTTGGGCACATTAGGTAACATGATCTCCCCTTATATCCATGACCTGACTTGACCCCCTTTAGTGTGCAGTGCTCTGCACTAAAACTCACTGTAAAGGAGCAATTCGAGATCATAAATCATTTTACAGTATAAAGTAATTTGCTTGGCTCAGGGTTTCAACAAACTTAGTGCTGAATGCTCTTGATGAATGTTGGCCACCTGACTTGTCATCCATAAAAAGCACTCTGGAATCTTATTGCATAACATTACATTAACCTGCCATGCTCTAGCAGCAAGTGACTTGTCGTTCTCTTTCTTTCTCTAAGCTTGTGCTAGGAGATGGGGCCAGACGACTGCATGTCACAGCAGCCCTCAGCGCAAAGGCAAAGGTGTCCATGAGCCGCTTCGAACCTGGCTCCAGCATCAACTATGAGGCACTGAACACAAATATCAATATTGTGCGCAAGAGGTCAGTCCTAATTTTTTAAGGGCTCACACACCATACTATCAGGGATGGATATCGGGGTCATTCTCAGTTTCAGTTTTCGTTCAAACACTAAATCATGAAAAGGTCCCAAAAGCAAGGCCTGTAAAATATTTCTATTCAAATCACATGTCTTCATATTTTTAAGCGCTATAAATAGTATTTCAGCATTCAGGACTATATGAAATCAATGGGTAGGCCCATGCAGTACAAACTTTTCATGGTCACAGTAAATTCATACTGAGAACATGCTTGCTTTAGTTTGGTGGGCACCAGACCGTTACTCAAATCTCAACTGCAACAGAGCTGGATAGCAAATTCAGATTTGTTAACAGGTTCGTCTGGATTCTCCCAGACCATGCTTGTTTTCTATGCAACAGTTTGGTCAGACTGCGAATCAAGGGTGAAACATTGGAATTTTATGTGGACAAACTTTGAGCAAAGTCTGAGACAGTGCAGTAACCATTTTCCTGATTCAGAATGACCAATCAGCCAACTGCAAATGAAATGTGTTGTTGTAGGCCCATGTAAATTCCATCATTTCACAGTAGTGCATTGTAATTGCTGATTGTTTTCAAGTAAAAGACACACAATGTGTTTTGTGCAATAGCCCAGGTTTTGAATGTACTTTATGCTGTCAGTAAGTTTTACAAGTCGATGGATTCCATTTTCTGAAGAGCTTGCTAGAGATTTGGCATCCCTGATAGTATGGTGTGATCCACGTGATTATAGACCGTATTAATGAAACTCATGCACTTTTTGTTTACCACTTAAACTTGAATTATCATGTAGCCTGCATTGGTAACAATGGTGTCATTTTGAGGTCTTCAAATCTCGAGGAACCATTTAGGCTACTTGGTTTTAATTACTTGGCAGCATTGATGAACCAAATATGAATGGGTTACATGATCATGTTGCACTGTACACTACTAAGACAAGGAGCTGCTTACATAACATGGTTCGGAAGATAATACACAAAGAATGTTAGAATTTGGCAGTGGAAATGTAATTTCAGCAGGTGTTAAATTCTGGTTACTGACTGCCGAGTCCACTGGCGTAAGGTTTCATCTTGTACTTGCACCACTTGTGTCCTTTACAGGCTTAACCGTCCCCTTACCCTTTCGGAGAAGATTGTGTACGGGCACTTGGATGACCCCCATGGGCAGGCTATCGAAAGGGGGCGCACATACCTGCGCCTGCGGCCTGACCGGGTGGCCATGCAGGACGCCACAGCGCAGATGGCCATGCTGCAGTTCATCAGCAGCGGCCTGCCCAAGGTGGCCGTCCCGTCCACCATCCACTGCGACCATCTGATCGAGGCCCAGATCGGTGGGGCTGAGGACCTGCAGAGAGCCAAGGTGAGGGGATGGTGGGCAGGTAGGGGGTGGAGTTGGGAGACTGGAATAGAGGGTGCAGTGCAGTAATGTCCTGTGTATTGTGTATACACCACATGATGGTGTTTTACGCAAATGATTACTAAAACCTGACCTAATGATTACTAAAACCTGATTGTGTCACAAAATAATAGCTACATTTCGAATTATCATGTAGTAAGCTATCTCTGGCAAATATGAAACTCAATTGTAGGTTGTGCCCACAAGGTGCCTAATGGCCCAGTGAAGCAGAGGTTTTTTTTTTATTCAAAAAGAAGAATGAAAAAAATTAATGTATAATTCACCCCTGTGTATTAGCCTCATAGCTGAGGTTAATAAAATAAATGTATAAACCACGGTTAATAGGCTGGAAATGACGGCATGTATTAATCTGACCTGGATTAAGTCTAGCAGTGCTTGATGAAATGGGTTTGGGTCAAGAGATGACAACATGATCACAAATTGGAGGCTTCTTAAAACTCGGAGGAAAAGGCTATTGGAGCAGTGGGACAAGTTCAAGATTCAACATCATTGGACAAGTATAAGGACTTTAACAACAAAATCCAGTTGGCATCTAAGTAGTAGTAGTAGTAGTGAAAATCAGTATCTCTGTGTTGTGTGAAGATTTGATAGCAAACCGTTGCCAATAAGCCCTCTGCACTGCCTCTAATTTAAGTGTAAAGTTTTGGAGGGTATGATTAGTCTTCGAAAGCGTCTCTTGTTCACAATTCAGTATTGTGCAAGGATGCATGCCTCTTTTTTTTTGCGTTCATGCTAATGGATACAATGAGCTACGTGATAAGATGTGCCAAGCGCCTGTAGGCCTACTTGTTTGGAACATGCTGCTGTTTGCAATTACATTTGTGAAAGCTTCAACTCCTGATGTCACCTGTCAATTTACTCAACAAGTTTTGTCAGGTTTGCTCTGTTTCCTTGTAGCATTTCGGTTTTGATGGTTTTACGCACTCACGTGACAGCAATTCACTGCACACCACACACTGGGGTTTCTGTACCATTTGGTCCACAATTTAAGTGAATCCATCCTACCTCAAATACTCAGGATCGTAGCCTATTTGCGTTTACCACTAAAATTATGTCTAGCATGACCTGTCACATAAACATGGTCTACGTCCATTGCAATGACTGACATATGAATAAAGTCTAGCAAAATAAAGGTCCAATATTAGATCTGATAAGGTAGCTTTTGAAATGGGCATATGATTTTTTTTCAGAATGGTTCCCCTTATGGGTCCCAACCCACCAGTTAAGAAACATTGCCTTATGGCCTGTACGGACTACACGACTTTTTTGTCTTTCACGATTATCTTTTACGATTGACCATGTCAGACTAGGCGATCAGAGAACCACAAAATCATGCAGTGTCGTGGCCGCAAGAGTGGCCACATTACAAGATCATTTATCGTAGCCTTCTCGTCGTGTGTCGTCACAGTAGGCCTATCAGTGTCAACACGGGAGTCGTAGGAGATTCCCCAAAAAATCAAACATGCTAGACTTTTGGTCGTAACGTCTTAGAATGTCGCAGACAATAAATCGCGGGTCGTTGAACATGTCAGATTACAAGACGCTTCCTCCTTCGAACGTCGTTCCCGACTTTGAATATTCGGACCCGACAATGGAAATTTGTCGGCCACGACACAATCGTGGCAAAATCGGGCTGAAATCGTGTAGTCTGCACAGGCCATTAGAGTAGCAGAGAAGGCAAGAAGAGATGTGAAAAGAAAGTCATGTCATGTCATGTTTATTTATAGAGTACATTTAAAGCAACAGTTGTTGAACTAATGTTCTGCACAAGCCATATACTGTACTGTACCATATCACAATAAACATTTGGAAAGCTAAAGGATAAAATTGGGAGGGATAAAAGGTCAAGCCTGTGTGTGGGCAAATGTTTTGGCCGATTGAGAGAGAGTGCAGAGTGTTTAGCTGGATTAACACTTATCTGGATCCTGTGTTGAGTAATGTGGATTAGAGGGATTCCGCGGCCTATCATGTGATGTTACGGAAGAGCAACCAGAATGTAACCTAAAGTTTGTGTTCTTTTCCGCCCTGCCCTTCCACGCCCCCAGGATTTGAACCATGAGGTGTACAACTTCCTGGCAACAGCTGGAGCCAAATATGGAGTGGGTTTCTGGAAACCAGGATCTGGAATCATTCACCAGGTGTGGTTTGTTATTGTACTGCATAAGCATACATTTACTTTATAATTTTTCTTCTTTTTTTGGGGGGGGGGGGGGCTTTTATGCCTTTAATCAGATAGGACAGTGTAGGGTGACAGGAAACGAGTGGGAGAGAGAGTAGGGTGGGATCCGGAAAGGACCACGGGGCGGGAATCGAACCCGGGTCGCCGGCGTGCGGTGCAGGTGCCCCAGCCAGTCGCGCCACGACTTGGGCCATCATTTTTCTTCTTGAAGCACCTCTCCTTGTGATGAATAAAGATTAGTCTTAAGTCACTCAGCAGTTAGCAGTATTGCTAAGATTAAAGGGATAGTTCGGATTTTAAGACACGAAGTTGTATGGGTTCCCTGTCAGCAACGTAGTGCATCAGCACTGACTTACCCCCGACAGCGTCCTGTGAGCCGAGATCCAGCCGGTTTTAGATCGTTTTTGATGCTGAAGAAAGTAGTCCGGCAAGTTTCTGGGGTCACGAAAGTAAAGTGTTTTTCTTCTCAAAACCATATGCGTTCAACAGAGTGATATATTTGCACCACAAAAACGTTGTCCAGGAAAAATTCAAACCTCGTTATCACTTACTTATTTTTCGCGATTCCTATCACTGCGCGCTACTGACAGCTGGACAACGTTTTTGTGGTGCTATATATCACTCTGTTGAACGCATATGGTTTTGAGAAGAAAAACACTTTACTTTCGTGACCCCAGAAACTTGCTGAAGAAAATAGTCCGGCATCAAAAACGATCAAAAACCGGCTGGATCTCGGCTCACAGGACGCTGTCGGGGGTAAGTCAGTGCTGATGCACTACGTTGCTGACAGGGAACCCATACAACTTCGTGTCTTAAAATCCGAACTATCCCTTTAAGGAAGTTGCTTCTTGGCAGATGTATGCCGTGATCCATTATCAGTGCTATTTTTAAACTAATGTGCACCATTTTTGGTTCTTATGAACCTTGGCACTGCTCTCAAAGCTTCAATTATGTTGTGTTTGTGTGAACGATTCCAGATCATTCTGGAAAACTACGCCTACCCAGGGGTCCTGCTCATCGGCACAGACTCCCACACACCTAATGGCGGGGGCCTGGGTTCCATCTGCATTGGAGTCGGTGGAGCTGACGCTGTTGATGTCATGGCTGGCATCCCCTGGGAACTCAAATGTCCTAACGTGAGTTTCACTGCGTGTTTCCAGCCCTAACTCACTTTATAGGCTTCACTTCAGTGGCTTTACACGTGTGTACTGTAAATGCCCCCCCCACCCCCTCTCTCAGGTGATTGGTGTGAAGTTGACGGGTGCGCTCTCTGGCTGGACCTCTCCCAAGGACGTCATCCTGAAGGTGGCGGGCATCCTGACTGTTAAAGGAGGCACTGGAGCCATCGTGGAGTACCATGGCCCTGGCGTGGACTCCATCTCCTGCACTGGTGAGGCCAAACTAATGAGCCCTTTTTTTTTTTTTTTTTTTTTTCTCTTTACTAACATTAATCACTCTTATATGAGGGTCTCTTAACACATCTGTAAAAGCAGTCTTTGTAATTCAATTCTGCCAACTAATGTCTTAAAATACTAACCAGACACTAACATACATTATGAAACCTAATTGGCTAGTTAGGAGAATTAAGGTCAAAAGGTCCCAACATTAGAGCAACAACCGCAATGCCAGCATGCTCGGCGTGCAACTGCAGCTTTGACGTTTCCTCTCTCCTGCAGCAGCACCCATAGATAAGATTGTCAGATAAAGAATTCTGTTGCTTTCATTGGCGTCTGGTGAAGTAGTTCATTGTTGTTCTGATACCATTGTTTATTGTTGGGCCATTTAGTCTCTGCATGATAATAACTTAGACATGGAGTGGAATTAACTCGCCAAGTCACCAACAAACATTCCAGCTGGAATAGTAAGTACTACTCTGAATGTGCATGATCAGAGTTTCAGTAAAAAAAACCTGTATGGAGTAGGACTTTAAACTTCTGCCAACTCAACTCCTCTAACGTGCCTTTTTGGTCATCGCAGTGTTCAGGGTGTGAGGGCAACCAGACGAGGAACGACTCGAGCATTGCAGCTGTAGTTCGTGTAGTTGGTACTCCTTTCCAACCATAATTTACACGCATGTTTACTGTCGCTCCCTTGGAACCCGCCCCACCTTGATGGTCTGTATGCAGGTATGGCCACCATCTGCAACATGGGAGCTGAGATCGGAGCCACAACCTCCGTCTTCCCCTACAACCACCGCATGAAGACCTACCTGGACAAGACAGGCCGCGCAGGTGAGTGTGTTTCCTTGCATAGTGGTGGATGATTGTTGTCTGTCCTCCTTTTTTTTTTTTTTAAAACACTTCTTATTTCTGTGCCTCTCCTGTCTGTCTCACAGAGATTGGTGAGCTTGCTGATGAGTATAAGGAATGCCTCGTCCCAGACCCCGGCTGCGAATATGACCAGCTGATCGAGATCAACCTCAGCGAAGTATGTTAGAGAATAAATCATGTGTTAAGTTGTTAAACACAGATATTATGGTCAGATGATGAATCTATTTTGAATCTAGTTTTTATTTTATTTGCATAGTATAGGAATATATATACAGGGCTGTACACTGCGAGCACCTCGTCGCAAATGCGAGGAAATATATATTTGTGCTACTTGAAAATATGAAATGGGAGCACAGGTGCGAGTACTGAATTCAACCCTTTTATTCGCATTTTGCTCCTAAAAATCCACACCAAGTGGATCAAAGTATAGGCTAGTACAATTTTCGCGCATCTGTATACAAATTTCATAGTTGACAACTCTAACGCTCCTGGCTGGAAACTCACGCTTTCAGCATCAACCTCGCTGTCTCTCACACACGCAAGAAATGTCACTCCAAAACCATTCTTCTTTTTCTTCAATCTGTTCGTTATCAGTAGGTGACTTTGTAGCGATTAGCCTACCGTTGAAACTGCAAACCATGATAAGAATGTTGACTATATAGCCTACAATTACCGTGTTCATTTCAAATATTATTATTATCACGGTTGATAAACACGGTGTGGAAACCGTGTTAGCTTCACCCCAGTCTGCATTTGACATAGGCCTGGTTGACTTCTATGAGAGAAATCCGACTGATTCTGTTGTCTAAATGATGGATTTAACCACGATTTGGTGTAGGCTACACCTGCTTTAAAAAGGCGGAACATTTTCATTGCAAATGTGCGCATCATATAGCCACTCTGCGTCTTTGTATGGAGGTTACATTCACATTAATTCCATTCCACTAACGTTATCAGGAGAATACCGTAACGTTTTATTTTGAGCTCTGGTTGTCACTCATTGGATATAACAGATATAGCCTTCCAAACTCCAAGACGAGTCATGGTAGAGTAAGTTCAGCACCCAGCCAATTAAACATGACAAAGGAAAAAGTGACAACTCACGATGCCATGCCATGCCATGGTAGGCTACCTAAATCATAGTTACTGGACAGTGGACACTCATCTTTTCTATTACACCAGAAATATTTGTCCTTACCTTTGTTCGTTTTTTGAACATTTAAGTTATTTAATGAAAACATGATGTATCCTTGAACTATGCTTGACTCTTTTCCTAAAACCGAATGAAACCTAATTATGTTCACGTACATCTTGAAGTGACAGGCACTCAATTAGACCTACACACCACCCCTGTAATATCATTACAGTGTAATAAATATGAAGTATTCAGTTTACTGAATATTTTAAGCTATAAGTAATTATGCAGATCCTAAAATGCTATAAATTGATAACAAAATGTACAAATTCTGAATTCAAAATATGAAATAGAAACAAGACAAGCCATTTTCTGTGTGTGTAGGGTTTGAGCAGAGACTATGATTGCCACTGCTGTGAATGATCTGTATCCTGCTTAAGGCAAGATGTTTTCAAGGAAATTTCATAGTGCTCCTAAATTTCTTTCTGCGCTCCTAAACTTTTTCATTTAGGAGCACCTGTGCTCCTAGTGAAAAAGCTTAGCGTACAGCCCTGATATAGGAATAGCTGCGTACCTCTGAAAAGGAAACGGGGTAGGCCATATGGTAAGGGCCCGCTCTAAGCTTTGTGTTTCTAACAGTCCTCTAAATCCTCCATCCCTCTCTGCAGCTGCAGCCGCACATCAACGGCCCCTTCACACCTGATCTGGCCCACCCCGTGTCTGACATCGGAGCTGTAGCTGAGAAGAGTGGCTGGCCCCTGGAAGTGAAAGTAGGTCAGTACTGACCACCATGCTGGAGGACATTCTGACCAAAGACTTATTTAGGTGCAACACTTGCACCTAAGGAGGGCTTCATTCCTCATTCAGCCAATAGCTGTCAGTGCATTTGCAAATGATGTATAGTGTGTTAACAGGAATAAGAATAGTAGTAGTAGTAGTAGTAGTAGTATATAGAATTATTCTAAGTAGTAGAATATATGAATAGTTTTTCATTTTCTGCGTCCCACATTTTGTTTGTGTCAGGTCTGATTGGCAGCTGCACTAACTCCAGTTATGAGGACATGGGTCGCGCCGCGTCGCTGGCCAAGCAAGCCCTTGACCGCGGGCTCAAGTGCAAGGCCCAGTTCACGGTGACGCCCGGCTCCGAGCAGATCCGCGCCACCATCGAAAGAGACGGATACGTAAGACAGACCTATCGGCTTTAGTTTTGGTCAGATGCTGTGTGCTATGCTATGCGGCATCAGAGATTTGAGCGTATTGTCACTTCTCCACCTCTTAGTCCTCTCTGTGTCCCTGGCTCCTTTCCTCTACTCCTGGTGCAGGCCAAGATCCTGAGGGATGTTGGAGGTGTGGTGCTCGCCAATGCCTGTGGGCCCTGCATTGGGCAGTGGGACAGGTGAGGACCTGTTTTTCTGGTTGCATGAAAACTATTTCTCTTTTTCCTGGGGGTTAGTTAGCCAACCCTTGGCTTTCGTTTAAAAGCCTTTCAAATTCTTACTCTTTTGTATCTGAAGCTTCTTTAGCCATTGGGTGCATACATTTTCTGTAACTCTTTGGTTTTTTCATAAATCTCCCAACAGGCAGGACGTGAAGAAGGGAGAGAAGAACACCATCGTCACCTCCTTTAACAGGAACTTCACGGCCAGGAATGATGCCAATCCAGCCACCCATGCTTTCGTGACTTCCCCTGAGGTACGGATCACGATGATGACCAGTGTTCTGTCATGAAGTGCCCTCATTGAATCCCTTTTCAGTAAATGTACTGTAGTTTCCCTTTTCTTTTCTTTTCTTTTTATAAACCGTTTTAAAATTTGGATCCGTGGACAGTCCTTGTAAAGTGAATATAAATCATTAATCAGATCTCTGTAGAACCCTTGTTTTGAATGTCAGTGAAATAAGCAGCATGGTGTCCTTTAGGTCTACAGTATGGCTTGCGGTCACCTCATGACATTTGAAAGCCTGCAGCCGATGCTTGGCATTTCGCTGGCTTCCCCAGCAGGAGGTCACAGTGCCTCTGGCGTTTTTTTTTGTGTAGAACATGTCCTATGATGCGCAATACACGGGTGACCGATGAAGCCCACCAGCCATTTTGGATCAAAATCCTCTGTCTGTGTGTGTGGTCTCTCTGGGCTTCTTTAATTGTGATGCCCATTCCTTTTATTTTCTCTCATCCATCAGATTTTTGGGATGCCTACTGTAGCTGCTCATTAATACTGGCACTAGTAACAGTGTCCCTGATGTGCACTGATCTTTTACAAATGGTTCTGTTTAATGGTAATAGTACCTACCCAACTTCAGATTATTGATGGGTTGTCTCACAATCGATAAAGACCTCTAACTTATGATTCTTTACTCACAAAAGCTTATTATCTCACCCCCATCAGATTGTCACAGCCATGGCCATTGCCGGCACGCTGAACTTCAACCCCGAGAAGGACTTCCTCACCGCTCCCAATGGTGAGAAGTTCAAGCTGGTCCCCCCCACTGGTGACGAGCTGCCCTCCCGTGACTTCGACCCGGGCCAGGACACCTACCAGCAGCCCCCGTCCGACGGCAGCGGTGTCTCGGTGGACGTCAACCCATCCAGCAACCGCCTGCAGCTACTGGAGCCCTTCGACAGTTGGAGTGGCAAGGACCTGGAGAACATGGCCATCCTCATCAAGGTATGGGCAAGGAAGATGAGGGTTTTCATTAATTTGTGTGGATCATCAGGGAAGATCTCCAAGGCATGTCTGTAGCATAACCCATGCTGTATAGAGATCGCTAAGACATGTGACCAATGTCATCAAAACACAAAGAATTATGGGTATGTTTGGCTCACCTGATGCCAGCCCATGTAAACTAGTGTTCTGGGTCTATGATCAAGGGGTTAGGAGTTCCACAAAAATGGAAGTTGACCTGTATAATCTGTCTTCTCAGTAATACAAAATAAATGTGTTAAAAACGGTCAATGACCGTATCTGTCTGATCTCTTCTCAAACCTTCCGTCCTCTGTCCACTCCTGGCCACCTCAGGTGAAGGGCAAGTGCACCACTGACCACATCAGTGCTGCTGGCCCTTGGCTCAAGTTCCGCGGCCACCTGGACAACATCTCCAACAACATGCTGATCGGTGCCGTCAACAGCGAAAATGATGCCGTCAATAAGATCAAGAACCTCCTGACTGGAGAGTACGGAGGCGTCCCTGATGTGGCCCGCCATTACAAGGTGAGGAAAGGGGATGGGGGAGACACTGGGGGACATAACTTCACCCTTGATCAAGACATTTCGTATGGAATATTGGAATTGACTCCTAATGTCTGCATTACCTTTACAAACTGCACATGTATTGTCTCTGATACCATAGATATGATAAAACTATCATTTCTATTACTATCACGTGTCAAGTGCGTATAGTGCCATTCACACATTCCATTCACAGTGTCACTCTTCCTCTTCCTCCAGGCCAATGGGTTGTCGTGGGTGGTGGTGGGGGATGAGAACTACGGAGAGGGATCCAGCAGGGAGCATGCAGCCCTGGAGCCACGCCACCTGGGGGGCAGGGCCATCATTGTCAAGAGCTTCGCCAGGATCCACGGTACATACATGCGTGTGGGTGGGGGGTCTGTGGGGGAGAAGGCCGATGACAGTTACTGGATGGAGAGTTTGGCTCAAACTGGCAGGTGGACAGAAAGGTCATGAAGAAACATGATACTCTGTTTTTGCCAGTGGCTTAAGCTGGGTACTTTGCATCATCTGGTGTTCTGGTGTTCTGAGCGGGACTGTATTAAAAGAAAGTATGGTGGGAACGATTTGCAGTGTTGTGACAAACTGTATAACTGCCAGCATACCCTAAGCAATACTGTCATTCCAAATCACTCAGCAGTGTGAATTGTGTTCCGCTCTGGTCAACTCAACTCTTTCTGCTCCTTCTCCATCTGAACAGAGACCAATCTGAAAAAGCAGGGGCTGCTGCCTCTCACCTTCAATGACCCGGCTGACTATGACAAGATCCGCCCCGACGACAAGATCTCCATCAAAGGACTCACAACCTTTGCTCCTGGGAAGGTGAGTATCGCATAGTGTTCAGCCACACATGGTTTGAATTGAGTAAATCAACGCATAGAACATGAATGACACGGAGTGAAGTTTGAAAGCACTCTGGATCATTCACATAGCGTTAACTTGTTCGATACAGCAGCTGCATGAAATATGAGTGTGAACAAACTCCAGTTGTTCGTGTCTCTCATCTCCTCCCTTGTTGGCCTGTAGCCCCTCACGGCAGTGATCACCCACGGCGATGGCAGCCAGGACACCATCCAGCTGAACCACTCCTTCAATGAGACGCAGATCGAGTGGTTCCAAGCTGGCAGTGCCCTGAACAGGATGAAGTCTCTGCAGAACTAAGGAGGAGGAGGAACGAGGAGGAGGAGAGGAGGAGGAGGAGAGGCCTCAGGGACGAGAGGCAGGGCTAGTAAAGACTGAAGGGGAAGGGAGGGGTGGGATGGGGGGTAAAGCATGCACACCAAACAAAAACAGAAAAGAAAAGATTAAAGTAATTTGTAACCTTTCCCCAGACCCAGATACCCCCATACATCCACACGTAACTGCCGCCAACTGATCACTGCACACTGCACCCACAACTACACACAGAGACACACACACACACACCTCAGGTCGCTGTATGAATTGAACGCGCACACATCTAACCCCCCCCCCCCCCCACACACACACACACACACACACACACACACACACGCACACACACAAACACACACATACTTGCACTCAGGCGTGTGGCCACTTGGAAATGTAGAATTTCATATCTATTATCAGGGAGCTCCAAAAAGACACACACACACACACACACACACACACACACACACACACACACACACACAGACACATTCAGGACAGCTAGATTTGGTCCATATCCATGCTACTGCAGATGACTTAGCTTTGTGTGGTCAACACTGGCCACTTGTTACACTGCTCTCTGCACACTAATAACGCAAGAATTGTGTTATACACTTGCTGTATAGTAACACTGGTTATATTTTGTCTGATAGCACTGTATACGACGTATCCCATGTTACTGTTGTGGAGAGTAGAGGAGCAGGGACCTCAGAAATGAGTCAGTCCTCTGATGGAGATGGCTTGCTTGCTTATGTGTTGACTTGGTCTGACTTGTTGAGCGCGTCCCCTCCAGGAAGCGGTTGTTTTTTTCTGTAAAGTTACTGTACTGACTTGTTACTGTAGCAGGGTAAGACCTCATGACCTGCAGTAGATACATGTAGAAGGGTGCCGAAATCAGCTGTGGTTGGTTAACCGGGTAGACGTGCTGCTTTTACATCTGTTCTGCTGCTTGTGTGTGTGTGTGTGTGTGTGTGTGTGTGTGTGTGTGTGTGTGTGTGCACACACGTGCGTCTGACACATTGGTCATTTCTTTCTTTAATCCCTGAGGACATCTGCCTGATCGTCCTTTAAGCCGGCCTCCTCTTTGTGCTGACCTCCCTGCTGACTCACTCCCTGCCTGGGGTGACCTCTTGTCTGTCTTTGTTGAGAAAAACTAAACGCACAATCTACAGTGTGCAGTGCACCTGTGTGTAGCGCAGCGTCTTGCCTGCGGCACGCAGATGCTCTGTCACTTTCGTACCACTAGCGCTTCACTCCTTAATAGCTGAGCATAGTGTTAGATGTTATTATAAATCTTTTAAATAATCAGAGGAGGAGGTTTGAGAAACAGTTATTCCCTGTTGTTGTCGTTTCACATAATTATGCCAGAAATCCATTTTATGGGATAGGTTGTATGGTTCTAAAAAATTCACAGTGACCGGATATTAAAGCTGAGATTATTATGTATGAATGTGATATGAAAAGTTTAGGGGGCCTTTGCCAGTTACTGTTTCCCGTATTGTAAACTTGATTGTGGTCTCATCCGCTAGATCTATGATAGGCGTACTGTAATGAACCATGCGATTGAAGGACCCTTTGCTATTATGTTCCATTTATTTTCTCAGCACCTTTAGAGTAATATTATGCCTTTTGATGAATCGCTATTCCATTTGTAGACTATTCCATGATAAACATGTTATTTTATGTGATTGTGTGTAGGACCTGTAAGTGACAATGGCTCCCTATCTTGGCACGTGTAACTATTTTAATATAGCCGCACATTGCGTAGCTAAGTGTGTATTTACGTATGATATGCAAGGGAGAATGAATAACCAGATAACTGCACACATTTCTCCAGTATGTGTCGGTCCTAGGTTACAGACTCTAGTATGCGAATGTCGGTCAGAAGGGGAAGTCGGGATGATTGAGACCTATTTAGGGCATCCGTTAGAACTTGCTTGAAATGCTTCCAGAAATCAAGGCAAATTGATGGATAAACAAACCTGTAAAGGATGAGAAATATCATGTGTTCATTGGGTGTAAATTGACAGCATTTCACACAAATTTTGATCATTGTTGCACGGGGTGAGAATTCCTAAACCTTTGCTGTAATTGCCAAAGATGCCTCAGTGTGGTATTGTGCAGAGTATGTGTGTGAAACCCAGACATGTCCGATGGAAGCTTGGAATGAGAGACTGTTGTCTGGATCTTTGATGTGTTTTTATTTTGTAAGTGAAATACCACCAGGCATGCACTGTGTAACCACTTTATAGCAGACTGAATTTTAACACAGTATTTCCAGAAGAATCTTTTGGCAAACTATATTCAGTATTGACGTGACACGATCCCCTCAAACAATCACCCCATGCATAGCATTTATCATAAATTTATCAAAAAGTCTCTGCTTACACTGTGTGTTAATGTAAAGCAATGTGATTACGGTTATATGTGGTCCCAATGCGTTGCTTTTCAGGTGCTCCTCTAGGGCTGTCTTCTGTGAAGCTCTCCCAACTCTGACTGAATCAGTTCTGTCTCTTCATCAGATTCTGAGGTTGATTGTGTTACAGTTAGTGATGCAAATGCTTAGTTTCATTTCCAGCAAGATGCAATGAAAGATGTTAGAGAATTCCTTTATCCTGGTAAATAAACTATTTATCAGCCTATTGTGGTTTGTTTTATTTATTTTATTCTTTATTTTGACGTTTTTGGTGATATACATGAGTAGAAGTTCTATATACTCTGCAGGCAATAACAATTGGAGATAAATAAATAAATAAAAACATCTAAGCCTATATTTCAACTGTATTAATGTAATATAATTATTAAATTTAACATTACAAAGTTTCCCCCCTTCAAAGTAGCTGTTGTGATTTGTTTCCGTGGGGGAAAAAAAAATCTTCTCAGTTGTTTTGACTTTACGACTTGCCGTATGTTGATGCACACTGTCGTCATACACGGCACGTGTGGCAATTTACCGTCAATGGATATATAAATATCCGCAAGCTTGGCGTGCCAGTACTTAAAATGTCAGCTTAAAAGTAATATAATTAAGAGTAATAGAACGTAAAAATGGATGATAAGCGCCTTCCTTGTACTGCGTGACTCGTACATAACTGCTGAACAGTCCCGACAAGGTAGCTAACATTTACATTACTATAAACGTGATTGCTGGCTAGCAACCTAGCTAGCTAACGTTAGTCAACGTTACTTTCCCCGAGTGTTGCTACATTGACACCATGGCCACTTTAGCTATGTTACTTTTTGTCATTGGAAGTCATCTGTTACAATGTAATGTTGTCGCTTCGCTATGTTTAGCAGGATGTTTGTTTTGGTTGAGATGGTCGATACTGTGAGGATTCCTCCATGGAACTTCCAGAGGCAGCTCAATGAGGCTGTCACTGAGGAACTCAATAAAAAATTGGCCAACAAGGTAAGGAATGTCCTCACCTTAATTAGTAGGATACACTAGCCATGGCTGTCACTGTAACAGTTCAAACTAAGGAGAATTTTAGAATTGTAGCATTGTAAAATGCGTGTCAGGTGTATAGGTTAGATTTTATATTTCAAATCTTAACCTCATGTTTACTGTTAAGATGTGTCTGTGTTAATGTTTCCAGGTGGTTTACAATGTTGGACTGTGCATCTGTCTTTATGACATTGTGAAGTTGGAGGACTCCTACATATTCCCTGGTGACGGTGCCTCTCACACAAAAGGTAACTTTGTTGCATTATTCCCCTTTTGCAGGGGTAGCTATCATCATCCTCCCCCCCTTCAAAAAATAGTGCAAATAATGTTTCAGTAGAATTGCAGTCATAATTGGACTTGTATGAGCTGTTCATACCGTTTCCTTTTCCTTAGTCCATTTCAGGTATGTGGTGTTCCACCCGTTCTTGGATGAGATACTTGTGGGCAAAATTAAATACTGCAGCCAGGAGGGGGTACACGGTGAGAAATAATAGTGACCAGATGATTATCAATAAACATCTGCTGTATCTGTCTTTGAACCATCCTAAATAGCATGTAAGGTAAAGTGAAACCTTGATACTAGTGTCACAGGTTGCATGATGGATCAGTAAGTGTCAAGGTCTGCCCCACTGCTAGAGGAAAATAATAAATAATAAGTCTGACGTCTAACTAAAGCTAATTTAGTAACTAGG
The DNA here is from genome assembly GCF_963854185.1 of Sardina pilchardus. Taxonomy (NCBI): domain Eukaryota; kingdom Metazoa; phylum Chordata; class Actinopteri; order Clupeiformes; family Clupeidae; genus Sardina; species Sardina pilchardus. The sequence continues at coordinate 11,402,548 of NC_084996.1, read as the reverse complement.
CTAAATCAGTTTGGCAGTGTAACACCATGGACAAGACCTTAACCAGATAATGATGCCCCCATACACCACACAGGATCTACAGGCTAGTTCATGCATGTGAACTTTGCTTGTTGATAGACTTTACGCTTTGCCTGCCTTTTAAACATAGGGCCCTAAGTGTCACTTTGTGCTCTGCAGCTGCCAAAATATGGGTTAGTGTCAGTAACGGGACGTCTGGTTATTTGACCCTAGCAGTGGGGCAGTGCGGGCTTTTGGCCCTAGTTCCATTCCTGTAAAAGTTGAGTAGTTCGGATCTCAGACTCACATAAACAGTCTAAGTCTAGTCTCTCTCTCTCTCTCTCTCTCTCTCTCTCTCTCTGCCTACCTATTTTTGTCAGGGCTAGTTTGTTGCTGCTGTTGACGCAGACTGCTTAATTTTACTGCTGTTCATGACTGAGTATTTTATCTTGTCTTTTTTGGGTTTCTAGTCAGTCTTGGATTTTTCGACGACATAGTCATTCCACCAGAATCGTTACAACAGCCTGCTAAATTGTATCCTTCTCTTTGATGGCAAAATGCTTGGAAATGTAAAGTATTAGCAGCGGATGACATTGAGTTAATGTTATATGAATGTTTATCGTCTTTTTGATGGTGCTGGTAATGCAGAATCTGCTTGTATATAGTGTGTGTGTGTGTGTGTGTGTGTGTGTGTGTCTGTGTGTCTGTCTGTCTGTCTGTCTGTCTGTCTCTGTGTGTGTGTGTGCGCGCACAAGTATGCACTGACATCATTGAGATATATACCTTAACGGCAACACAAGTGATGAGGCAGAGCAGGTATGGGTGTGGGAGTACGAGACAGATGAGGGAGCCCACGACCTCTACATGGACCAGGGCGAGGAGATCCGCTTCCGGGTTTCGGATGAGCTCTTCCTGGACACCTCGCCCACGGGGCCGAGCACAGCCTCAGAGACGCCAGCAGCACCGGGGGCACCGGAGCCTGAGCAGAAGAAAGAGGCTCCATACACGCTCGTAGTAAGAGACGACATTTTATTAAAGACTACTTGGATGGTCTTTGTTTCCTGTTTGTTTGGCTGAGTGTACTGAAAACCTTTGGTTTATATATTATTTCTCTGTCACATCTTATATTATTGTGCTTCCTTCCACTGTTGTGGGTGTGTTGTTTTTTATAATGTGTTATGTAAGCTTAGCTTGGATGCCTTGATTTCCTTGGGGATTAATAAATATTTGTCTGTCTGTAATTAATAGCTATAATATTAATAACAGTTAAAGGGGAACTATGCAGGATTTACCTTAACTGAACAGCTTCAGAGTCATTGGAATGCTTATTTGTCTTTTTTCGGGTTGAATGGTGGCCGTCTTGCTTCCACCTAGTGCCTGTGAGCGGAAAAACCACCCTTGCAACTTTGGGCCAGCAGGCTGTCAAACAGAAAGTTGCAGCCTTGCGATCATGCTCATAAAATGGCAGACAGACCGATTGAGGAGTTTTGGAAAATATACGCGCTAACGCTGTAGGGGAGGCTCTGCAGAGAAACCTGCAAGCGAAAAATTTGAAAATTGCCCAAACTGCATAGTTTCTCTATAATAACCTTAACTTCCTTTTAGCCATGTTTTAATGGACATTTTGTTCCTCTCTGTTTCAGGGCTCTATAAGTGAACCAGGCTTGGGTCTTCTGTCGTGGTGGAACAACTAGTTGGAGGGTTGATGCCTCACAAAAGGACAAATTGCCATCCCTAGCCACTGAATGAACCTTCTGCCCTCTTCAGCAGCTTCTAGTATGAATCAACCAAAATCTGCTGCTGTTGCCCTAATGGTTGTTACACAGTTGAAGGTACATGTACATGTATGTAACATATGGTCATATTATATTTTCTAATGAAAGCAAAACACTGTGTCTTTAGACTGCAGACAGTTACTCTCAATCCACTATCAGACTCCATCATTTCCTCTTTGGAACATACTTGTTGCCGAAACTCACTTGACTTTTGTCTGAAAAATCTATTTTTATTGGAAAATTTGAAGAGGGCCAATAAGAAGCAAGTTTCAGATTCATTCCTGTCTTACGCATTTTGATCATCTCGAGAATGTTAACTGTATGTCTCTTCCGCACACGTCAGTGATGGATTTAACAAGTTGTGTGGATGAACTTTGTATTTGCATAATGTGTCTCGAATTTAATAAATATTGAAATGCTGGTTTCCGTGAAGCCTTTTCAGTCTGTTGTATGGTTTCAGCTACTTTGCTTGTCAGATGTGCGGTGCGGTCTTGTTTTTGTGTGCTTCTGGTCAATTTAAAAACACTCAAATTACACGTCCGTGGCTGTTGGATCATTAAAGGGCATGTTTACTGTCACGCATCCACACTGTTTAAATAACAACGTCACCTCCATAGTGTCCCATTCCCGGTCTGCCTTGAGCTGTCATAGCGCGGGCTTCTCTCTTCACGCCCACGAACTCACGCCCTTGTCCTCACTATCAACGGTGGAATCCCAGCCAGCTGCGCAAGCACACATTCCCGAGGAGCTGGGTATTCCACTGGTACACGCGCCGTTACGTGATTTATTTATTTAATTGTAGTTATATAATAGCGAGTGACAAGACATATGCATTTTCGACCACGGCTGACAAACGGACTTAATTTGCTACGGTAAGTAGCCTTTTTAAATTGTAGTCTCCAATATTTGTCCTTGATGACTAGTGATGCGCGGGACTCTTATTGACGGTGTCCCTTTCTGTTGATTGCAACAATATGAGGAATAGGTCCGCATATGTGACTCTGCTCTGTGAGTTAATGAGTCGTCTTGAATTATTTTTAGTGACTAAACTACGACCCTGGCCATTTTGCTTCTGTAGTCCACTCCCTTTTGTCTCACATCACCCTTAAGAATTTTCTGGAATCTGAGGAGGGCATGATTTCATCATCAGTTTTGAACGGGGCACGGGGTTCATTGCGGATGCTCGTAGGCTACTTTCATCTTCAGACTTCTAATCGCAAGTTGCTGTGAGACAATACAGTCTTTTCATAAGATTGTAATAATTGACCACAGATTTATAGCGTGTGTAATTTTGTCTATCACCTTGGCAAGCTGTTGTGAACTTCACTGTCGCATCACTGGCATGATAACAAAATCACCAGACCGTTGTATCATTTTACATTATGTCTTCACTGGTATTGTTGTGTAGGCTATTGATGTTTTGTTGGTTCTCGCAATTTCAATAGGCTAACGTTCAAACGTTACTATCGGTTAATTAAAGTCATGGGCTGGTCGATGTCGTGCTGGATAGCTCGATGACGTAAGAAGCACAACACTAGCGTGATGCCAGCATCACTGACGAGGGCGCAGATGAACGTGCGAGAGCAGCAGTGAGTGGTCTTTGGAGTAGGCTAGCATAACCTTGATCCCGTATTGGTCCAGGATAAGAAATGGTGTCTTAGATGGCACAGTGCATCTCTCGATGCTCTGAAAGCACACAGTGCTCTTACAGCCTGCGCCTCATAGCAAACACATTGTCTCAATCTGTACCAGCAAGTCTTGATGCACAATGGTGCTTTTGTGCGCGAAGGTATCCAGTGTGGCCTCACATGGCTACACTGTGTCTCTGTTCCCAAATCCCTCTGATTTTAGTGACACTGGCTACATGTAAACAAATCCATCTGCTGTAGGCTGTAAGCTGTAGTAGGCTATGCAGATATTTGGCACTTTGCGTTGTAGTAGAAATAAGCTACAGAATTATGTTTTTGGTACTTTATCATTTGGTTCTCTCAACTTTTGCATTCTTTCTCCGTTTTTAGTAGTTATTAGTTGATCAAGCTTAATTTTTAAAAAACATTATCTGCAAAGAATGTCAACGTGGTGAAAAACCATGGGTGAAAAGTTAAAAGGTTCTAACTCAAATTCTCTCTGCTGTCTCTCCCTTGTAGGAAGTCCAGGGGCTTTGAATCTTTCACATTTTGGCTGTGTGCCAGTCAGACACACACTACATCAGTAAACTTTAAAACACAGAGTAGGTAAGAAAAAAAAACAAACAGAATTAGGATCACATTTAAGAACTAAGATCACATCTGGACATAACACTCCAATCCACCAACACAAGTTGTAGACCTACAACCAAAGCCCCGCCACCAGCTACCATACCACAAGGCGAAGAGGAAGAATATTGTTGCTGTTATGGCGGAACCAGGCCTTTCCTCTCCCACGGACTCATCACTGCGGTCACCCCGCAACACACCCTTCTCCCTGTCCTTCCCCTTTGTGCGGGAAGGAAGCCGCGTGTGGGAGAGGGCACCGCCGATTCCAGGAGAGCTGCCCAGCCCGTTGCCCACCAAGCGCACCCGCACCTACTCGGCGTAAGGACTCTCCTGTCATTTGAGTCTGTTTAGGGCTAGACCATATGGTCAGTCCATATGCTTCCGTCTCCTGTGGCTTGATTAACTTCCTGGTGCTCAATGTTCCTCTGTCTCTACTTTGCTTTCTGCTCACCAGCACCGTGCGGGCCACCTCAGGACCAGTCTTCAAGGGTGTGTGCAAAAACTTCTCCAGGTCACAGGGGCATGGCTACATCCGTCCTTCCCACGGTGGGGAGGACATATTTGTCCACATCTCCGAGTAAGTGACTTTGTCTCAGTGGCAACCTATGTTGGCCCATTGATGCTTATCTTTCTTAAAGCACATGTTGTTTAAGTGTTCTGTGCTGACATGAAGAGACACTGTAGCCCTTTGCTGAAGGATTAGTTTTGAGATGTTGTGTTTTGTCTTTGTCATGGCTTGCTCAGTGCAACCACTGTATTGTAATTTTGGAGCAGATGCTCCTCTTTATCCATGATTTTTTTTTATGGGATTATGTTTATGGGATGTACAACCCAAAAAAGTTGTGACGCTTTCTAAAACATGAATAAAAGAAGAATGCTATTATTTACCAATCATGTTAACCCTATAATTAATTGAGAATTGTTCAAAGACAAAATATCAACTGTTGAAGGAAAGAAATGTGATCGTTTTCTGGGGGGGAAAAAATCATTTTGAATGTAGTGCCAGCAATAAGTCTAAAAAAAGTTGGGACAGGAGAATTTTTAGCACTGTGTTGTTGTTTCACTTCTTCATTTAACAACATTCTGTAAATGTTTCGGAACTGAGGAGACTGGTTGCTAGAGTTTTGAGAGTGCAGTGTGGTCTGATTCTTGCCCCATATAGGGTGTACACAAAAGTCAGCTACACAAAAGTCTGTGGACTTCTTAATCATACAGTCATGGTATGATTTGCATTGAGTTCAATGAGCATCAAACAGGCTAATAGGCTAACTGAAGAAAACTGAACAAAACACCATGCCTATCTCTAGGTATGGTGAAGGGTGTGTGATGATGTGGGTCAATTTTAGTTCTAAAGACCAAGGGAACTTTATCAGGATGCATAGTATCCTGGATCCATGAAATACGTGGCCTTTAAAAATAAAAAACTGCCTGCCCCTATGTTAACCCTATGTGTTAAATTCCCATAGGGTTACATAGGGGTGGCAATATTTTTGACCTCGGTATTTTGGGAAGAACATTTATTTATTTATGATACATTATTCATTCACAAAGAAAATTGGTGTCCTTAAAGGTTGGATTTTTCCTAATTTTATTACTTAAGCCATTGAAATCAATTTCCAAAAGATGATTTGATATTCCTCTTTTTAGTCAACTTTAGCATGGGTGCCAACAATTTCAACCATGACTGTATGTTTCATTCCATAATGTACCCAAATAGAGTCTGGACTGCAGACAGGCTATGTTAGCACCTGGGCTCTTCTCCTATCTAGAAATACTGTTTGAATACACTATATTGCCAAAAGTATTTGCTCACCTGCCTTGACTCACATATGAACTTCAGTCACATCCCATCCTTAATCCATAGAGTTTAATATGATGTCGGTCCAACCCTTGCAGCTATAACTGCTTCAACTCTTCTGGGAAGACTTTCCACAAGGTTTAGGAGTGTGTTTATGGGATTATTCATTCTTTCAAAAGCATATTTGTGAGCTCACACACTGATATTGGACGAGGAGACTGGCTCTCAGTCTCCGCTCTGTTTCATCCCAAAAGTGTTCTGTTGGGTTGAGGTCAGGACTCTGTGCAGGCCAGTCAAGTTCCACTCCAAACTCTGTCATCCATGTCTTTATGGACCTTGCTTTGTGCACTGGTGGATGTTGGAACCGGAAGGGGCCATCCCCGAGCTGGGCTTGGTCCCTTGGTTCCATTGAAAGGAACTCTGAATGCTTTAGCATTAACCAAGAGATTTTGGACAATACCATGCTCCCAACTTTTTGGGAAGTTTGGGGATGGCCACTTCCATTCCAACATGACCGGGATATGCAATTAAATATAGGGATGACATGATTTTTTTATTCACATTTTACAAAATGTCCTGACTTTTTCGGAATTTGTGTTGTAGTACTTGTAGTACAAACAAAACAAAAATGTTGAGAGGTCATATTCTGAAATGTCACTTTTTCATTTGTGTCTCATAGCATCGAAGGGGAGTATGTTCCGGTAGAGGGAGACGAGGTCACCTACAAGGTCTGCCCCGTTCCACCCAAAAACCTCAAGATCCAGGCCGTGGATGTGGTCATCACACACCTGAACCCAGGAACAAAGCATGAGACCTGGTCAGGCCAGATCATCAGCTCCTAGGCTCTGGTCCTGGTCCTGGTCCTCTGAACACAGCGGGAAGGGTGGGGGTGGGTTGGGGTGGGTCGGAGCAGAGCGGGGTGGGGTGGCGGGCAAAGGAAGATAGGGGGAGCTCAGGTTAGATGGAATTACTGTGAATGGTAGATGGAAGTGAGGAATAGGACACTGAAGGTTTGTTGGATAAGCATATTGAAGGAAAATTGCAAGTTGACAGAAGAATTGGAATCCAGAGTTGTGTTGGTTGTTGTGTCAGGACTTGGGAATGTAAGGCGAGCCACAGGGGATGCTCAATACCACGACTTAGAGGGATCAATTTACTTGAGTTGGAGTCTATGATGGAAACACAAGCAATGATTATTGTTCCCCTGAGTACAGTCAGCACCTGGCTTGTTTCTTTGGCCTTTATTTATTTAGATATTTATTTTCTAATTTATTACTCTTGTTTTGTTTGTGTTTGGTTGTTGCTCGGATAAGGGATTTTCAATGTAAAATTCTACGCTGGATTGGGATCCATAGTCAAAGAAGACATTTATGACTTGAATACGATTTACTGCCAAACTCACCACCACAACACCCATGCTGAAACAATTGGGGCTATTCAGGGCAAATAATCAGCTTCTATGTAGATACCTATCAGAGCTTCGTCAAAGCAGCCATAGCCATATCAAAATAATTGTGTGAATAAAAGAACACTTTTAATTGTAGTTATTATAGTTAGTTATTTTCTACAAAACAATAATTTTCCAACTCAGAATTCGTAAAATCATATATATTAAGGATTAGAGATATTTTGAAATAACTGTTAAGATATCCAAGCATTCATCATGTAATTGGTTGTGGATTACTTGCATGCTCCCCTCTTATTTTTTTATTTTAGATTCAGAGTTCTATGCATCTTTTATATGCTTGAGTTTGTCGGTCCTTGACTTTTATTTCATGTCATGTTTGTGGTACTACATGTACTGTCATATTTAAATGTTGAGTTGTTACATTTCTGAGCACTTTTCTTTCCGGTCAGATCACTGTGACTGGTGTTAGAAGTCATTTTAATGTGAATTTGAGAGAGTTATTAAACAGTTTATGATTAAGATATGTTAAGTGCTGGCCTCTCTTTTCATTTTGTAATATAATTTAATCATGAATTATTCTAAATAACTTTGCTGAACAATACTGGTCCTTTATGTATCACCCTAACATTTATTTAATGTGGTAGTCTGACTGTCAGCGTATCTAGATAATGAACCACAGATGTTGAAATGATAGGCCATTACTTAGACACAGATTTGCATTTTGTAACAATTGCCTGTGCTTCAAACATTTTTATATTACATCAGCCATAATCCTTATATTTGGAGCACAGATCTGTTTGATTGACAAAACTGTCCTAAATGATAGAAATGTACAGATTAGTGAATACCTAAAAGCATGTATTAAGATGTCTTATACAATACAATGCTGAGCAGTAGAAGTAGTTCATTCATACACTAAATGTATATTTAAATGTAAACTCAAGTAATGTGGTGGGATTACCCTGCAATATAATGTAAGAACCCACACACTCACTGAATTATTTACCAGATAAAAGTACATTGCTTTTGTCATTGTGTGCCTGCACATGCACATGTAAGTACACAATGATGTTAAAATCAGAAGGCAATGAAAAGCCCAAATGTTTTCTTCAATGATTTCAAAAAGTGTTATTTTAATGAAATGGTCTCACTTGTTGCCACAGGATGTGTATGTGTGTCTATCAACAATCATATTCTACACACACACACACACACACACACACACACACACACGTGATTTTTCCCTCTCTGTGGTGGGAGTGTTTACATGGATGCTACATTCCAGCTCATCCGACTGAATAACGATGTACAGTATGAGAATGCAAGGTAGCCGGAGAGTAATCATGCTTTATGTGGTGACTCCTGCCTATGGCTTCTGCTACAGATGTGCAGCGCTGTTGTCCACGAGATGTCAACATGCACAATTCACATTTCAATTCACATAATCAATTTCACATATTGTCTTTGGTTTGTAGACAAGACAACGCACATCGTTAATGACCTACTCTGCCCTGATGTAGCTCTCGCAAGGCAGAGGACTAATAATAAATAGTACACAGAACATCAGTCACTGGGATATGCGCCCAAAAGAGCCGTGTCCCACAAATGACATGCTGTTTGTATTCTGTTGGCTGGCAGTTGCTTTCAGCAAAGGGGAATGATTCACCAGACACTGTCTGCTGGGAATGTTTAGCTCCATAACAATTAACAAGAAATACATTGGCAAAAATCTTCTATCCCACCCACTCCAGTCACTGGCACACTCGTTGTCTCTTTCTCTTCTCTCAGTCACTGGGCTTACCCTTAGCTACATTTATTATTACAAGGTGCACCTTTGAAATGAATAACTCACCTCACTTGCTACATTCACAATGTAAACTGATTATCTCAAACACAGTGTGCTCACTGTGTCAGTCTGAGTGCAAAACTAGTGCACACACCCCACACTGATGCTGTGGTATTCACAATGGATTATCTACATGTACAAGTCTTGGAGGCTTGCACCCCCATCCCCTCCCACACCCCACCACAACATCAGACACAAAACGAAGAGATTAGAAACAGAGCTATTTTGTTCATCCATTGTCCATCTTTGTCAGAGCTCTCAGCTTTGAGAGCAATAGGCCAAAGTCATTTGTACCATAAAAATCCCACAAAGTGGTGAGCACCACATCACAGGGATTGTTCCTTTTAAAAGTTCCAGTACTCCAGAATGATTCCAGAATGATCCTCACCATCGTCATCATCATTCACAATGACAATGAAAACAAGAAGATATATATTAAATTACATATATATAAAATCAGTAGTGGTCTGTACACTATGCAGAGATGATAGTGATGCTCCCTTGGTTTGGCTGGAGGAGCACTTGTCATCAGTGCACTCCCAAACGCAGAAGCAAGAGTTTATTCCTGGGAGGACGTTGCTCTTCTCTTCTCAAGGCTGTCATGATTCATTGGGAGGGGCGTTGAAGAAGATCTCTTGACAGAGCCTCGCCGTGTCCTTGGGAGAATAGACAGTGAAACCGATGGTGCGCGGGTCCTCAAAGATCTCGTAGTCATTTCCACCCTGGAGATGAGCAAATCAGAACTGACAGTCACTACAGGCAACAACTGTGTCATGAGGATTTTTGATAAACAAATACACAACTTATATGACAAATTTCATGATCTGTGCCTGGATCTTCAAAACGTCCTCTGTTTATGTCTTCTTTCACACAATACCGCTGAACCTGCCTTTCAAGGACAATTAAAAAAAAAAATGTGCCCCCAAGAGTGTAGCACTGTAGCTATCTGGTAGCTCTAGCTGTTGGCTGCAGCAACTTGAGCTAGATAGAACCAATTGTTTTCAGGGTTTTTTATCCTACCAGCATAAATAAATAAATAAATAAATCGGCAGAATTCTCCTATAAACCCCCTTTTTAGGCTACCGCTCTTCAGCCCTTGTGTAATGCCCCTTTTAAGCCCAGCTTTTGCCGTTTCTCCCAAACTCACCAGATCTGTTTCGTTGCCAAAAAAGTAGATGGCATCCAGGCCCTCGGCTTCCAGGACCTGCAGACACAGCCTCTTGTCCCAGCCCTCGGGGAACACATCAAAGCTGATCAGACCGCCTGTAGAGAGACAGACAGCATGGGGGCACTGTTTCATCAATTACGCCAGCACAGCTTAACCAGTCATAGCAGCATAAGGCTCCGCAAACAATCGTCAAAGAATGCACTTCCAAACTGTTGCATTTGTTGATGATGTGATCCACACTGAATATTGTTTTTAATCATATTCGTTTTTATATTTTTTTCAGTTGGTAATGTGTCAGCTTCAGTGGTCATGTTGACAATCTTTGAAGCACACGGGTCCATTATTTTGAGCTTTGCTTCTATTCTACAAGGTGTTACATGCTTCATGCAAGGGCAGGTCATAAACTCATTCGGTGGCTTTACATCTACCCCTTTGGATTTACTCTGAATCCTTTCACCTTTATTGTTGGGATTGTATTAGGTATTGAGGAACTTTCGTTGTTGAACATGTTCACATATTGTTCACCCTTTAATCACTATTGTCACTGCTGTGCATTTGCTTCCCAAGATCACGAGGCTACTCAGTCTCAGTACAAAAAAGCATGCATTCAAATCATGATGATCACATCTACTAACTCTAAAATGTGTAGTAACTTGCCTTACAGTCTATACGGACACAGGTTTTTTTTTCAAGAGCTTGTAGTTACCGTGGTCTAATCAATTCTGGTCAAAGTTGTGCACAGAATCTCATATTGTGTGTCTTTCAGATCAATTTCTGAAGACGCAAACCCAATAGGGTTAACTAAGATTCTCTGAGATTGAGAGAAATGGTTCACACAGTGGATTTAAGCACCAACAACAGTCTGTTGCAGCTAAGACAACTACTGCAGCTGTTTCGGCAGTGACACAGCTGAAAAACAACCCCCTTGTTCCGCAGCAAAACAGAGACTCCAGTGATCACTCCACTCAAAGCTTAGAAGAACAAAGGCGTTTGAACCCAGCCGTGGGGTGATTAGTCTGACAACACAGAGCTTTGACAGGGTCCGTGGATGCTCTGCACAAGCAACGCCCTCTTGGCAGATTCAAGGCAGTCGTCTACAACACACTGCACATACACTGCATTTTGTGCAGCAGGGACATGTACTGTATGCATGTCTTACTGGGATTGGAATGCCGATTCTGGTGGTTTCCAAGCAATCCTGAACACTTTGTGGTCTCTGGGTCTGCCCTGTTTGTGAGCTCACAAGTTTGCCAAGCAATTCATTTGGTAGTGGTGGTGAAAGACCTTGGTTCCATCCCAAGCCACAGACATGCATCAGCAGGCTCACCATGGTTACACTGTGTGTCAGTGGTCAACCAGCATGCCTCTTGACAGGCATTGTTGCATGTGGTGCCCCTCCGTCTTGCCCAGATTTAAGCCCTTTGTGGAAAAAGTCCAGAGTGCACTAAGCAACTCTCCAACAAAAGCAGCAACTGGCAGGTCAGCAGCCAATCAGAAAGTTCAGCTGGTGCACACCCCCCACCTTGTCCAGCCCTCTTGCGCATATGCTCCGACCCAACCCCCGGTCAGAGAAAAGGCAATTGCAAGGCCAAATTAAGTGCATTTCGCACATTGCCCTGGCAAAAGGCAAATGGCTTGAACAACCCTGCGGAATCATTACTCAAGCCAGACAGATGGATTACACGAAATGGGGAAAAAGACTCAAGCCCAATGATAATATAGCTGAGCTAATATGTGAATAGAAACATTAATCGATTTCTTGAGAGAAAGAGATTAAAAAGCAGCATTCTGGTGCATGCATTTACATGTCTGTTTGTTATACACTAAACAGGTTTATTATTTGGGAGGAGCAATAACAACAAACCACAAACTGCTGCTATTCTAACCGCATGAGATTTGATTTGCAATAACAAAAACAGAGACGTGAACGTGTGTCTCTGCCGTCAACAAGGAGAGCAGTCATAATATGAATTGCTCTCCACATAATTCCTTATCATGGAAAAACGTATCCTGTCCTACTGTTTACGCCTTTCGGCTAATTGTGTCATCACGGCCAGATAACAAACTCTCCTGCTGGAAAAAAACAACGTCCCCGCAAGCTGTTTGTGTGTCTGTCCACAGTACATTTTCACAGATCATTAACTGAGCAAAACAACTCATTCCACCGTGAACAAACACCCAAGTTCTGACGCGCGAGAGAAAAACATCCCCGGCTGCACGAGAGGATAGACAGAGGGACTGTGGATGATGGCCTTTTTAAGTGCTAAGTGGTGCACCACAAAAATAGCCTTGTTGGGAGGACCCTTTGATAAAAGAGGACAAGCAGGTTCAATGTTTCCACAGATGGTGGAATGGGCTGACTAACAGGCTGAGAAAGGAGAAAAGAAACTGTAATGGAGACTGTAAGGGGAAATGTTATTTTTTAAACCTCTTTCTAGAGCGGGACGTGCTATTACATTTATACAAAGACATACATAAATGTTCAAACCCCGAATGTGAGAACGTGCATTGGCCCCATGTGCCACCCAGCCATTGTGCTCACCTCTGGTGAAACGCAGTCCTTTTCCTGCAAACTCCTCCTGAAGGGCTTGCACAAACTTCTCCCGGATTTTCTCTCTCTGTGCAAAGGGAAGAGATGAAAACCTGCTTTTAGCGGGTCACATGACTGAGGACTCCCATTGCTCTGCTTCAGACTGCTTTTCCAGGGTCAAATGCCACATGGCATCCCATCTCCCGTTTACATCCAACACTGAGTTGCTCTAATACACAGAGAGTATCTGGAAACCTGCAGTGTTGACATATTCTTTGCTCCTATTCACATTGCAGGCTTGTTTGTGTGTTTTAAGGTGAGATGTGACTATATATTGCACTTCACTAGCACTCTGTACCAAGTATACAGTAGGTGGGAAAACTATACCAGTTGGCCCACCACAGTTACCTTGTCAATTTCAGAGAACTCAAGGCGCTCCTCTGGAGTACAGCTTCTTCCAATGGGAGAAATGTTCAGCATTCCGTTGCGAAACTCAATAAAAGTGCCCCTGGGATAGAGACAAGGAGTGTTAGGATTGTTAGATTCATTAGCAAGTTGTAACTCATCCTTGCTCTGAAGCTTGGCATGTGGTTAATAGGGAGAAAGGTCAATGGGTTTGACTGAAACGAAAGGCAGCTACCAGCTGCTTAGCTGCCCTCAACTGTCTAATGAGTCTTTAAGTCACTAAGGATACATGTATGCTGCCTTCAAACTTTGGCACCAACAATTTTACGAATGATGTGCAATTTTGGCTACATAAGAGATATCCAACCTTTTCTTGGGCAGTTTGATCAGTCCCATGTAGCGCAGACAGAAGTTGATGAGATCCTGCAGAAGCTCCTCTCCCAGTTGGTTCTGAATAGCCTACAGAGATGAAGAAGCAGCTCAACTGGGTGTTTTGAGGCTGAACAGAAATCTCTTGCCAGCACTATTACAATGTTATAACTGGGTAAGAAGCACCAGCTGTGGCTCCGTGCACTGTTCATTTGGCCAAACTAGGTGGGACTTGGTTAAAAATGCATAGTTTAGAAATGCACATGGCTCTAAGTCTTGGTGGTAATCTGAGGGAGTGTCTCTGATGCTGGATTAAGGGGTCATTAAAATGTATGAAGTTTACTGAGGAGGGACAATGTCAACTATGACCTCACACATGACCTATGTCTGAGTGTAGTAGTGTCACGTGCGACTATGTCATGTCCTATGTCATGTGCAGTCAAAGCACGCACATCCCAATTAAAAAATGGGAGCAGGACTCAAAGCAAAGTAATGAGTAAAGGAAAATGTCCGCTGCAACCAAACTTTTGCTCCCAATTTTTTTTAATATACAAAACCGTGACATTTCGGGCCTGTTAGCCCTTCCTCAGACATGATGTCATGTGCGACTCCATAGACAAGGTGCACAGCACAGGAGGTTGCAGAGTGGGAATTAACTCTACACTTCAAGACAGAGGACAGAGGAGGAGATCAGCTACAGAGACTGTTGCAACATCAGAGATAAGACTAAGAGCATCTTGCATCACTTATAATCTTTGCAGTCTGAATTACCTGTTTGGAGAGGAGCTTGCCATCTTTGTATTGCACCGTTCCATTCTCAGCAAACACGTAGTCATACTTGTGGATTACTACAAGAGAAAGGGTCAGAGCATGCATGAGGCTTCATACCTTACATGAACTAAGACTTTGAGCCCAATGACAAGACACACAAATAGCCACCCTCCCTTTCAGGACAGCCATTCTTGGACATTGTAGGATTACAGCATTGTAGATTAGCGCCCAATGTAAAGCCAGCCTGACCCCGAATTGCTGTAAAGACTCTCTCCTGTTGTTTAGATTTGACAGAGTGTGGTGAACATGACCGCATGTCTGCGCACTGTCTGGTCGGGAGCGGCGGGTCGCAATGCCAGTTCTCCCACATTCCACAACTCTTTGTTTACTTGGCCAGACATGCTCCATTCCCTTCCAAGGTCACTAGGTCACAGGCCAGGCCAGTGCATTCACGTATGAGAATGTCACAGGTACGTACGTCAGTGAACTGTGCTATCAGCGTGTGTTTGTCCGTCAACATGCTTTTTCCCCCCCCCACACTCAGGCAACATGCAACAGTGGGGCCAACAGACGTCAGTGGCCTCAGCAGATCACAAACGTGAGGCGTGCAGCAGGAGTCTCTTAACCATTCATCTTGGCAGGGCCTCATCAGTGTGTGAAATGGTCCTTGTTTTCTTATTTTCATCAGGTAGTGAAAGTCTTTTGATCAGTTCTATTCTTCACATCAAAGTGTCAAGGCAAGTGAATGGGATGGAGGGGAATGTAGGGGGGGAAAGGGGGGTAGGCCTACAACACTCACCTTCATCTCCATCACCCAACTGTTCTGCAATCTTGCAGTAGTCTGACCCTCCCACCACACCAATCTTCACCTTTTTCCGCAGGGACTGGAAAAAAGCATCCAGCTGCGGGTCGATCTTCTGCATGAGGACAACACAATGAGGAGAATTTGATCAAAAAGCACTGATACTTACAAGGTTACGACACATAACACAAAGTAAACATACCAAATATACCTTTACTTAAAAGGATAGGCTACATCGTCTTCCTGTCTGACTGACCAAAACTGCTCTCAACACTCTGACCAGTGTGTCACAACACTAGATAGGCCCCATCATCAGCTGGCTCAAAATCAAAATGACAAGGTGTGTTCTTACTGCGCACTGTAAACCTCTGTTAGGCACTGTACATTCAGCTCTGTGATTTAATGACACCCTGACTTATGTAACTGGTCCTTGCACGTTGGGCGCACAATACTGATAAGTTGTTTGGGAAATCTCAGCCCAGTCCATGGGTTACGTGAGGACCAACACGGTTTTTGGGAGTGTCATAAGTTGCGCATGCTGTTGTCCAGTTTAAGTCCATGCCCTCTGGTGCGTTTCACCTTGTGTAAAATATTAAACAAACGGTGATTAATAGCAACAGTAGGCTATTTCCTGGATGGCAAAACAAGGATCAGCTCGCCCAAACTTTTCGGTCATGGGAAAATAGCCTAGCCTACTGACTGATACAAGGGAAACTATCCCTCGGCCAACAGGCTTCAGGAAAATTTACGATCAAAGACGTGTCTGCTCTACAGACGACCTTCACGTTGAATACACACAACAATGCATGCACCATTCCTTCAGTAGCCTACTATAAGATTAAACTGACGCCGTGATCTTCTCCTACGCTCAGAACCACTGACATCTCATGTTATGGACATTACACAACTATGGTCTATGTAAGCATACGCTACAGCCCTTATAGGAATCGCGGAGAACACCGCGTACTCGAGAATGTTTTGTTGTGGAAGCTAATGTAGCGACCCAAAGGAAACCTGAAATTATTTTGATTTATATATATTTACATGGGACATATGTTAAACACAGCGGTTTGCGTCAATGATAATAATGTTTTTGTTTTTTTACAGCAAAATGAGATAAAATAAATAAATAAATAAATACATAAATAATGAAATAAAATGTCATTGAATAACTGTTCAAATACAGGGATATTATATCGTTAATAGTATTTGTTTTGCCCTGGGATATAGGGTAAATTGGGGTTGTTTTCAGTACACTAAGTGCTGAAATTATAAGGATCTGTGTAACAAGTACGCTATCAAGTAGCCTTCAACAGAGCATCATCCTAGAAATAGCCTTAATGGTGTTACGTAAGAAAAGAACATGCAATCCAAGCGAAGACTATAGCCTACATTTACCTATCCTATAATTGACAGTAAGCAAATTCTGGATATTGCGCATGCAGGAGCCTCTATTGCAAAACACAGAGTTATACAAGTAGCCAAAACGACTCAATAATCCATGAGGATACAAAACTGACCTCTCTTGGCGAAGTCAGCGTGCCATCCACATCAAATAAGCACAAGATGTTTCTGTTTGAGGAAAAGCAACGTATCTCGTCCATCATTCGACGTTCAGTAGCCTAATCAGCTTTGTAGAAACAGTAAATTGTTCTATATATCACCGAAAAGGTGAAATAAAACAGTTAAATTCACTCTTCTAAAAAAAAACCCAGATATTCTCGAATAATTTAAAATAACCTCCGTCAAACAAAGCACCAGTAAAGTGACCCTACCCACGACTAAACTTTTTGTCTATTTTTAGGCTATTTTCTTATCATGCTTCGAGTCCTGTGTGGATGAAGCTGAGAGTCCAATACCGGTTCTGTAAGAGTAGGACTGAGTTAATTCACATTCTTTCGGGCAATGTGTCAATGCACGCAGTCTGTATTGGTGTGTCGTCACAGGAGGAGGGTTTAACCAACATCCAATTGAAAGCTCCTTTAGGAGATCACATGGACAAGTTGACTTGAACAGAGTGATTTTCCCTGAAGTCTCACTCACTGTCACATGAAACCGTCTTTGACAAAGAATGCAGAAGTATAGGATCTAAATAAATAGGCAACACAAACACTTATGCTTCGGTTGAGATAGTCTCGAATAAGTTCAGTTAAACTTTAGCCAATGTATTAATGCCCAATTAAAGGCCTACTCAGAAATAATGATTATTTACACTAAATAATAAATGAGTGGGCACTATTCATCAGGTCTATATTTAAGTTTGCATTCATTTTGTAAGGAAAGGCCGTACAACAATTATGTAAAAGGAATTCCCAATAGAGGTGGTTTGTCTCAAAGTAACATCCACATTTCCAAGCATTTCACTGCCTCCACCAGCTTGCCTTCTTCCCTCAGTGCATCATGGGGCCATGTCTTAAGTGATGCATATAGGCCTACAACTGATCATCCATATGATGTAAAAGAAAATGGTATTTTCCATCACCATCTTCCACTGCTCGGTGGTCCAATTATGGTGCTGGTGCATGTTTGATGCCTCCATTAACAGGGGTTGACCCTGACCAATCTGCCGCTATTGCTATGCAACACATGCAATGAATGGAGATGCAATGCACATGCTGACACTTTTCCATCAGAAACGGCATTACCTTTTTCAGTTGGGGCTATTAGCTCTTCTTTTGGATCTGACCACACAGGTCAGAACTTGCTTCCCATGCACATCAATGAGCCATAGCCATGGTGACCCTGTCGCTGGTTCTCTTGCTTTATTAAGCACTAGGCACTGGCCACTGCAGATATCCCACAAGAACTAAAGTTTTGGCGATTTCAGGCCCTTGTCAAACATGGCCCTTGTCAAAGTCACTCAACATCTATTTTAGCTACTTCAAAAGCATCAACTTCGAGGACGAAATGTTCGCTTGCTGCCTAATATATCCCACTTCACACCTGTTGGTGGTCATAATTTTATGGCTGATTAGTAAACTGTAGCCAAAGTCCTTTAAAGCAAGTCTTGTCACTTGGTGGCCATCTTGGTAACACTTCGGGGCACTTATTTCAAACTAAGAAAAAGATCAGGCTCAAAAGAATGGGGATGAGTGAGTTAGCGCTGGGCGATATGACTAAAAAATAAAATCTCAATATTTTTAGTCTATTTCACGATAAAAAATATAAATCTCAATATTTTGACATTTATCTGTGTTTACTCTGTGTTTTATGTCATGTCAGTAATTTATTTTTATATGCATGTAAATGCAGGCGTGAAAGTAGTTTTTAATTCTTGCCAGTAGCCTACTATGAAAATTTCTCACACACAAAAATTTCAGCACACCTAAATAGGGTACATCAGTTATTTTAGATATTTGCAGAGCATTCATCAGGGCCTGTTGTTTGGCTTTGTCATTCCCTCTCCTTTCCTTGCATTGAAAGGCCCCTCTGCCTGCCCACTCTGTTAACTCACTTCTCCTTTTGCATGGCTCCATGGCTTTAGTTAACTATAGTTACATTTATATATTGAGTAGGCCTATATTCGGTAGGCTAGCCTATATCAGCCACCGCCAGGATGAATGAACTTCAAATAGGGAGGTCATAAACTGATACTTTGACAGAACATGAACCAACATGAACTGGTTGTTGACTAAACCATGACGACAAGACAGACTGAGACATTTTGAAATCTGCATGTTGACGTCAGAGTATCATAGCTGTCAACCCTCACGCATTTGATTGGTGTGACAGTACGTGGAGCCAATCAAATGAATGAATCTCACTCTCGAGTGAGAGTCACACAGTTGATTGATGTGAGAGTGCATGGAGCCAATCAAATGAATGAATCTCACTCTCAATGTGTGAGAGTTGGCAGCTACGTGTTCTAGGCTTCTGCAGGAAGAGTACACCATGCAACCTTTTCTTAGCCAAGATTGGATTGGGACAGGGTGAACATGTCAATATCAAATGGCATTCACATGGCAGAGTGAAGGGATAAGACTATCAGTAGACAATTGAGCAGACACTTCAGTCCCTGTAAATAAAAAAGATCACAGAAAAGTGTGTCTTCTTGTAATCTAGATCTTTCCAGATTTGGATCTGGATTTGTAGGCTAATGCTACTTTAACCTATACACATTGTTAAAATGAAAAGAGTGGGGGAAACCTTGACATTATATGAGAATTTAAAGGGAAAGTCTGTGTGTCTGGCAAAACTTTGTTGATGTTTAAGCTCAAGTCGTCTTAAAGATTCTTTTCAGTGCACACACAGAACGGACAGCAAGAGGACAATTCTCAAAATGCTAGCCTACTGAAATAGAATTGCGGACAGTAACAGTACAAGGGGGACATTTGGGCAGACTCCAGAAGAAAGCAGTATTTTGAGTACGTGCTGGTGTATAATGTTGGCATCAGAGGGTGGCGCCAAAGGCTTTCCTACTGTTTCACAGAGAACATTCGCTTTGACAAGAGCACTTTGTGTTGCAGAAGACCACATTCAGTGAATGATAAACAGATTCACATTTAATAAATGACCTGAATCAGCAGCTACATTTGGACATTTGCATCTTCATTTGAATATATCCTATATGGTACCATTTGGTGTGTATATGCACTTCAATAAATGGTTTTGGTGTGTAAGATTTAGGCTACACGATGCCTATATATAAACAGATGATTGCCTTCATATGTATGTCTTTGTACTTGGGACTGTTAGTATAAGTAAAAGTAAAAAGTACCTTTTTGAAAAGTAATCTCTGTCTTCATTTTAGTAATGTGTGTCACATATTGCTGATTTAGATGTGCTTACATTTCAAAATGATGCACTTTGCATCATATACTGTACGCTTCTGAAGCATCCAAACTTCCAAAAATGAAGAATAACATAAAGTTTATATATATCATCATATAGCTATCGTCACTAAGAAGTTAGTTAGTGAAGTGACCTTATTGATTATTCTTTTTGAATTTGCTCATTGTCTGTTATCTGATAGGTCAGTCTTATCCAAATGTTTGTGATCAACATGTTACAAATGAGTTATTAACTTGACAAATGGTTAGGACACTGTTAACTTATTGCTGACTTAGTTGATTATTGTGTTTGCTCTGCACCGTACGTTGAGCAATGATGCAGAGTATGTGCAGAGCGTGTATTCTGCCATTGGCTAAGAATAGCGAAGAATAGATGAGTAGGTAAGTTGAGCCACCACCTGGAAAGCATACATAAGCATTTTTCTCATGCGAGCTTAGACTGTGTTTTTATTAGATTTATTTTTATTTATTTATTAGATTAAACATTTTTAAAATGAATAATGAAAAATAAAGCATGACAATAGTAGAAATTCTAGCAGTGTAAAAAAATACAAAAGTAGCCTATACTTGGCTGGTCATCCATATGAAGCTAGATTATTAAAAGTATTGCAAACGTTCAAACATCCTTTAGATCCTTTAGAAAAAATGCTGGCAAAGTTAGCCATTTACAGTTAGTTGAGTTTCTAATTTGTCACCTTCCACCCCAGATAAGTTACGTGTGCTGTTATCAGCTGCTTCCTCTTAGAAGAGTGGTTTCCTGTAGATGAAGACCTGTTTGATTGCCAAGGAAGATACAGAGTAGTTTAACATTTGCAAATGTAACATTTTCCATGGTAAAATTAATGTGACAACTTTTACAAAAATATTTGTGTAGCTAAAGCCTGTTAAGGCTCTCTTACTAACAGCTTCATGATTAATTTATATCTTATCAGTCATAAGTTGAGATAATCTTATATGGCTCTAACAACGGGATGTTTCCTCAAATATGGAGAGGCAAAATCAGTCAGACTAATGACTCATTAACCCAAATATCTCCTAGGGTTCAAATTTCATTTCACCTTCATCACTCTCCTGACTTTTGTCTGTGACACTGTCATGGTCCATGTAGATATCTGTCGACATTTCCAGCATCATTTCACTTACATGTCCAACTGAAAGATTGTAGTTTACAGTTTTAATAGAATATGCATGAGCCGGCAATCTGAAGCAGCACTGACTCATAAAATTATATTTGTGGTCAGGTGCAGAGGAGCTTACCTACACTGTCATCTCAGGCTTCACCTACATGTTTGGTCATTGTGACAAATGCATGTACAGTACTATGATTTGGCTACCAGTGGCTAGACATAAAGAGTTGTTAAATTCAAGGTATAGAAGAGATGCTACCAGATGCTACCATGAAAAAAAAACACTTAAAACTGATCTGTACATATATAGCACAGAATGCTATCACACCACTTGGAATTTCTGTCCATAACCTAAAAAATGTAAAGAGTTAAAAACAACTCAATGTTACAGACGTGAAATGGCAACAATCAGCGCTGAAATAATACATGCTTACGTCATGGAACTTTGTATAGCCCCATATGTCACTTTAAAAAGCCATAAAAGCTGTAATTGCTTACACACCATACTATGCCAGGCCACTGTTATTATTGTCTCCAAAACTACCGAGGTGTTTAAAGAGGCCACTGTCTTCTGCTACCTCCATACGCTAATGTGCCAACATGTTTATTTAAGATTTTATGGCTTCCACTGTACTTGTAAATCACTGAAGCTTCTCAGGAACACTGCCCCCCCCCCCCCCCCCCCCCAAATTCTCCTAAAACACATGCACACACACATGGGCACACACATATTCTCACACACACACACACACACACACACACACACATACACACACACACACACACACACACACACACACACACACACACACACACACACACACACACACACACCAATATGTATTTGTATCTGTGCAGGACTGTATGGGACTATGAAAATAAATTCTCCTAAGTGTTGACAGTGTTTGTGGTGTCTGAGGATCTATCCAATCTGTCTCCTTTGTGAAGCGGACAGAAAGCATTTGTTTTATTACCCCTCATGACCTTTGCACACCTCTTACCTCTTCATTGGGCTGTATGATCTGTCCAGTTAAGGTGTCGTGCATGTAGGCTATTTTGATCATTTCAAGCCTTTGTTTTGATAACTTATATATATATATATATACAGGACACACTGGGCTTACATTTGAATTATCAATACTCAAAGGGATCAGATAGAAAAAACCTTACAAATGTAAGATAACACTGAGGAATATCAGTCAATTCAATAATTATAACTGATTTGACACAAATTATACAATTTTTCAGAGTACTTTGAACGCTATACGTTTGATGTAACAGATGGGAATGGCTTCTCTCAAACCAGCTTCAGATCCCGGCAATGTGTGGGAGCTGTCTCTGTGTTGTCATAACAGGTTGTTCATTAACACGGAGACAGGTGGGGTGTACTGATGCGCAAGTGTAGATTCAGTTGAACTGCAGGAAGCACAAGTTGTGGACAACTGTGACGAATCTGACTTACAAAAGTTACAAAAATTTTTTGTATTGCGTGGGATTGTCAAACATATTTTACTCACGAAATCGGGTGTTGCCAATCGGTCTGGAATATTCAATCAGTCTGGAATACTCCACTTTGGAGACTGCCTGGAAATCTTTCCTGGAAGAAATTATTGGATCATGCTTTGATTTAAACTCATGGGGCGCGCTATCATGGCAGTGTTCTCTATCAAATCAGGACTGCCATAGGGCTCATTACGATTCTTCTTTCAAAAAAAATAATTTACAGCCGGACTTGGTCAGTGTTAAAGGTCATCATGCTGGCTTTGCGATGCTTGCTCGGTCTGTTGTTTCTCACTTGGCTGATACAGGGGGACTTCCTGGACAATTGCCTCAGCAGACAGTTTAATCTGAACGTGGTGCTTTTGGAAGACGAGAATGTGGACTGGAGCTTGAGATATGTGGAAGATGCTGTCTACTCAGCAATTGAGAAGAACAAGGCGTTAAATGAAGCTGCCGGTATCAGTCTTGCTATCAGTACTAATGGCTGCACAGTGTTCTGTGTTCATGATGCCCTTAATGAACCATTGGCTCAATTGCCCGTTTTTGCTCTGAAACTGTCACTGGAAAAGTGTTCAAACTTAATGCAATTGCAATGCCCATGAACAAACAGTAATGTATTTGCTGTTCATGTCATTGAATTACTATTTTTTGCAATGACATCTACATTAGTTATGCCAACGTAACTGCTTCTTGTAAACGGTTATGGACATTATTTTCATGGAGCTGTTCATGTTGTATCCCCTTGCCTCTCTGTCTCCAATATTTCTTTGTCTTAGGCCTAACATATGCAATAAACCCAAATTTCACGGGGTTCAACACCACCTTGTACAGGAGAAGAGGTTGCCAAAGCAGCAGCTGTGAAGGAGTGCAGATACTGAAGTCACTATATGTGAGAATCTTGTTCTTGCACCAATCTCGTTCATGAACTGCTTATGCTTTCCCCAGCCACTTTGGCAAAGAACAAAAGTATTGAAACAGGGGGGCAACTTATGGTCCTTAACCCCTGGTGAGGATGACTGCTTCTGCAGTCTTGACTGACATGTATCCTGTGATGTTCCTCACACTAAACCTAATTTATACTTTAAGCTAAATTATTACATGTATAAAGATTATTTGAACCATTGGTCTACAGGTTCACTTTATAGTTTCTCTTTCAGTTTTCTCTTTGAACTTTGACCTTATGCTCTCTGTTTGGAGCAGGAGACTGATTCCGCTGGCTGTGCCATGCTGGGTCCATCGTGCACATACGCCACTTTTCAGCTGGTCGAGTGAGTATCCCATCTGGGCTGCTGTTACACAAACAGCTACAGGCTTCACGCAAAATGCAATCGTGACATTTCATTCACCTGTTACTAGCTAAATATTCATAAAAATGCTGTAAGCCATATGTGAAGAACATTTTTTGTAAGTATTCTAAAGCCATGGATTTGGCTTTAGAGTTGATGATCCTTGTGTGTCTGACATCGGTATGCTAACCTCTTTATCAGCTTCCGATTGTCTTTCATCTCTATGTGACCCTGGGTGCCTTTGTCATTGTTGTCTTGTCCCTTAGCTATAGATTTAAAGCGTCACCCTGCAGATAACCTGCAGTTCACGTCAGACACCACCTGTTAGCAATGTTCATTGCGTAATGGTAGGGAGTTTTGTTACAAAACCATTATGCAGGATTAACACTGGGAAAAATATATCACAGTTCTTTTTGGACACAGTTTTTTGTTTTTATTCTCATTATATTTTATTTTTAATTGCCATTTGATATTAATAACACTAGGGGTTGTTTCTGTCTTGATTTCTGTCTGTTTGCTGCTCCATGTCATGGTATGTAATTCTGTGTAATTCTGTATGCAACATGCCTCAAGATTGGGGTGTGACAAGGGTGTCAAAGCCTTCTTTTCAAATCGGAGCTACTTGTGGCACCAGCTTAATCAACCCATGTCACCTGGCTGAGTCGCTGAAGAGTGTAAGCTGTGCACCCTGTGCCCTCTTTGTGTCAGTCAGGAAGTGGGCTTCATCCTGACCATTCCCATCATCTCGGCGGGCAGCTTCGGCCTGTCATGTGACAACAAGCCCAACTTGACACGCCTGCTGCCCCCAGCCCGCAAGATCTCCAACTTCTTCCGGCACTTCTGGAATGTCACCGGCAACGACGTCAAAAAGACCAAGTGGGAAACAGCCTATGTGTACAAGCAGGAAGAATATTCAGAGGAGTGCTTCTGGTGAGGAGAGCCATACAAACACACAAGCCTATAGTGCGTTCATACACACACACACACTCTATGGTTTATTTGGTTTATTTATATCACAGATAACAGAGATATTTTCAACTGTTAGGATTTCACACACACACACACACACACACACGCACGCACGCACGCACGCACGCACGCACGCACGCACACTCACACACACACACACACACACACACACACACACACACACACACACACACACACACACACACACACACACACACACACACACACACACACACACAATGATGGCAGAGAACTCCTTGCTTAAGAATTCTCTACCTCCTCCCCTAGGTACATCAATGCCCTGGAGGCCTCCTCATTCAATTTTGCCAAAGAAGTCAATAGAAAGATGCTACGCAGTTTGCCTGAGATACGAAATAGCCTCGGAGACCCTAAGAGACACAGCAACAGTGAGAAATGTTCCTTTTGGTTGGAGTTTTAGTTCTACCGAAAAAAACAAAAACAAACATATTTTAAATTGTAAATTGCTATTTATCAGTGGTATTGAAGAGTTTCAATGAGGGATGCACTGACCCTGCACTGATATTGGATATTTGTCTGATAGATGGATCAGATATTGGTAACAGTGAGACTTTAAGAACTGTGACAACCGGGGTAACATAATATGGGGCCAATCTATTCAACCCAATTCTATGTTATTCATTGCTAATGTATACATGCATGCATGACTGCATGTACTACATCAATCATCAGGACTTGCTCGAAATTCTGTGAGTGCATATAGTGTTGAAATCAATTAAAACACTGCAAGTCCACAGCATTATTGGTACTGGGATAGAAAAAGACAGATTGGTGACTCCCTAGTTTCAAAAGCAGCGTCTGAATGTTTCAACAACGTATTTTATTCGTGAACTTGTAACATCTACAATGGATGTCCTTCACAAAACCAACCTGTTTTGTATCTGTTTCCCTTTCCCAGTATTCATTCTATGTGGAACACCAGATGACATTAGAGAAATTAAAGAGACATCACCTTCCATTCACCCCGACATCGTCTTCATCCTCATCGACGTTTACAAGTAAGTAGGCCACATACTATATATATAGTCCTCTATTTAGTTTCTGAGCTAGTTGACAAACATTCATGAACCTGTTTGATTGAGAACACAAAAAGAGATTTTTAAATTATTATTATTTTTAGTGAAAATTATTACCTTAACGAGACAGCCGAGCCATACATGAAGGATGTGCTGGTGTTCTCGCTACCCAACACAAGGAATTACAGTGGAGTAGACTGGACCTCCAACCAAAGCATGGTCAGCAAGCTGTTTCTACTATACTTTATGACACTTTGTATCTGGGTGAAATCATCATTTGACTGAAGTTAGAAATGTTGTTGTTGTTGTTGTTGTACAGCTGCCAAGGTAGTTTTATTACATTTAAAGCTGTATGCCTTAATTAGTTTAATGTTTTAAGTCTGCATGGCCCTTGTTTGATGTGGAAAAAATTTCAAATCATCAGCTATGTACATTGGTAGACATTTTGAGCCTAATTTAGGCTTACATTCACAACATTTAAGTCATGAAGGAAACTTCCACCACATATGTATGAATTCATAGAATTTAACATATTTTGTTTTGCAACTATTTGCAGATCTGACCCTTTTCTTGTTTTTATAGTCTCTTAATTTGGCTGGATCTCTATTAATTGTATCTCTCCAAATCATCAGATAAACGACTATGTGGCAGGTTACCATGATGGTGTGTTGCTGTTTGGTGAAGTGATAAGACAACAGTTAATCCAGAAGAAGGCTGGGGGATCTTCAGTTACACCGCATTTCACCAATCCTTTCAGGAATATTGAATTTGACGGTAAGACCCCAATACTGTAACCTGGCTAGGGTGTAACCAGATACATTTAAGCCTTACCAAATGTTCAGAAACACAGCAAACATCTTTCTCGTATAAGATTTTGAATGTAGTTGTGTAGGCCTAGTTCCAAATACAGTACATGTCCATGTAATTTAGCACTGACAGCATCAGCACAACCACTGCCTATCAACAGCACTGCTAGCCAAAGATTGTAGAGTGCTATGCTCTGCACTGAAATTTCTGCTGCTAACCGAAATCTTTTGTCTGTCATATAAAGCCTGTCCCATGCCATGAATGGTTGTGATTGTATTTGGTTATTCGGAAATGGGCTCAAATATAGAAATAACCAGGCAGAATATTCAGATGGGCTGTACTGTAAGATGACCATGGTAGAAGCTTGATTTGTGTTGTGTTGATCTGGACACATTTGTTACTCATATCAGGTGCCAATAATTATGGACGTGCGTGCTGTAGTAGCAGTAATGTGATGTTGATGGACTTTTTCAAATGATTTTATAGATTGATATGTGTTCAGTATTTGCATTTTTAAAATAAGTCAAGAAAATAAAGGCATAGCGTAACAATGTAATGTTTCACCGTAGTGTAGTGTAATGCAACAGAAAACATGATATATACAACATACTGTATGATAAGCTAACACTCTGTGGCCATGGGCCTACAAGTTTGTATATTCTTCAGACCTTCCTCTACACATGTTGTTACAGGCCTGGGAGGTCACTATGTTCTGGATGAGTATGGAGACAGGGATGTTAATTTCTCCCTCATGTACGTCTCCAATGTTGCGCTGAAGGTCAGTCAGGACTGATCCTATACCCCCATAAGACATTTTCACATGCTCTGCCTTTATATTTCACTTACCTGATGGTTTCTGTGTGATTCCCTTCCAATGCCCCTTTCAGTATAAAATCCTATTTGAGTTTCAATCGGCCACAAATACCGTGGTGCTGGTCGACAGCAGCCCTTCCTTAAGCTGGGCAAGATCAATGCTCCCAGATGACAAACCAGAAAAAAAAGGTAATGTTTTTGATCGGCAGAGTCTGTTGCATTTAAAGATGTATGATGAGTTAATTGATGTCTGTGTTTTTGTTCTACTGTAGATAATGAGGCTCAAAACATCATTGTGATTGTCCTTGGCATCAGTGTGGTGATCGTAACAGGCATTGCTTTGATCTTCTACAGGTAAATATACTGTCTAGAAGGATCCTGTTGCTAGCATTAGATATTATGAAGCTATCATTAGCTATTGTCTAAAATGTACTAAAGTTTATGACTCCAAATTATCACTGTTTCACCATTTTTTTTTGGACAAAACGGTTGAATATGTTCAATTAAAGCCCAGATGTTTTAAATTTCATTCAGAGAAGCACTGTAAGAAGGCTAACACCACTGTGGTGCCATGCAACATAAAAGCGTGTCATAAAAAATAGATAACAATATTGCTGTTTTCTTCATAGACAGAACAGGAAGGAGCGTCAGAAGCAGACCAGATGGTCCCATATCCAGCCTGAACTGATCGCCCAGCTGTATGACAAGAAGCACAGCATGATATCTCTCAGGGTGAAAACTCAATGCTGACACGTCCCGTAACATTTCCCATAACATCTTTCACTCCTGACTCTTTCTCTTTCACTGGCTTACAGCAGGACAGTGTTAACTTCAGAACACACACAGTGATTAACGGTAATTCTTCTCTCTCTGCATTTGCCAGATTGATGAGGAACAGAGAGATAGTGGTGTTTACGTCCGTAAGGCTCACTATGACAAGAAGGTGCAGTATCAACCTAACTCGCTTGGCATGACCATTTCACTCAGGTCTTTTGACTGGTTTTGTGAGAAAACTGCAGTGCTCCTGCATGTGCTGTGCTTTGCCTTTTACAGCCTGTCATCCTTAAAGAGCTAAGGAACACCGATGGGAACTTCAGTGATGACCAGAGGATAGAACTGAATTCTGTAATGTCTTTTCATATCTCTGCTTCATCCTTATTACAAACGTTGACATATAGGCTATACAAATAACGACATACTGTACAAACACACACATACACACACACACACACACACACACACAGTCACACACACACACACACACACACACACACACACACACACACACACACACACACACACACACACACATGCATGTAGCATGTATTATCAAGCTGTAGGCTATCTTTGATTGCATATGTGATATATAGAGCCCCTTTATTTTTAAACTATTAGCACCCCACACTTCCTGTATTTTGTTCCCTTCCTCCTAGATGTTTTCTTGTCAACACCTCATAATTCAATCAAGATTCAACATCAGTGCTAAGTCCCTCTCAAACTAGTGTTGAAATGCCTGGGTTTTACAATGCTTGTCCTCATGAGTGAGGGCTCTTTATTGTTCTAAAAATGGCATCAGGCCGATTGTCGTCATATTCAATCTCTTATCAGCCTCTCCGTCAGACTGGAGTCAGATAAGTGACCATGTCTCTGATTTATTTCGTAACAGCGGGGCGAGAGAGGTCAGGCTTTGAGGCATGAGAAAAAGATGTCAAATCCCACCTTTGTCTGAGTGTTTTAAACCCAATGCTTTATTAAAGAGCTATTAATGAGGGTTTAAGTGTGTTTCCACAGACATTTGTCTAATGTTCCAGCTGCCATTGACACACTTTTTTCTGTCTATTATGTTCACCTTCTGACTCTGTGTCCTTTAAACCTTTCCCTCTCAGCTCTTGAGGATTGACTATTACAACCTGACCAAATTCTACGGCACAGTGAAGTTTGAGTATGGTGTGTTTGGAGTTTTTGAGTTTTGTGAAAGAGGCTCGCTAAGGGTAAGGGAGACAGGTTACATTTATGATGTTTTCAATGGTGCGATTGTCACGACAGGAACTTTATTGGCTATTTGATAAGCTTGTAAATGTTTTATAGGTTATTTCTCTGAACGTGATTAAAGTTTGCCTAAATCCTCATTTACATATACAGTAGATGCACCAATATCCAAAGCAGCTTGTAGATTTGAATGTCACTAGCCTGAGAACATAATGCTATCCTTTCATGATGACATCTCTTTTTTACCCCCTTGCAGTACATTCTAGATGACAAAATCTCCTACCCTGAAGAGACTTTCATGGATTTGGAGTTTAAAATTTCTGTCATTTATGACATAGCTAAGGTACCTTGTGTGTTTTGTGTAAATGTTTTCCGTTTTCCAGCACTCCATCGTAGGTGTCTGTGACTAAGTGTGTGTGTGTGTGTGTGTGTGTGTGTGTGTGTGTGTGTGTGTGTGTGTGTGTGTGTGTGGGTGGGTGGGTGGGTGTGTGATTGTGTTTTGTATGTCTGTGGATGCTCATGTCTACACATTAGGGGATGTCCTATCTCCACTCAAGCAATATTGGTGTGCATGGGCGTCTCAAGTCCACCAACTGTGTGCTGGACAACCGCATGGTGGTGAAGATCACAGACTTTGGTTGTCATACAATCCTCAGCCCTAGCAAAGGTAGGCATATTCAGACCACAGTTTCTCTCTCTCTCTCTCTCTCTCTCTCTCTCTCTCCCCCTCTCTCTCTAGACAAAATTGAGAGACCACTTCACATTTTATGATGTCATCCTTGTTGTTGAGCGACATTTGAATAAGTTGACAGTCATATTCAAAATGTCGGCTTCACCCTGGGTCTATTTATCTGGACCATACCTGAGTGTAATTACTTCCTCCTAGCCCCTGACCTAGCTGGTCTCTGTAAACACTATATTTTTGTTTGCGGACCTGGGTCCATTTATGTCATACACTGTATGACATAATACACACTAGCTTCTATTTACCAATATCACTCAGTAACATCGCAAAAACTGCAGTTTATTTTCTGGTTTTGGGTCCCTATCAAACGGTTTAGTGTGAATGTGCCCTAAGAGATTATATACACAGATCTTTGGAAATGTTATGATGACCATAATGTTCATTTTTCATTGTCTTTATTATAATTAAGTATTAGGTAGAGGGAATATGAATAACAAAAAAACATTTGATGTGTATTTAAATGGCCTATGTAAATGTTTCCTGTGTTCTCTTTTCATATTCTAATTCAAAAAGTGAGAAATAAACAATATGGTCCTTATGGCATTGCTGAAACAAAACATGTAAGGTGCCTGAGACTTTTGCACAGTATATGGGGGAAATTGATGGGTAGGAGAAGCAGCCTTATCCATAAACTGCTAATCTCTCTCTTTCTCTCTCTCTCTCTCTCTCTCTCCATCTCTCTATCTCTCTCTCTCTCTCCTTCCCTCCTCCAGATCTGTGGACAGCTCCAGAACATCTGCGTGAGCAGGGCATCTCCCAGAAGGGTGATGTGTACAGCTTTGCCATCGTGGCCCACGAGATTCTCCTGAGGGAGAGACCTTTCTACATGGAGACCAACTTAGATGTGGCAGGTTAGACAAGGCATCTGATTGAACGGCTGTTATGATGGGAGAGCCAAACGCAAGGGGATTGGTGAAACTGCCTTTAGCAATGAGCAGCATTTGAGCGGTGAACGTCTAAAGTACAATGGCCCCACCTACTGGTTATAAATATAAATACTCCAACTGGTTATTTGTGGTGTTAATGTTTTATTTTTGTCTGTTGTCTGTTTTTCCATTGATTTGCAAGAAACCAGTTAAATATGTAAATTGTGATTGTAAAAATGTGGCTTTTTGTTCCACATTTATTCCACAGAGAAGCTTAAAAGGGTTCAGTATCCAAATGGACCTCTGTACTTCAGGCCCGACCTCAACTTTGAGACAGGCAATGAGAGAGAGGTGGAGGTATGACTTACAACATGAATAACACAAACACAAACACAAACACAAACACTAACACTAACACTAACACTAACACAAACACAAACATAAACATAAACATAAACATAAACATAAACATAAACATAAACAAACATATTGATAATCACTGCAGCCTTTAACCAGTGAGAGCATGCATGCTAATCTGTGTCCCTGCAGCTAAATGTGTTGATTAAAAACTGTTGGGATGAAGATCCAGAGAAGAGACCTGACTTCAAAAAGATTGAGGGATCAGTAGCAAAGATCTTCAGGTAAGAACAGACTTGGAGGGTTTTGGCATCATACTGTACATTTATATTTAGTGAAGTGTGGTGCTTTGACAACCAATTGTTTTGAATGACGGTGATATTTTCTATTTGCTACTCACACATGCATGCACACACACATACACACACAAATACACACACACACACACACACACACACACACACACACACACACACACACACACACACACACACACATACACACACACACACACACACACACACAAATACACACACACACACACACACACACACACACACACACACACACACACACACACACACACACACACACACACACACACACACACACACACACACACACACACACACTGCAGCAACGTCCACAACCATGCCAACGAGAGCTACATGGACACCCTGATTCGGCGGCTGCAGATGTACTCTCGTAACCTGGAGCACCTGGTGGAGGAGAGGACCGCTCTGTACAAGGCCGAGAGGGACAGGGCCGATCGCCTCAACTTCATGCTGTTGCCAGGGTCAGTGTCTGGGGGTACAGGAGCACACACGCCGTTCTCTCTGCAATTAGAGTGAACACCATATGAAAAATACTCTCTATGAGTGGTGCTTTTTTTTTTTTAATAAGAAGCTTTCTCTACGAAAACTACTAGACTAGAATTTCCATCTTTGTAGAGAATTGCGCCACTATTTTTGTGTACACAACAATACATAGGAGGATGTAGGCTACTGTAAAGAACATCTAGTTGTTTTGGGCATTTTGTTCTGTTTCCAGTTAAGTTGCTACCATGGTGAATAGAACAATAGAAATCAGAAAAAGGGCTTCTTGGAGGTCTGGCTCACTGTCCGTGTGTCACCTCACGGGATCAAAAGAGTATAAATACATACTGTATATACTTACACTTATACTGTCCGTGTGTCCCCTTGCCAGGCCGGTGGTGCGCTCGCTGAAGGAGACGGGTCACGTGGAGCCTGAGCTCTTTGACGAGGTCACCATCTACTTCAGCGACATCGTGGGCTTCACCACCCTCTGCCACTACAGCACGCCCATGGAGGTGGTGGACATGCTCAACGACATCTACAAGAACTTCGACAGCATCCTGGACCATCACGATGTCTACAAGGTAGCGAGGGCTGGGGAGGCCCTGGGAGGGTGGAGCGATTCTTTTTGAAGCCTGTAGCATGTGGGCACAAAAATGGCAGGCTCTCTTTATATTGAGAAATGAATAACCTTTTTATTGGCGAGAGAACTGAGATGCTTTTGGCTAAAAATGATCTTTATATTCACCTCTATCCTTTTTATAGATTAAAGGTACACTATGCAAGATAAGATATTTTTTTGTGACTGTAGAGCTCCCTATAGGAGCTCCCTTTGTAAAAATCTTGCATAGTGTACCTTTAAAATGGCAGGATATGTCCCTACTTGGAATCCTCTTGTTGACCCCTTGATATGTTTTGACATATGTTGTGCATTTTTACCATAACCAACCACATGTCCTGTTAGTGGCGCTCCTGCTTCATAGCCAACTTGAATACATACCGTAATTGTACAGCTCCTATTGTCCTCCTTATGCTATGAACTGGTCCCCATCATGGTAGGTGGAGACGATTGGCGATGCCTACATGGTGGCGTCGGGGCTGCCCCGGCGCAATGGGAACAGACACGCTGTGGACATCGCCCACATGGCACTGGACATCCTGGCCTTCATGGGCACCTTCCGGCTGCGCCACCTGCCAAGCCTGCCGCTGTGGATCCGCATCGGTGTGCACTCAGGTAGGCTTCCTCTGGATCTGGCCTCCTTTTACTTGAATCTGTTTACTTGAGAATGATTCAGGTGCATCATGGGTTGAACACTCAGTATGCCAAATGGGCAGTGTTCACCTTTGAAGCGATGACAGCAAAGGTTGATTGTTTTATATTCATTATTTTCCATTACCA
Organism: Sardina pilchardus; assembly: GCF_963854185.1. NCBI lineage: Eukaryota > Metazoa > Chordata > Actinopteri > Clupeiformes > Clupeidae > Sardina > Sardina pilchardus. The sequence goes on along the minus strand of NC_084996.1, from coordinate 11,368,906 downwards.
ATAGCCTCACTTGGTACATGCAAGCTGAGGTGCGAATGAACATTTCTAACAGCAGGATATTTCCCTCAAGTGTTCACAAAACCGTATGTTTATCATTTATATGTCCACAGGCCCTTGTGCTGCAGGGGTGGTGGGGAACAAAATGCCACGGTACTGCTTGTTTGGGGACACGGTCAACACCGCCGCGCGCATGGAGTCAACTGGACAACGTAAGACAAATCAGTCACAAAAGCACAATTTTCCACACAATTACTGTAAACACAAACAGTGCTATGATACTATTTATGGTCACGAGTTCTGGGGCAATATAGGTAGCAGGAAGTTATGTCAAGGCAGGGCGAGACCTCCCCAGTGAAGTGCATTTGAATAAACCAATCACATGCAAACGATGTTAACTTCTGTTCTGATGAAGGCCATAGGCCGAAACATTACCGCTTTATTAAAAACTTAGGCTACTTATACTGTAACTCGGAGTGTGCGGCATCTCTCTCTCTCTCTCTCCATAAATTCTGATCTATATATCTATTTTTTATTAATTAACTTAGACTGCCTGACTGCCCCACTTTGTGTGTCTGACTTCACTCTGGCCCACTGTCGGCAAAAAACGCTGTCAAACTCACACCCTATGTTTTTGAAACGATTACAAGCCACATTCATGTCTGACGTGCATCACCTTTGATTCAGCTCTCAGAATCCATGTCAGTCAGTCCACCATCAACATCCTTCAGAGGACGGACTGCAAGTTCGAGTACGAGAAGCGGGGGGAGACATACCTGAAGGTGAGAAGTCTCCAGGAGACTGATGACGGTGGCAAGTGTTTTGATGCGTATACGTTCACACATGCAGTGTGGTTAACCAGAGCTCTGGGCTGCTCTGTTTGTGTATTCTCGTTTCAGGGGAAAGGTAAAGAGATGACGTACTGGCTGACAGGAGTCACGGGGCAGAAGTACGACCTCCCGACACCGCCGACAGAGTAAGAACACCTCTCTCACATCCCCCACCCCACCCCCACCCGCTCTGGCTCTTACTCATATTGTCACCGACTCATTGCTGTTTGGTCAGATTTTTGTATATTTGGTATCTCAATTTATTTCTCCCTTTCTGCCACTTACTGGGAAACGGCCTGCACTTGTTTCTTACAATCACTTCATGGTGGCAGCCCCTCCCCTCCTCAGGGGACTGTGGGGGGAGGTATACTGTACATCTCGGTTCATTGCTCAGGGGCTGCTCTCTGCTCAGCCTCTTGCCCTTTATTTGTCCTCTGTCAAGGGAGAACTTCCAGCGGCTGCAGCAGGACCTGGCGCAGATGATCGAGTCCGGCCTGGAGAAGGGTGGCGCGACCCGACGGGGCAAGACCCTCTCCACCCGGCAGAGGAAACGAGACCGCCGTAGCAGCCAGGGGAGCCAGGGCCTGCCTGAGTACTTCCACCTGGCCGACCCCAGCACCTACCTGTAGGCCCAAACCCCGGCCTCCCATCCCCATCCTCTGTTCCCTCTATACTGGTCGATATTCACTTTGCCACCTCCAACACTGACCTTCATCCCTCCCACAGTACGGCACTGTACTGTGTTGGTTGTCATGACCAGGGGAGCCAGGGACTAAATGTGAACTTCCACCTTACAGATGTAGCTATCTGTGAGGAGCTTTCGTGGTTGACCGAGTAGTTTTCTTGTGAGAGATGATGCTGGTTTGCATACCAGTGTGTTATTGTGGAGTTTTCTGTGCTATTTCTCTGTTGTTGATGGTTTTTTTTAATCGGTTTAAAGGGGAACTATGCTCTTCTAAGCTTAATTTACCTTAACTTAACAGCTTCGGAGTCATTAGAATGGTTACATGACTTTTTCCGGGTTGACACTCCGAGCGAGGAGCGTATAAAATATATACTCTGAAGCTGTAAGAGAAGCTCTGTAGGGAAAACTGCGACCAAAAATTGAGAAAAGAGCCCAAAATGACATACTGTAGTACTGCACTTTACATAATACAACAGGATTCTGAGTTGTGATTATTGATTTAGAGCTGTGCATTTGTCCAAGCATCTCTATCTAATGATGATTGTCATATTGTCATTTGTCTTATGTCTTGCAGGTGGATGACTAATTGTTTTTACCTAAATTACTGCACATTTCTCTTGGTCATGTGTTGTGTTACTGTTGTCTTATTTCAGTTAATTCATGATATAACAAGGTGGTCAATGTCAACATGTTTTAGGAACTCCATTTTCATAAGCTATCCTATTATTAGTGTTGATTGTGTCTGTGCCATAGTTAATGTTTTCCTAAATGTGAATGTATTGCATATGTATGGGTTTTGTGATATTATATATTTTGCATATAAATTTACATGAAATATCACACCCACCCCCTCGAAACAGGTACATCATTTCCACTTCATATCAAAACAAATATCTGCATGCTATTAAGTACTTTTGTGGAAAGATATTTTATTTACATTTACATTAGCCTATGTTTCGAAATTAAGAATGTTTATATAAACACACAAACAACAACAGTTGTGTGCAGCCACAACAGATATTTTAGGCAAAGTATAAACTTTACAAAAAGTTAACTGTAAATAAGGGACACAGAAATATGACACATAATGAACAAGTATTATCCTCAAAAAGGCAGTTGGGTATTGAAACAAAGATAAAGGCAAAATACTGTAACACCTTCCATATAGTTGAGTGCAGATGAGGATTTGTGCTTTTGCTTCAGTGGTTTACTCTTCGGCAATAATGTTTATGGCAGCCATACTGTCGATAAAAATAAATGCTCAGTGCTGACACCCCCCCCCCCCCCCCCCACACACACACACACACACACACACACAGACATTTCTCGGTCCCCAAACCCTTCTTATTAGTTGCCACTCGTACTACCCCACCTTCAGTACTGCACAGTTTTGGTTGTCACCAGTGCGGCATCCCCAAGCTCGGTGGCAGGAAGTGGGATGCCACCTTCCGTCCGGCCGTTGCACATGTGCGTGCTGCTCCACCCGTCACCCGTCCCCCAGATGCCCTCCTGCTGGCAGTGCCCCCCCAGGCCTCCGTTCTGATGGGAGCAGGAAGAGGAAGAGTGGTGGGGGTCCCCGTTCACCGCCACCACGGCTGGGGGTCCCTCAGGGGCTGGCACAGCAACAGGGTCAGAAGGCTGGGCCTCCTTATCTGCTACAACACAACACAACACAACACACAAGTGGATCATTTTCTAGGATGCTGCCCTTAAGACTAAATCTTACACAAAGCACGTACAGTGCACAGTTACTTGGCAACTATGTGATATTTATTCGCAGTCTTCAACATCCCTATTTTAATAGAATGCATGAGCTTGCACATTATGTGACATATTTCAGTCAGCAAAGTTTAAACTGCACTGTTTTAAAAAAAAATTGTCAGCCCTCTTTGCCTGCATTCTCCCAATCCATGTGCCTAATTAGTGAACAGTGGTCCACTGTGCTATCCTGGAGCAATGCTTAGGGAAGGATCTCGGTGTAAAATCGGAATGCAGGGCGTCTATTCTAGAGCACAACAGACAAGGGCATGTGAGGTCAGTTATCACCAAGACATCTCTCTATGTTGAGGGACCCTCCAGAATTTCGCACACTCATAACACACATATGCTCTCAGAAAAGCACTGATGCATGCAAACTGTGTATGTCCAAGTATGCAGTATTGTAGCCTACACACAAGTGCACAATAGCAGCAACAGACACGAGTAACACACACACACACACACACACACACACACACACACACACACACACACTCATGCAGAATAGACTTGGCTAAAAATAGTCATAGTTAGCCTGTTAGGGTTTGACTACCAGTCCATAAAGACACAAGTTCAGCACATACATCTAACGGATGTGAGCAAGCTCTGCAAAAAGAGATGGTGTGGTTGACGGGATCCCTTAGGACTACCCTCAGAGAGAACAGAAACTTCAGAAACGCACGAGGGGAAGGGGCTGCAAATACTCATATATAAGGAGGAGGGGGGCCCTTTTAAGACCCATATGTCATACTGAGAGAGTGAGTGACAAAGTGTGAGTGACAGAGTGTGAGACACACAGAGAGAGAGAGAGAGTGAGAGAGAGCTAGTGAGACAAAGAAATAACAGACAGAAAGAGAAGAGTGATTTAAATGACTAGCATCATGATGACAGGCCCACCAATGAACTTCGCAAAGGTCACTAGGTGCCCGGTCCGGTCCACCTGCGTGACCTGACCACGCATAGGTTTAAGCTCTCACCTGTGCTGTGAGATTGAGCAACATGCCGTCGATAAATGATGAATAAGAGCAACAGCACCAGGATGGATCCGCTCAGGACCACAGCCGCACATATCCACACGGACACGCTGATGTACTCGGGGGGTGCCGCGGTGCTCTGCCGCAGAACAGGGGCGCTGTCTACGTTCAGCAATACACATATTAACACCTATTAAAGATTACATACATGTACTCCACATTCCAGATGTCAATGCCATTGTACAGTAGGCAGAACGAACCTCACTAACCAGTAAAACATGATCTGTTATGCCTATATGATCTACAGCAACTATATATCCCATGTCTACATTATTCACTATAAACATGACAGTACTAAGATCCTATGACCGCATGGAAGCAGAGATGATATTCATTATACGGAAACTGTCAGAGCAAAAGGTCAGAATATAGCATCTTGGCAGAACTCACCGATGGTGGGCATATCTAGCTTCACACAAAAATCGACGAGGGAGTCCCATGTCGTGCCAGGGGGACATGGCCTTTGAGCCATGGCTATCCCTTCACAGCCAGCGACCTTACCTGGAGAAACTCTTGTGTTAGCTCTACACTCTGTGCTTTCTGGACTAACCTGTGCACACTGGAAATGAGAAAGAGAGAACAAGTGACAGAAAAAGAGAGAAAGAAAGAAAGAAAGGAGGGGTAGTGGTGTGAGGGGCTGCAGGCAAGACTGTTTCACTTCTGGTTCTTCTCTACGAGAGGAAAGAGTGAATCATCCACAGGGTCCCTGGAGGGGAGACAGAATGGAGCGGGTAGGCGCTGGGCAGAGGGGGCGCTGACAGCAAGCAAGAGGCAGATACATTTGAGCAGTGGTCCACTTAGCCGAGAATTACAGTTATCTCCGCAAGTATTGGAACATATGCTAAAGTTGACTATAAAGAGGAATATAAAATGGTCCAATTAGCCAAGAATTATGTGGCCACAAACCAAGATAAATCAGTGGTTTAGTGGCAATACACTGATAAAGGAGACCAACAAAGCCGAGGGCTCAATTCCTGAATACTGCAACTGCTGACTGCCGACTGCTGAATTGTTATATTAACTATATTTAGCTGATAACATGTTGGCATGTCATTTCCCACTTTGGAGGGGACTCAAGGCCCACCTGACTCCATGAACGCAGCAAAACGATATGGTTAAAATATTTTTTTTTCGCATTTTGGTTCCATGTCTTGGCCCGCTGAATCAAATTGCAAATGCAAATGAATCAAAAGGGACTTAATGCCAATTCAGTCAAATTTCTACCCTGCATATACGTCAATCATATACAGCAATCAGCATAGGCTACTACACATATAGGAAGTAGGCTACGGTATAAGCTCTGATTTTTTAACATTTTTATTGCTGGTCTGATTTAGCTTGACACTTTAATAATAAGTAAATAATACGTTTGGAGTGACGTGGTTGTTTTTTTTAATAATTATTTTATTTTCATTCATTTCCCGGGATTCTGACTGGACAAAGCAATAGTCAGTCAATGTTCCAACCAATCGGATTTTGTAACATCCGAGAGAAAGCGGGTCATCGGATTTTGCATGGATGAAAGTTCGATTGGCTTCCCAGCTCATTTCATCATTGTGCTGTGAAGGTGTTGCTTGGGTTCAACAGTTGGTTGTTTTGCTGCAGGCTATTCCTCAAGCATCCCAGAGATATTACTCAGAAGCTGAGGGACACATGTGAATGCTGATTCATTCATTACACTGGTGTTCCAACCACATAAAACAAACAGTGTATTGTCTCAATACATCAAGCCTGTCCATGTCATACCTTTGTATTTCAGGTGTAAATGAGGTCTGGAACTAAAGGCCTTCAACTTTCAGCTTTTTTTTTTTTTAACACACTGTCAATTCACTGAAGGAAAATATGATGGGGGGGGGGGGGAAGTGTAGGATGTTAATATCAATGAATGTTTAAAAGAATTCTTGATATGAGTCCTGAATGACTTGGTTGGTTAACTGTGTAGACGTGTAGGCTACATATTGTATAGAATGAGTCAAGGTAAAAGACACAAAATGTTTCTTTATATTTATTTAACCATCATGGAAAAAAAGAATTTGCAAACTGTCAAGTGATTGTATCATAGATGCACCCACTTAGAAATCAAGACATTGGACTAATAAAAACGTCATCAAATATAATCTTGTGATTAGCCCTGAGAAGACAAATCAGTATCGGATAGACTGCATCAGTATCAGTGAACACATTATTTTGTGTCCCCTGTTTGCAAAAAAATGATCAGAGTGAAGAAACCACCACTGGATTGCTTTCTTGATCTTCTCAGAAACTCAACAAGCAATGCTGGCTTTAAAATTAGGAACCCATCCGTTTCCACAGGCAGTAATATATCCAATACTTGTACTGCATATGGCAAGAATGATCAGCAATTGGTATGAACCAAAATCTACAATATTGCACTGTGTTAGTCAAAGACACAGAGGTCATGCAGGGTGGTTCTTCCTGCTGTCAAACTGCAGCATTCCCAACTAACAATCAACTAGTCCTGGACAAACCACATACACACAAACACACACACAGGTTTGCCAGCACACATGCACACACACACACACGCACACACACACACTCATCGATTGGTTGGCTTTTAAAAGATGGAAAGAAAATTCAGTATGCTTCTTCTATGGCTCTTTGATTCATGATTTGTCTCTTCTCCTCCCTGAGCTCCCCTGGTGGCCCCAGCGCCCATCCAACCCCGCCCCCGCCCAGGCACGTGCACCTGCCTGCCAGTCCTCGGCCTGATCAGGGCGTGAAGAGCACGGGCTGCATGGTGACGAAGGTGAAGTTGTAGACAGGGGGGAGGCCCTGGTGCGCGGTGCTGTTGAAGCGGTCCCAGGAGAAGGGAGGGAGTCCGCCCTGCGTGGTGGGCCCGTTCACCGCCTCCGCTATGAACTTCTGGGCACGACTGAAATCAGTCACCTGAAAAGAGTAAACAGGAAGGAGAGAGAGAGAGAGAGAGAGAGAGAGAGGGTAGTGGGAGAGAGAGAGAGAAAGAGAGAGAGAGAGAGAAAATAATGGAAAATGTAGTTTATCAATGCAAAGGGGAAGGGAGAGCAATACAAGGGAAGGGAGAGCAGTAGATGGCTAGAATAAGGGAAGTCTTGCCTTAGTATCATAGCATCCTCCTGGTGAGGGTTTCGACTCTTGCAAGTCATTGCGGCAGCAGATGGTCTTGCATGGATTGCCCTTAGAGTAAGGGTCATTTTTATAATCTGCAGAAACATCCATATGAAAGACCTTAATATGGCTTTCCATATGCAACATGATTAGTTGCTCTGGCTCCCAAAATGGGAGCTGCAAAAACAAAAGAGTATAAAAGCTGCACAGCACACAGGAGTGATGATAAAACCCCATGCTATGGAAAAGAGAACAGAGAGCAATGGCTTCACTTTACAAGAGAACAGCCGGAGATAAAAATAGGGAAGCTGCTGCATAAAGGGAAACTTACAAAAGCCAACTGGCAAACAGTTTACATAAATCAACTATGATAAATACAGTATACAAGGGGAGGCAGGCACCATTGTATCTCATGATGTGCTTCAGAGAGTCCAAGTCGGTCACGCCGGCCTGGTCCCGGCGGAAGATCTTGGCTCTGGGGCAGAGGTCGTAAGAGAAGTCCGCCCCGTGCTTCTCCCACATCTCCCTGTAGCCACTGCGTGCATAGACCTCAGCATGGAAGGGCACATTGTAGGAGGGCCAATAACCTGCACAAACCAATGCCAGTCGGAAACAATCAATATGGTACACCACACCTTTACACCTGGCATGACCATATAGACTTTAAAATTAATAATTAGAGATTAAAAAGAAAATTCTCCTCTCCTCCTCTCGTGTATCCATTGAAATCTCCACTGCGCTATTTGAACCTGCAGTTCAAACCGATAAAAAAAATAACTTCTAATCTCAATGTGTGCGCGTGGCAAACAGACAGAACAGCTCTGTGGTCTTACGCAAACAGGCAATGAAAACAGTGTTTCATCCACAACCATTTTGAGGAAATGTAATGTGGTGGCGTGTGATTTGTCTGTGGCTTCGTTGCTGACCTCGGCGCAAGGCCTGTGTCTGGTCGGAGTACTCCACCAGGCCGGGGATCTGCTCGACCACCGTCAGGGCCCAGTCCTCAATCTGCTCCCCAAGGGTCACTTTGCTCGTGTCCACCACCATGTACTGGTTATTGTAGGTGCCTGGAGGAGAGAGGAGAGAGGGGCATGGAAAGGGCAGGGAGCGACAATGAAGAGAGGCACAAAACAGGGGGGGGGGGGGGGTCATTGCAAACACCCTATGAGAATTTAACAGCTGCTTGCTGTTTAAACAACAGGCTTGACAAAGCAAGGGGCTAAAAAAAAACGTCACTGGTGCTCACCGGAGTTGTGTTTGGAGAAGAGCGTTGCCCACTCCTCGCCAGTGTGGGCCAGGGCGTGTGCCAGCCGCACCCTCTGCCAGGCAAACAGGGTGTCGGGTTTAATCAGCGTGAACAGGGTGGCGTTGAAGACGTTGTTGGTGGTCTGGGTCATGATCAGGCCACTGCCCAGGAGGTAGAAGTCATCAAGAGATACCAGGAAACCTGTGGTGTGTGTGTGTGTGTGTGTGTGTGTGTGTGTGTGTGTGTGTGTGTGTGTGTGTAAGAGAATGGATGGACAACATTATTACAAAACTATTCCTGAAACACTCAGACTGGTGTCCGTTTACTCATGATAGTATCATTAAACCAGACAGACCAGTCATTCAGTTGAATACTTGGCAGTCTTTTTCACAGCCAACTACTCAAAACTGACAATCCATCTTCTATCCATTAGCGAGTCCTCATTTGTAAAGCGCCCTCCATTCTACAACAGGCCCACTCAGCCAGTTTGCTGCATTACCATGCATCATTTAACAGACAGCAGGCAGCTGATACTGATTGTTGTTGTGGTTGTTTTATGCGCCGTGTTTTTGCATGCCAGCCCCGAAGATGATTTTTACACACCAGGGTAGCTGCTGAAGGACATCTTGCCGGTGGCAGTCGACGGCTCTTGCACGTTGAAGTCCCAGTGTTTGTAGATACGCAGCGTGGCAGCGTACGTGTACCAGCTGGAGTGGGCAAACAGGAGGTTCTCAAAGCCTGGCAGCATCTGAGAAGGACAGGGCAAGGAAGGACAGTGGGATCGGAAACACACACACACACACGTTATTCTCGAGCTAAAACTCAGAAACAAACTCAAATACAGTGTATCTCAATGTGCCTCATTAAAGACAGTGGAGAGAAAAAATACAAATCTAAAGATGTGTACACAAAAAGCAAAAACAGACCATATCACTGTTGACCCAATCACTCTGAACATGCTGCAATGAATTGCAATGAGCGCCTATGATGCCGACCTTAATCAGAGCAGAGCAGTGACCCATTGGTGGCTGTCTGTAGTCTCCAAGAGACAGTTTTGGTCCATGCACCAGGGCAGGGATCAGGTCCAACAGGTCTCCAACTGCATTCAGGAACTGCACTGCAAACAGGGACAGCGGCTGTGGAGGGATGCAGAAGACAGAGCCAGAGTGATCTGTGAGAGATCCTCAGACACGTTCACATTCGTCTCAATGACATGCAACTGAAATGTAATGTTAGTGCTTTTCATATCAAGCTAATTTACTGTCCAACCAACCAGGTCAAATAACAAAACTAAAAACTAAATAAAAAATAGGCCTAGTGATGAGAACAATCCCCACTCTATAGATTCCCACTTACAGTTTTCCCTTGGCTTTTGGCCCAATGGGCAACCCCAGCTTGAAGGCCATCTGTCTGAGCCACTAGAAAGCCTGCATGCTGCCAGAAAGGATCAGCCTTGTGCAGTTTAACCTGTTGCCTAGTCCAGTTGTCTTGCTTACTGGAACACACAAATGCCATAAAGGTATTTCAGACAGCTTGACGATGTGCATTCATTAGAGGATTTTAGCATGAAATGGGGAAAAATCACTGACTTCATGAAATCCTTCACAACCATCAGCGTCTTTGAGTCCTTGATCAGCTGCGGGTACAGATTGTTGTAGTTATCGTACATCTTCCTGTAAAGCAAACACATATTCAGGGGAAATGGACTTAGCGGTAGGCTATTTTGCGTGGTTCTGAGAGAGAAACGCTTACTCAGCTGTGAGGAAACCCTCCAGATATCCTGCGAGAAAATAGGTGACATCGTCTCTTTCTTGGGTCTTTCCATAGCCTGCTCGTAGCTCCAGCACTCCCCAGCCAGTGTCGGAGAGTGAGTTGTTGAAAAATCCATAAGCATCTCCTTCTTTCTCCAACACCCCGTCTTTCAAAAGGACAGCTTTATGTGTAGCATCCCAGTAGGCGGTGGCCAATCGTAGTCCTAAAATATTCAAAAACAAAACAATAGTAGGCTACATTTGCTCAGCTGTAGCAGACAACAGACTGCACAATCGGTGCTAGCCTACTTCATAAACTGGCTACACAGACTTCCCATATATTTGCAGTGCCCGGCCCCTGTATGGCCATGAAAAGACATCGTGGCCTTTAAATCGATACAGCTAAATGGCAAGTGAACAACCGTAAACGGATTACGTTTGTTTATACTATCAAAGGCCACTTGTGTTACTTTCCACTTACTTTCTGTTGCGACGAAAGCTATTGTCACTAATACGAGATAAGTTACTAATAACTGTTTTCCTACACCCATGTCTTCGACGGAGAAGACCCCGGTAGCCTAACGTTTAAGGTAAAAGGAGAACCAAGACTGCGACTTCGGAGAAATGAAAGTTGTTCACTTGTAGGGAGGGAATGGTGTTTATTGGTTGAACAGATAAGACGTATTCCAATTGGTTGCCAACGAATTGTGTGAATTCAGGGAATTCTCTACGAAGACTTTTTTTTTTTTAATTATTCCGTCGCAGCATAGTACGACCAAGTGTACTGTCATAATGTTACAATCATAGTGAAAAATGTATCACCCCAGATGGGACTCGAACCCACAATCCCTGGCTTAGGAGGCCAGTGCCTTATCCATTAGGCCACTGGGGCGGGGATAGCAGGAAAAGGGGCAGGACTGTATATAAATTGTCGAATGGCAAGACGAACAGGCGTCGACTCAAATCAGCTGGTCTGTGACGTCATCGAATCCACTCTTCCCATTCGTTGGACCGGCAAACGTCATACATAGAAAGCTCTCGGCACCACGCCCCTTTTTAAAAGGAAACAAACTATCAGAGAAGGTTTATTACATTTTTCACCAGAGGGGGGTTAAAGCGGATCTTTGCTTTGGATTAAAGCGATCTTTCTCCACATTGCTTTGAATAACAGAAATTCAAAGCAATGTGGAGAAAATCTTATGAAAACGGCCGAAAGACTATTTCAAGATATGGACTCCAGATGGCGCCATTTCACTGCGCTTAGGGCCTAACAGCGCTTCACAACCCATATGTGACCATTCATAGCGAAATCAGTCGTTTTGCGCACAACGTTATTTTGAGAAAATCAACAATAACAAACTTCCGGGTTAATATGTTGAATTTCACGTTTTCGCCTAATTCGATTGTACACAGTCTACAGTTTCATATCGTGAACGCATTTCACGGAAAAACATACGTTTTGACTGTTAAACCCGGCGAAGATTCAACACATTTGCTGTCATTCCCGTTGTGCACGCGCCGCTTAAAAAGGTGATTTCTCCTCTTCTGGCATATCGTGACAGGAGAACCATGTCAACTTTGGATGCTGTTATCTTAGCGATAATTTGTGTAATACCCTCGATATACATATCGTTGGAAAGCTTAGTTTATGGCCGTTCACGTGAGCACAATAACTTAATTTAATTAATTTTACCGAAACGACTGGTTCCGCTTTACAGGGTCACATATATGCCCGAAGTGCAGTGAAATGGCGCCACCTCGTGGTATTAAAATATTCAGTGTTTAGCCTGATGCGCCCTCGAAAATGTTGTAATTCCTCATCAATTACTCTTGCAGGCTAGATGCATTTGATCAATTGTGTGGTTTGTTTTTTTTTGTTTTTTTAAATTCGTTCGTTTCCAAGTTGAATATTAAAATTATGACATTCGACATTAGATGATTTCATGTCAAAATGTCTAACACTGCTTCCAAAAAAATGTATCGCTACACAAACATGTTGTAGCCTTAAATGAATAACTGGACAGAACAGGTAGAGGGTTCACTCTCATGTCTTGTTACGCTTCGCTAATGTATACAATATAAAACAAAATATGTTCCATGCTCTAACTGTAGGTTAAGTTGAGCAATTAAGCAGTAAAAAGTTTCTTCTAAACGCAAAAATATTTTATAGATTTTTATTTAATACACGCACACTATACATTTGCATATAAATCAAACATCCACTTCTTCACACACAATTTTTACCACCTACATTAAAGAACCCGCAAACCTATCATATTGATGAAACTCAAAAAACTCATAAGGTGGAAAGAAACCACAATACATTACTGGCAAAACGATTATAAAGAGCACAATAAAATGATAAAGATGCAATAGAAAAGATTAGTTTGGAATTTTCCTCAATAATAATAATAATAAAAAAACATTGGAAAATAAATAAGTTAAATAGGTCCCTTGATTATCAGTGTGCAATCTAGTTACAGGCGTTGACCACCTTGCAATGCAGTGCTTGGTGGGAGGGCAACATTTTTACTCCACAGAATTGACCCTTTATAGTAGAACAAACAGGCTTTTTGAGAGTTAAATGCCATATATTTGGCATTATCCTTGCAGAATAAAAAAAATGAGAAAGCACAACATAAGCTGAATTTCTCTGGTCGTGACAATGATCTGAGATAATGGTAAACAACATTTAGGGAAATTGCAAAGTATAATAATTTTTTAAAATGCTCCCTGGGCCCAAAAACTTCAGTGAGAATATGGGCTGGGTTGACGGGGGACTGACTCTGTAGAGTGCAGTGTAGTGTTTCCTGATGGCTGTGAATGAACAACAGACTTAAAATATTAAGCTGTAAATGTTGTATGGGGAAAACAATTACGGACATGAACAAAACAATCATAGGGTTTCAGCTCAAATGTCTACAACATTTTACGCAACCGGAACTGAATCACACACTGTGCCATTCAAGATCCAGTTAGTTAAATTAATTTGTTTTTGAAAACAGATTTTAATTATGTGGCACCAGTCTTTGAGTAACAGTGTAAGGTGTCCAACATTTTTCTAACTTGAAAGTGCCTCATGCAGCAAAATAAACAAATGCCCCTGTAAAGACAAGAATTAATTCTTATTCAAGAGCTTATATCAATGAGCAAAATCAATTTTCTTTTCATCGGAATGCCTTTTGTCTTCTTTAAAGGAACCTGTAAATACATACACGTTTCTGCTATTAATTGTACCTTCATAAAACTACTTTCGTGTACACGTATTTGGACTGGGTTTGAAAGTATTGTGAGACACTAATGTCAAAGGCACCCAAAATACAATTCCAACAGAGGCATCAAGTTCCCCTATTCACTCAGAACAAATGAATGCTAACCACTTCTTTACCACAAAAAAATGAACATAAAACGCTTTGGGGCTCTGATACAACAGTAGATATTGAGATGAAGATGTGCTGTCATAGACAGGAGTCAAGAATGTGCACTGTAAGATTCTGCAAAAGTTCGCATAATGCACATATAATCTGTGGAAAGTAAGAGATCTTCAAGATTGGTAATGCTAAATACATTAGGATGAAACAACAGCAGCTATCATGGAGGGGGGGGGGTGTTTGATGCCTCTGTGTGTAACTGTATGACCATTCATTTACTGTCATTCATTCATTCATTCATTCAGTCATTCATCATCTATCAACTTCTCAGCTCCATTCTCTGTCTGCTGGGCGGAGCTCTTGTCTCCAGCTTCTTCCTCCTCTTCCTCCTCCTCTTCATCCTCCGTGTATCCCTGCGACTGGCTGCCATAGTTGATCATGGTGCGAGAGAGGTCCACCTCGATGGGAAAGACATCAGCCTCCTTCAGCACTGCGTAGCACTCGTCATAGTAACGAGACATGCCTGAGACGAAGCGCTGCAGCTGGAATACAATGTCCTGGACTGGAAAGCAAAAAGGAGAGTAAAGTGAACAAAATGAGAGAGAGATAGATATAGACAGGAAGAAAGGAGGAGAGAGACAGAGACAGAGAGAGAAAATACATTGAGTAGTCAAAAGTCCAGTAAGCACACACATCCAAGAAGTCTTAACTGGGTGATGTGCCAAAACAAAAGTAGGAACGGTGAAGAAAACATAATAAATAGACCCATGTCATTAGAAAGAAACTAATTAAATCAACAGAGGGAGTAACAACATGTATGGACTGAAGAGAATAGAAGCAACAACTGGAAACGTAGTGGGAGATGGGGCCAGATAAATGGAGAGATTAAGTAAAGGGGAAGACTAGAGTAATGGAGAAACAGAGATAATGAGAAGAAAGTCAGCTGATTTTAGCGCCACACAGTACAGACCATGTTTCTGGTCCAGCAGCTCAATCTTCTCCAGCACGTCTTTCCTCATCTTGGCAAAGCGAGCCCGTGCTTCCTGGCGACAGCGCAAGACCAGCCGGTACTCATAGTTCCCCGTGCTCACTCTGTACATGGGCTCTCCCAGGGCCTGGTGGAGGGTTCACAGAGAGAGAGAGAAAAATAGAGAGAGAGAGAGAGAGAGAGAGAGAGACATAACACACCATGAAAGACCAATGCTTCGTAACGTAATGAAAATAAAGTATTTGACTATAACATGAATGATACATACTGTAGGCTAGACATTTACAATGTACAATGCTTTACAGTGCAATGAATAACTGTAAGGTATTGTGTTTCTCCATAGTTCAAAACATGCCCCTAAACCTGTTGGCGGTCCTCAACAGCATTACCAATACAACATCGGAGTATTTTGAATGTAATCAAAAAAGGAGACACTTACGATACAGCTGTACTCTTCATCATCCATCTCCTTCACTTTCAGACAGTAGGACTACGGGGGGGAAACACATATGGTGTATTAGCACAAACGCAGCCAAGACAACACCAAAATATATCATGTTGCCAAATTTACAAATTACAGATTATGCCTTTAACATAGAAATATATACACATGGCCTTGAAAGTTACTATTTGATACAGCTAATATGGTGAGAAATTGCTGTTTTTGTTTTACCAGGTACTCAAACTTGACATCCAGGTACTTGCGTATGGTAAGCTTGGTGTCAGGGATGGCCTTATGCAGGTAGGTGTTCAGATCATGAAGCATCTGAACAAAAGAGAGGATTCAATTCAGTGATGTTTCTTTGATGTTTCACAGTCTTTAGAAGAGTGTGTAGAAGAATATGTAAATGAAGAGTGGGACATCTCCTAACTGGTTTGATGGTTTTCAGCAACTGGATGCCATATTTTTCGATGTTGCGGTGCGCCTCGGCAAACTTCACAAAGGCCTCGCTCGCAGCAGCCTGGGGTTCCCTCACACCAATCACAGAGAAGACGTCCCCAAAAGCTGGAATCCAGAACAAGGAGATGGGAATTAAAAACAAACAGACAACAATGAGGTTGCTTACATAGTTGTTCAAGTATTACATGCTGTTTCACCTTTCCACTTAATTTTTTCTTATTAATGGATTGGACTGAAGTCCAACTAGGGCTAGGCCTAGTTCAGCCAGCCTATTGGTAATCAATCCAGTTTTTTCTAGGATTATAATGTACTACATATTAACCACAATAAAAGACCAAATGCTGTAAACATGGGTCTGTTTTCCCCAGCCTTATTAACCACACACAGTAACTTTCCACAGTTGAATTTCCCCTTGGGGATCAATAAAGTATCTATCTATCTATCTATCTAAAAGAAGAGCAAAACGTGGACATCCCCACCCCTTACCTCTGTGAGTTTGCGAGAGCTCAAAGAAAGCTCTGAGTAGCCGCTTGGTGTGCTCCATTAGTCCTGTGGGGGGAGGAGGGCACTGATCAGACAGCAAACAGCTGAACAATTCTAATCTTTTGCCTCCGATCAGATATCAGAAGGCATGCCGCATATTATTGATTAGTTAGAGGGTTATAGTCTTCTACCAGGTCAGACAGAAAAACTTAAGCTACCTTTGTAGAGCTCTGCCGTTTTCTCAAGCTCCTCTAGTCTCCTCACCAGTCCATCTGCAAAAATACCAAAGACATTCATAGCACCACTGCTTTACCAGAAAGGTTACATGCGAGAACTTTTACATAATATTAATTCGGGCATTTACAACCAATTAAAAAGAAGATCTGATGGGATTGTTAAGATAGTGACAGGGGTGTATATGGTTCCATAGATGTACATTAAGAATAATAGAGGAAGATGCCAAAGAATGGCTGGTTCTCACCGTTGCACAGGATGGCTCTGCTTAAGCCCAGGGCATCTGCTGTACCTGAGCTCAGGTTTTCCACAAGTCGGTGCTTCACCTTCTTCAACACTAATGCATTACACATACAGAATAATCAATATAATATCATAAGTCAATTTGACAGAATGTGCTTGGAAAATGCTCAAGATTTGGCTGCAGTCTTCTGCTCTTGTTTGCATGCTGTAGAGCAGATGAACCTACCTATATCAAGAGATTTCCCTTGCTTTGGATCTGCTTGAAGTTTATTATAGTGGATTGTGACTTCTCCCTAAAAATATAAAATAAAACAAAGCTGTAATAAATCAATTTTTAAAAAGCTGGTGGAAATAATGTTTTGGATCATGAATATCACGGTGCCATTCCAAGTACAGTACCTGCACAGCCTGAATCATTTTCGCCACCTCCACTTTGGTCTTCCCCTTAACCGTTTTACTGTTGACTCCAGTGATCTCATCCCCAGCAGCTAATGTTCCATCCAAAGCTGCAGGGGTATTATCAAAGACCTGAGAATATAAGAGGGAGAGGGAACCATTCACTATAGGATTTCAAAGTCATTTTGTACAAAAACCAACAAATTGATACCTTCTTATCTAGGGAGATAGGTCAAGCTTAATAGGTAACATTTCTTGATTGGTAACAGCTCAAAAGTGGCAGGTCTGGATCCATTACCTGTACAATATAAAGACAGGGGCAGTATTGGGCACCTCCACCAATGCTGATCCCAATCAGGTTCTGTCCATCTTTCTGCAGAGTAACCGTTCCTGGTACTGTTGGAATCCCACTTCATGAGAAAATAAAGAGATGTTAGCAATGCATCCTCAATAATTCCATACACCCTTATTCTGTAGAAACAAAACAATAGTTGGTTCATCTACTGTACCATTCAAAGGATCTTATGCACAGAAGGCTCTTTAGGCAGCTCACATATTTCCAGTGGAGCGTTAACAGTGTTGTGACAGCATCTTCTGCTATACTCTGCTACTTACATGCTCACTCCAACACTGAATATCTTGTTTGCCTAAATATAATCATTTATATTGACACACGCATACATAATTTTACATAGTAACATGCTGATTCACTAGGTGCATCAACCAACCAGGCTCGTGTAGACACCAATTACATTAACAACAGTGGCAGGTTCAAACACACCAAGCTCCACTGGAAACAAATTAGCTGCCCGAAGAGCCTTTTGTGCATAAGGTCCATCTGAAAAGGTAAATGTATGAGATCCCAGTATGTGTTTAATGAATGTATTGGTGAATTTGTTGACATTATTCAACATAATTAGTCAAGGAGTTCTTCATTAACCATTATATCATCACTCACAGTTTGTCCTCCTCCAACTCGTAGTCCATGTCTGTAAACATTCTAGGCTTCAGACGGTTTTGTCGATTCGACCTGTGGCGGGCAACATAATCACACACAAACAATCATAAGTGGACATTTGTTTAGTCAACAGAAGATATTTTGACCATGCTGCGGAAGTAAAATCAATTAATGTATCATATTTTAGACTGAAACATCAACTGGCTCTGGGCGTCGACAAATAATAAACTGACAGTAAATGTGATTTCAGCTAGCTAACCAATAGCGTCCAGTTTTATGGATCATACTGGACAATATGTTATCTTGCCCACAGCCCCATATTAAACAGTTGGACCATGAAACCACTGCCATCAACAATTTCAAATCAAAATGAAAATATTAATTCAAGTAACATTCAAGCATTGGAATCTAAACTGTACCGTTACAAAAATGTACGTTAAATGCATCGTTATTGTTCAGGCATAGAGAGAGGTGACAGGTGCACAAGCTAAAGAGGATGTTAGCTAACAGTAGCTAACCAACAAATACACATTACAAAACGGGGATTCAATCTTTGAATACCTTAACTGGTCGACTCAACAATGCACGTTTAACGGTGCTGTCTTCATATGAAGTTATATGCTGCTGTTATATTTCACCTGCCAAGCCTATGAGACTTATTCGATTCACACAGAGTAAAAGAGGACTTGTTTAATTTAGTTCGTCATTTCCGATAATACAGGAAGTAGGTGGTGTGTCGCAACACCAGCGTTCCGTGAGAAACGGAATTTTCTATCAATTAAATTCAATTGAGTTTTATTGGCATGACAAAAAAATTACAATTTCTATTGCCAAAGCATTTCTTAGTACATATAGAAGTATATATAGAAGTACAAGTAGTAGTAGGCCTATGTAAAAGAAAGAAAACAAAACATATGTGTGTCCGTGCGTGATGGATGTGAGAACGTGAGCGCGCGCGCGTGTGTGTGTGCTTCACTGATGAAGTTAGGCCTACTTTTTTTCTGTGGTAATTATGTATCTTGCTCCACTCGCGCTCTTTCCTCTTCTAATAGGCTAATAGCCTATTTTCAGATTTGGGTCTTTAGAGTTGTGAAGGTCTGGGTGCATTTCTCTAAATTTAGGAAATAATTGATCTCTTACTTCTTTCTATTGGCAGAAGTGTAGGCCTTGCTCTGTTTCTATGGCACTGGTTACAGTTGGTATACACAGCCTGTCCTCTCTGGGCTGCCAGGTTTGCCCTTCTCGGTAGCCTAGCCAGACTGTGGCTATTCAGTCTGTATCTAAGGTTTTTCTCTAGGCTACCTGGTATCAGTGACTGTGAAAAAGGTAGTCTGGCAAATAACGCTGTATAGTGTTTCAATTGGGTATTGTCCCATTTTTCAAATCCATTGTAGGAGGACTCCACACTTCACTGCCATAGGCTATAATGCGATTGGTTCACTAACTGTTGGGAATATTTTGATCTGAATAGGTATATTTTTGCTCGCATAGAAAGCTCTTCTTGCTTCCTCTTTCAAATAATTCACAGCCAAGTTGAAATTACCAGTTGAAGTCCTTTTCAGTGCAAGGTAGGAGTAACTTTTTATTTGTTCCATTTCAAATGTATAGGGTGAATTTCTTCTTCCCTGGATTTTTTCTGGAAAGTTAGTATTTTAGTTTTTTTTGTGGGTCAGAGCCCATGTCTGACAGAACTTGTGCAGGACACTCTCACTCTCACTCTCATACACTGATATGAAAGCTACTCAAATTTACATTAAAATGCCTCTAAAAAAAAAAAAAAAAAACCACTAAATATATGTTAAAGGCTAACTCTGGCTAACAACTCTATTTACAGTAAAACCGTTATCACTGAATATGGGCTTACACTGATGGGGCAAGGTGCCACATCGCTATTTTATCTCTAACAATGCTCGAAATATAATTAATCCCTAACAATGCTCGACATATAAATGTGGTGAGGGTTTCTACAGACAAACTTTGTAAACTTTGGAAGTCAAAGGT
The DNA here is from genome assembly GCF_963854185.1 of Sardina pilchardus. Taxonomy (NCBI): domain Eukaryota; kingdom Metazoa; phylum Chordata; class Actinopteri; order Clupeiformes; family Clupeidae; genus Sardina; species Sardina pilchardus. The sequence continues at coordinate 11,348,922 of NC_084996.1, read as the reverse complement.
TATAACAAGACCCTGGAGGCAGGCATACAGACAACATCTCGGACACTCAATACATCATTAAGTAAAAAAAAAAAAAAAAAAAAAAAAAAAGAATAGGTTAGCTTATGGTCTGAGAGAAGGTGGAATATAGAACATTATGTCCAATATTCCAGTATGTGGTGGTTTAATGTTCTGTATTTCACTATAGTAGGTCACTTTGACACTAAAAGTATGCTCCTGCATTGTGACCATGTATGATATCTGTACTGTTCCCTAAACATGGAAGGCGCCAGGGTTGATATCACTTATTGTTGTCTGTTTCGCATCAACAGCCATTGATGTAGACTGGATGTCTCCTAACTTTGCCACTGTTACTGATATCTATCTTTTGCTGTTGAGTACTTAAACCGTATTTCCTTGTCTAGTTAGAGCAGCTGATGGATCTTTAGGTGTGTCTTTAGGGTGAAGGCATGCTGTCTCTCCTTGTAAATAAAACTCTGTTCCTAATTTTTCCTGACATTGTTCTGACTGGGTCTTCATTCATCTGTGGTATCAGGTCACACTTAACATTTCTAAAAACCCATTTAACACCGGATTTCCCCTTTAAGTGGAGAAGCTCAAACTATGCTAGTAAGCATGTCACACTCCAAACGAGGACAGCAAGCTGCCGAGTACCATGGGCTAGAACAGAATGACCCTGCACAGCCTCCTGCTAAAGCATCTGCAACGTTCGTGGCAAAGAAAAATGTGATTTTTCGATGAGCTAAATTTAACCTGCAAGCTCATGGTCCATCCGAATCTGCATACTCGTTTATATGCACTGGCTGAAGATTGTGAGTATAGGGCACTGCATGATTAACTTCAGAGACGGCAACAAACAGATCTGAAAGGAGATGCTATACGTGGATGCAGTGCAGTAGGAAAGTAAAACAGCAAGCCTGGAAAAATGAAAGACAGACATCGAAACAGTACGAAGACAAGCACAAGGCACAATCAAGATCAGAGTGCCTTGCCCTAAATGTGGTAAGTCACGTGCTAAATTCTAGTGCCCAGCAAAGAATGCAGACTGCCTGCCACAACAATGGCAAAGTGTGCAAATCTACCAAAGGTGTGAGCGCTGTCACGAAAGACGACAACATATTCCTGGGACCGTTGATGCAGGAGAACATGCATGGACAGTAGACTTACAAGTCAGGCATATGTGAGGTTCAAGATTGATACAGGGGCGGTGTTACTGTCATACCAGAGCAGGTGACAGATATGCAGAAGCGCCGAATGCAACCTGTAACAAAGCACTGTTTGGGCCAGGCCCTGTACCTCTCTCTGTAGTGGGTGTAGCCAGAGAAATACTGAAATGTGTTGATGAATATATCACAGAGGACATTTATGTAGTGAAGTACTTGAACACAGCTCTACTGAGTTGACTTGCCTCAGACTGGTAGCCATAGACAGCATCAACTTGGACTCTGTAAAGTAATACCCAAAGTTGTGCATTGGGTTAGGTTTAGTTTACAAACTTAAGCTCAGAGCAGATGCCAAGTCTGTGTTTTTGAAAGTGCCTCACGGTATCCTAAATCCTTGTTACAGATACACAAGTCCTATCCTGTGGTTAACAACTTTCAAGTGTCATGCCCTCAACACTTTCGCCCCAAATGCATTGCAATGGTTGGGGCAAAACACATTCACACATCCATGTTTCATAATCTGAGAACATGCACAACATTCATGCACCTCATTCGGGCCCTACTTCTTCAACCACTTACCATTTGATGCCTCAGCTCCAGAACATTTTCAGAACCAAGTGGTGACGGAAGTGACAGAGGGCTTAGAAGGAGTCGACTGCCACGTGGATGATGTTCTTATATGGGGTTCCACACAGGCAGAGCACGACACACAGGAGCATGCAGAGGGCACAGGCAGCTGGCATCACACCGGACACAGCCAAGTGTGAGTTCAGCAAAACCAAGGTGAAATTCCTCGGATACATCACCTTGGCAGATGGAACAAGCCCAGACCCAGAAAAGACAAACGTTGTATGTGAGATGGACCCGCCACACAACATCAGTGAGCTCAGGAGCTTCTAGGCATGGTGAATTAATAGGCAAATGGAGAGAGAAGCACTAGCGCTGACCTGGGCATATGAAAGGTTCAGTGATCATCAGTCTCCATTTTGAGCTGGAGACAGACCACAAACCCCTCGTTTTGTCTTCCACATTCATGAAAGTGTTGGTATGAATGTTGAGTCATGTTTCATGAATCAGTCATGAAACATGTCAAGTAACCCGTCAAGTAAAGTGTTACCGAAATCTCTCTGACCTGTCACCAGGAGACCCAGTGTAGATCACAGATACAATATCGTCATCTACTGTGACATCTGCACATGATGATTAAGGATTAATCTTCGCCACCTTGTGCCCATCCCATAGGCTACACAAAAAATATATATTTGAAATACATTTTCAAATATTATATGTAAATATTCAAAATTGGCTCAGAAATATATTTGTGACACTTAAAAATATATTACAGTATATATGTTTTTCTGTATAGGATCTGTACTTGATTTCTCCACTTGCCTAGTTAATTCAACATGCCTAGAAAGCTCCAGACAACAGCAGTAAAACACAAGAGCATGGGGTATCCTGCAAGATACTTCAACAGACACTGATCAGGGGTTTCTGGAGAGGCCTCAGGGCACTCCTCAAACTGTGAGGACCAGGTCTGGCAGGTCTATCACAAAGCCAGATCTACTGGACCTGTGAGAACTCAAATGAGAAAAAAAAAGAAATGGAAATGTGGAAAAACGTGGGCAATATAGGGTGGTTTGTTAAGGCTTTAATGGGAGGTTGAATCCTGTTGTGTGTCTATGTGACTACTGTGTGCTTGTTTGTAGCTTAAAGAGGCCTCAATAAGTTCATATTCTTTAGTGTTTAGAGTCTTAAATGAGTTCACAGGAAAGAAGAGTGCTAAATTAGCACTGTAAAGAAGAGTATTGTCGTAGATCAAATGTTTTGCAGTGATACAAAAGTTAGATTAAGAGTTTGATGCAACCTTGTGACAATGATGTCGATCACAGTCGATTGCTTTTCGGAAAGAGAGATTTGGTGTGATCTATAATATTGTTACATTGCCTGGGCACCAGGGGGCAGTCAAGGGGCATCACAAGTAGCGCCCTATTGGATATAAACAAGTGTATCAGGAGACTATCTGTGAGTGAATAAAGTGAACCTTGTTGTGTCTTTGTTCAATATCTGGAGAAACCAACACTAGTTCAGACAACCTAGAATTTAGAGTTTATCACAGTGTTTGTTAAACCTCCTTTCTTGAATACCTACTGGTATCATCAAATCAGTGGGCACGTTCGATGGAATCAGTGCTGTACTACTGCTGCACTACTGTGTCATCCCCCTTTACAACTCACCAGAGATTGGAAACCCAGCTTCAGAAAGTAAAAGCCCTACCTTCTACCTGAGCACCTACAAATGGTGACTTAGCTTTTTAGCTTATACCTGGAAGAAGAGTTGAGCAAATACCAATCAGTGACTGGAACAAATATGCGGTAGACTAGGTCTTTAACTTTCTGAAGGTAGGTTTCCATCATCTGTAACACGCCAATACTCAGAGTCATACAGAGGAATGCTTGACATTTGCTTACGCCCTCCATGCAAAATGTAGAACAACACCCATGGAAATGATAAATCAAATTCACATCATTTCCACAGATCCTACTGAAAATAAATCATCCATAGCTAATACTTCACACATCAGGACAACATATATCACAGTCTGTCTCATATCTTGTGTATGCAACATGACGGTGCATGTGACACTTGAGGAAAACAAACAGACAAATTCCCACTTCATTCACTCTCAATTTATCTCCAGATGTATTTACATCAAAGCTTACCTAAACAGTAACTGTTCATATGAGGGGCTGAAGGGAGGCATAGACCTTTGACTTATCTGGTTCAGTTTCCATTTCTCTTTGTTCTTGTCTACTTTCACTTTTCATTTCTATGAAACAGGACTGCGATTGACAGGACATCTGGGATAAAAGGGATCTACCCATTTACGCTCTCAACATTCTAAAACAAGGTAAGAGGATTGCTCTTTCAGCATGAATTTGATGGTTTATTGTCAGACTGTGTAGTTTTTGTTATAGTCGCTTTCATTTTTCACAATAATTTCTGTTCATGTTCTATTAGATGAAAAAAAGTTGGTTCCAACAAAGTTCATGTGGAAAGAGAATTAACCCAGTATTAGCTAGCCTATAAGTTTCCGGTTACACAAACATTGTTTTGCCTGTTATTTTGCGCGAATTGATGACAAATTGCCTATAAACTAGCCACAAACATTTCAGATTGACCATCACTTGCATTTTTATTAGTGTATACACGGTAAGTGAATGAGCATGTTAAAACAGCAGAAAGATTTGTGTGTGTGTTGAACGAAGAGTTTTACTGTTGGGCATAAACAAGATGTTTAGTATCAGAGTGCACACAAAAGGTAGCCTGGCAAGCCAAAGATTTCTAGGCTACACAAAAGGAGCAGAATATGACAAAGGATGCTGTTGCTACACGACACAGTTACATATTGTTCTGGCTGAAACAGCCTTTTAGTGGCATATTTGATGACTACAGGTTGATTTGCTAGTTTTATGTAGGCTATAGGCCTAATATGCCTGCACATAGCCTGATGGCTTATCTCAGAGCTGATTTGGCATTTATTTATGTTTTTACAGCTTCATTCTTAATATAATTGTCCTAATGCAATACCAAGAGCAGTAATTTGACATATACTGTACGTCCAAACATATTTTGAGAAAGGGGTGTGTTTATTTGGCAGCCTGAAAAGGTATTCACTGAACAGAATGTATGTTCTCTCCACACCCTTTAGAACAAAATGGAGTTTAGTATGACTCCGGAAGATGACAGTGGAATGACAAGGCAAACATTGTAAATAGGCTTCACCAGGATCACTGCGAAAATTACTTTTTCAATCAAAACTGACCTATTCCTTTGAAGGTGTCATAGGTGGACACTCAGTGTTTGCTAGTGAGTGTATCATCCATGCTATGCATGCTATTGAAGGGATTTAAACTGGTCAAGACTTCAGGATAAAAGGCATAGGGTGAGTTGCACCAACAACTATTCAATTTGAACCTGGATTAAATTAAAGGTTTAATCCCATTGAACCAAACTTTAAATCTAGTCTGGTAAAGATACCATTAGTATATTTAAACCAGTCCTTTATAATCTTGGCATAAACCAAACATTAACTATTATTTTTAATCCTGTTGCACAACCATTGTAAACTCAGATTTCAGATAAATTTCAGTAAGGGGTCCATTTTAATCCTGCTGCTGAGGTGGTTTAAATTTCTGAAATGAAGAAAATCGAATTCCATAAAGGAAAATAAGAGGCCATCTCAACCTTATGTAATTTTACAATGAAGAATTTTCAAGGAGGTACACATTGGACTGGTTAATCAATCCTCAACAAGTGGATAATAATAATAATAATAATAATAATAATCTTTATTTATAGAGCGCTTTTCTAAACATAGTTTCAAAGTGCTTTACATATGAAATATTAAACAGAACAAAAAATAACACAAAAATGAAGTGACTAAAAACAATACAAATAATACCATAACAACATTGGCAAGAATAAAGAAAAAATAAAAGTTTTGAACAACAAAAAAAAAAACAGAAGAATGAACAACAGAAAAAACTGCAATAATCAAAACACTACACAAGGCAAAACAAAACAAAACCAAACCAAGACATAAACAAAAATTAAACTTATATAAACTCCTTAAAAGCTTTACGGTACAGGTGAGTTTTAAGGAGGGACTTAAAAGATGGAACAGTATCAGCTAACCTTATTTGCTCAGGCAGTGCATTCCAAAGCTTTGGGGCTAACACAGAAAAAGATCTGTCCCCTTTAGTTGCAAGCCGTGACTCAGGAATGGTCAATAAACCTTTGCCAGCAGACCTTAATGCTCGTGTAGGGCGATAGGGCACTAGCATATCAAAAATGTAACCAGGGGAAAGGCCATGAAGAGCCTTATCTTGGTGATCTGAAACATCAGAGGTGCAAAGTCAACATTTGCTAACTTAGTGTTTTGTGATCAACACAAAGGCCCAATCCCAATGTCCGGACTCACGGACTCACAGACTTTGATGCGCGTTCTCGCGAAATTTGAAAGGGCTTAGGGCTGTCCCAAAGCCATCGATATCTCAAAGTTGTGACACTACCATTGACTCCCGTGTACAAACAATGGCGGCACATCCGGGAACTATTCCATTGAGAATGAATGAATATCTAATAAGACTTTTCTACATGACTTATAGTCGTGTGCATAATAATGCATTTTCATTGAGTAATATATGTATGTGGAAATGCAGTTTATAGTAATTTTCATCGAGTATTTACCGTAAATATTAATGCGATCGCTGCTGTCAATCCCGTAGTAAACCAGGGACAGAGGGAACTACTGAGTCTACCCACTAACCACGTGACCGCTCTAATCTGGCTTTAACATGGAAGTCAACGGCTGTCGCAACTTTGAGATATCGATGGCTTTGGGCTGTCCCAATGTCGAATTACAACGGGCGTGAGGGTTTGAGTACACACTTACCGAGCAGTTTCCGTGGCCCAATCCCAATGTCAGCCCTAAAGACTAAGAACTAAAGACTCACAGACTTAATTGATCTCAGGTGCTAAGTGAGTGAGTGTGTGAGGCCACATAGGCTCAGATAGGTATTTGGGATTGGGACAGCACTTCACGAGATGTTCCTTGGCGATGTTTACTAACAAATACGTTGCTAACATTTGCACCATGCACGTGTGTCGTGCGTGCTGTTGTTTACCTTCATTTCCGGATTTTTCTATGATCTCCGCGGTAAACGTCACAACACTTTGAACTGTGGGTAATTCCCTTAGGTTAAGTCTGCACCGATGCAGACTCACGGAAAGGGCTCGGTAAGTCTGTACTCAAACCCTCCCGCCCGTTGTAATTCGACATTGGGACAGCCCTAAACCCTTACGAATTTCGCGAGAACGCGCACCAAAGTCCGTGAGTTCGTGAGTCCGGACATTGGGATTGGGCCCGTGAGTCTGCATCTGTGCAGACTTAACCTAAGGGAATTACCCACAGTTCAAAGTGTTGTGACGTTTACCGCGGAGATCATAGAAAAATCCGGAAATGAAGGTAAACAACAGCACGCATGACACACACGTGCATGGTGCAAATGTTAGCAACGTCTTTGTTAGTAAACATAGCCAAGGTACATGTGATCTCGTGAAGTGCTGTCCCAATCCCAAAATACCTATCTGAGCCTGTTGTGTTTGGATATAGACAGTAATCACGCCATATTCTTTATTAACTCACTCACGACACCTGCCGTAAACCAGACACGCCTCTTAAAGGAATACGCCACCCAAAAATGAAATTAAGCTAGTCTCGGTCACCCCCAGAGTTAGAACAGTGAAAAAAACCCGGTTAAAATCCGTCCGGGCATTCTCCTGCTTTGGGAGCAGCGATGTTAGCTTTAGCTTAGAACAGTTGCTGTAGTTGAAGGGTGTCAGTGAGCACGTCCTCCAAAAAGTGACCGAGACGTCTACATTTTTTTCTAAATATATCTTGGGAGCCGTGTGTTCAAAACGAGTACAAATCATAATGCAAAATCGAACGAGACTATTACCTGGGCAGATCTTTACTTGGAACTATTTTCAGCCTCATCGCCGACGAAGCACCGCTAGCTAGGCGCAAAGTTCTCACGTAGCACCACTTGTGAAGTTCCAGTCGAAGCTAGTTGGGAGTTTACAAGACTGCTACGTGAGAACTTTGCGCCTAGCTAGCGGTGCTTCGTCGGCTACGCTACGCTACTACGCTTTGCCATGCTGTGGGCTTGCTGGATAAGGGGGTAAAAACAAAATAGTTTGTCACATTTGAGGCTTAGCTACTTCTGTGTTTCCAGGAGGCGGAGCTAAAGATGGAAAAAAAGGATTTGAAGGGAGTACTATAGTCTGTGAATATGTGAGGGTTGACGATTCCATTCCACACACATATTTTGTTATCCAAGGATGTTACATGCCAAATTGAATCAGTCTACAACACTATACTTAGAAATGCCAACCCAATGTGTACATGTCCATGAGTTGCAAATGATGCCAAAATGATGTAAAAAAATGAAAAACAACACAAGTCGGTAACAAGTATTTTTTATTTCTGTAGACATCACAAAATATCACAATACAAAATTGAGCCTTCTGTCAAGGATTCAAGGAATTGTCAGATACAGAGATATCATTGTAAAATACATAGAGAACTGGCATTCAGCTTCTCAACTTGCCTGTGCAGAGGTGTACAGGATAAAGAAAGAAGGATTTAGAAATACATGTAATTTAACGATAGGGAAGGGTGGTCATTCTGTTTGAAGTCAGATAAAATCCAGGAAAACAGTTGCTGCACCGTCTCAGATTTTGCTCTTGACTACCTTTAAGTCCCAAAACCAAGACCTGTAAAATATTTTTGCTCAATTTTATAATTCCATACCCCTTTTAACCCTTGATTTTGTATCATTTTCACTCTCAGAAATTCCTTATCTTGGAGGCCATCTTTAGGCATTGATATATTTAAAAAATATTGTTCCTAGCTTGTCCAAACTTGGTGGAAGATGAAAGACAGACATGTTCTCAGTATGACTGGACCGTTGTTTGTAGTGCATACCCATTAATTTTATATGAGGCCCTAGATAAGGAACACGGTGCAAAACTGGTGATACTATGGGCCTTGTAAACATATTTTTGTGTCAACATTATATATGGAGAGCTAAAATATGACAAACAACTATCACACAACCAAACTTTCACACAACAATCACACAACAACAATGATGACAAACAACTATCACACAACCAAACAACTATCACACAACAACAACAACGATCACACATCACACAACAACAACAATCACACGATCACACAACAACAACAACAACATGATCACACATCAACAACAACAATCACACAACAACAACAATCACACAACAACAATCACACAACAACAACAACAACGATCACACAACAACAACAACAATCACACAACAACAACAATCACAAAAAACAACAACAACAACAATCACACAACAACAAGGATCACACAACAACAACAATCACACAACAACAAGGGGCCCGTTGCACAAAAGCAGAATTAAGACATCCGGGATAAGTTACTGAGCCGCGATCACTGAATCCTAAACAAGAGCATACCGGCTGAATTGGTTGCACAAAGACCAATCCAGGATGAGCAGACACGGATTCATCAAGCCAGGTGTAAGTTATTCGGTGTATGTGCGCGTTCTCGTTTCTCCCCCAAATAATCGCGGTTGGAATAAAAAAGACGCGAAAAATAGCGTCATGCACACAAAGTGATAGGGCTGTAGTCAAGACCACCTTTGTCGAGTCCAAGACAAGTCCAAGACCAGGACCGGTCGAGACCAAGTCAAGACCGAGTCCAAAGAGGTTCAAGTCCAAGACAGACCGAGTCCAAAAGACTCGAGTCCGAGTCAAGACCGAGTCCAGGACAGAAAAAAACAAGTTGCATGCATGACAGTATAAAGACAATAATTTTGGGTTATTATTAATTTTGCTGATCTAAATACCCACCCAGGATTTGTAAGTATAACCATTCCCCTTAATATCACATACTTCCCTTGAATATTATAACATAATAAAGATGCCTGGACTCGGTCAAGACCAAGAACCATATTTGGCAAGACCGGTGGCCGAGACCGAGACAAGTCCAAGTCAGATACCAGCCGAGTCCGAGACAAGTCCGAGACCATTAAAAAACGGACTCGAGTCCGGACTCGAGTCCGAGTCCGGACTCGAGTACTACAGCCCTGCAAAGTGAACATCCGCTTTTGATATAGACTAACAACGAGGTAAAGTTTTACTTTTTTGAATGGGGGATCATGATTATTTCTGTTACATAGCGGGAGTAGGTGTGGCAGATCAACTGAATGCAAATGTACGTATGCACCCACATGTGAGAGCTTCCTTGTCTCGGCACGCAACGTCATTAAGGAAGCGCTTTGCCACCGCAAAGATGCACAAAGTATCTTAATTTGTCTTAAAAGCCGAATTAGTTGAAAACACCTTCGAAAAATGTCCCCTCCACTTCCAATCAACTAGCCTACAGTGCCTATTCATCAAACATCTGTCAAAAAAGAAGCAAACAACGAGTAGGCTATGTTATTAATTATAAGGCCACCATAATTTAAATGACATCCATATGGTATTAGGCAGACATTCTGCTGTGTTTTGCGAGTAAATGCATGTAGCAAATAATATATAAATGGAATCTACAGCTCTTTAAAAAAAATCACGTGGAGGTCTCATTTGAATGACAGCTAGCTGAACCAATCAGATAATGTAATTACCATTAGAATCAACTTATCTTGGATGTTAGCCTGGTCAGGAGCAGGCTAGCTCCACAGAATAAATCGCCATGGTAACTTATACCATAACATATCCTGCTGCCCCCTATCCCGCTTTTGTGCAACTGGATCACGGATAAATTGAGCCAGGATAACCAAGATATCCCGGGTTAATCCCTTATCCTAGTTTTGTGCAATAGGCCCAAGGATCACACAACAACAACAACAATGATCACATAACAGCAACAATGATGACACAACAACGATCACACAACAACAACGATCACAGAACAACAACAATCACACAACAACAACAACAACAACGATCACACAACAACAACAACAATGATCACACAAAAACAACAACGATCACACAACAACAACAAATATCCCCATCCAAGAGCATTTATATGCCTACAGTTAGTGTTCTTTTTCAAAAACAGTCTACAACAACCATCAGCCCACCAAAACAACACACAACAACGTTACTACCAGCGCACACAACAACAACACATACAGCACAGAACAACAACAACAACAACAGACCACAACAGCAGAGGGGTTTCACAAAAGCAGAATTAAGACATCTAAGATAAGTGATAAAGTGAATAGTGTTGTCTGGTCATCCTTGCGCAACTCGTTTCACTAACGCCAATCCAACTATGTCAAGCCAGGTGTAAGTTTTGATATCAACAAAGTAAAGTTTTTCTTTTTTGAATGGGGGATCATGACTATTTTCTAAATACGGTATGACAGTAAAAGTAATGTAAAAGTGATGTAAAATACCTGCCAATTGCCATTGCAGTAGACCATGATATGACGATATGCTCCATAACACAACTGTTAATGGAAGCAAGGACTGAGGTGTCAATGCCAGCATGCTTCAGCCTCTTCAGGAAGTAGACAAATGAGTAGCCAAACAAGGACAAACAAAGGCCTTGTTTACATGCTGGCGGTCTTGTAGTTTGACACCACTCTCCTTTCTGTGAGTGTACTGTTGGAGTCATATAATGAAATGCAAGCCATACTTCAGGATATCAGGAGCAAGGATCTGTGAAAACATAATGAAATTAAAACAAAAAAAGACAAAGATATGTCTAGAAAACATTGCACCTGTCAATTTTATCACTGCAATTCATAGACATTTAGTATAGGTGAGAAAAGAGTAAAACTGTCATTCAAATACTAGAATAGGCTTCTCAACTCCACAACTTCCAGTGTAAACACTGTTTTGCAGGAGTAGTTCTTATGCAGGAAAATACATAGCACGTTGGACATTAAAAACTGCATTGTAGCCTATACTGCAAAAATGCTATATTTTGGAGATGGGAATGATGTTGTCCTGCTTTTTTTTTCCAGAAAAACGTTAGCCTAACAACATTTTTGGTCACATGAATTACCCAGACTCACAAATACAGCTTATTACATGAAACTGACCAGCTTAATTTAATGTCAAAGACCATGTCAACTAATGGAAAAGTAGGATTATATCGTCATCGCACTCATTTCGATCATTTAACCATAAAGTGTCGTGAACAATGATTTATTTGGCTAATTATCATGTATGCCCACGCCTTTTACACTCAAGACATTGTTGTAATAAGAAATTGCACTAAATTCGCGTGATTCTAGTCGTTTTACAGCATTAACAAGGAGCTTTGGTCGGTCAGGAGACAAGTATGCCTTTATTTCTTCGAAACAACAACAACAACAACATTATTATTTACTACATTTACATCGCTTAACAACTTACCCCACATGGCTCGTCTCGCTTCCGTTTTCTTGTGGTTGCGTGTGTCACATGACAGCAATCAGCTGGAGCGAATGACGAATTTTGCCACTAGACATGTGCAATCGATGTTGGCACATCAAGATTGACAGGTGTACAGGAATTACACAAGTAAAGGTTTATTATTGATTAAATGAAACATGCAAATAAATGTCCGATGGGCTTACCCCACCCTGACATTCAACCGTTCACTAACATTAAAAGGTTTCGAGAGAAAGCTTCGTTGGACACATGAAAATCCCTAAAACGTTCTAGCATTTTGCCTGGCGTAAATGGACAGACACGCTGTTTCCCTATACATTGGAAGTAGGCTATGTGGGCGCTTAAGAGCGTGACATTGTACGCCAAAAGCATGAAATGCGTCAAATAACACGCCAATTTAAGAAACCGGCGTGTCATTTTACTCCTTTATTGGTGAGATCAGGCTGCTCAACTAAATTGTGTTCCGTTCTGATGGTTTGTAGCCTAAATGTTGTTTGAAAATAGCCTTTGAATCATTTAAATGCCTCACTGAAATTACCAAGTTAAGATAACATCACCCGTCACTGGGCTGGGAAATTACAAAAACCGATCCCCCTCAAAACCGACCGCTCGGCTACTTTAGTAAACGGCTTTACGAATTAACGTGTACTGTGTTTTCGTACACATTTGTACTAAATACGTTTTGAGATCAGGCTGGTGTTGAATATAAGGCGGATATGGATGAGTTTCTTCTCTCACTCGAAGAACAAAATCTCCACTTCACAAGCATCTACATACACCAAACTTTTCAGTCTTATACCTAACCATGTTTAGAAGGATTTTGCAGAGGGGTTTGTTGATATATGATTCTTAGCCTGATTTACATGACATTTTATTCCAAAAAACATGGCGAAAATGGATTTTTTAAAGGCTGGTATAGTATTTTCTGATTTACTGAATAACTAAATGAGATATCTATAATTCCCTCTCTAAAATACTTTTCATCTCTTATGTCAACAAAATGAAAAGAAAAAAATTTAAGCTGGCTTTGTCCAATGTTCAGATTTGATCTTTTTACGTTTATGCAAATCAGCGCATATTTAATTACATCATACCTAATTTGCATATTCAAACATTACATTTCAGAAAACTTGTAATACATTTATTTTTCATATTGATCTAAGTAATCAACTGGTGAAGTTTCATAGTGATATCTGCTTGTTAATTTTTTTACCCTATTCACCTGTAGTATATCCGCCTTATAGTCAACACATTGGACAAGAAAGGCTTAATATATGAAATTGCCCAAGGGATATCACCGGGCACCCTCTTAAATCTTAAAGAGGTACCCCTAGTCTACTAGATTCTGCAAAAAAAAAAACTTTAACCGACAAAGCCAGGTTCACCTAAATTATGGCATTTGGCTCCCGGACTATACTCCCACCTCGGTGTACAGTGTACAACGTGGTGATAATTTCGCCCGGAGTGAGTGAGTCTTCCTAAAGACCTGATAAATCAACTCAGATTCAGTGGATGGGCGGGGGGCGGGGGGCGGGGGACATAGCATGATTGACAGGTGACAGTACAACCTTGAAGTACCAAAGTCCAAAGTTTGAAGTAAAGGCGTTCAAATTAAATGGTGGCGCACGGAATTGCATGAGGCTGAAATTTTAAGTCTCATTCAAAATGAGAACAACAGGGAAATGTAAATGTAATGTATGACTTCAAATTAATTCAACTTCTTATTCAATTGATTTAAAGTGTAATGTAATTCAAAATTCAAATGACATTGATTTAAACTTTAAATTAGATTACATTTAATAATCGTTGATATATTTAAATTTGATACTTGGTGATATGACTTACATGACATTTTACTTTGTAATTTACTTTATATTTAATTATTGTTACTTTGACCCTTCATAGGGTACTGTTGCGCTCTTGATGAAAGTATTTTTAAACAGGTGCGTCAAACCAAAAGATATCAGGAAAAGGCAGGAAGGGTTCATACTCTGAAAAAATATATAGACAAAGTCTTTACAACAGACATTGTCCATGAACCACCACCAAAATAACCACCAGATTTCAACAGTAGACAGTATATGTGCACATATCTGTTGATACACACACACATTAGACACAGTGTCAGAAATGAACAATGAATGCATTGTTGGAAGGGCAGAGTGTACTGTATATGAGCATGAATAAGTTCAAACAGTAAAATGTGTATGACAGAGTTCATAGCGGCTGCCATTACAACGCGGTGAGGACGAGCCTATGAGGTGCCAGCTATAAACACTTATCGTATACTGTAGCCTACATCTATGACTGATGGTGACTGATGATGGGGAATATATTATTTTCTTTAATATTTTTTATCCCTACTCCTTGTCACTCTGTTTCAAGAGACAAAGGCATAGACAAATGGGTAGGGCCGGGGAGGTTGGAGGAGTAAGAATGAGAAATGGGATTGGCACAACTTCCTAATTAAACTCTATTAAATCATAGCCTTAAAGAGACCCTATGCAACTTTTTCATAGTAAAATCTAAAATCGCTCAGAAATCGTTGTTTTGCTTGACTGACCAGTTTCATCGAAAACATCGCCCCCAGTGTCCCTATCCGCTATTGCAACCTTGCAGTTTCTGCAGGAGACGATCGTTCCTTGTTTACATCTGGAAGTCTGAGACGCATAAGGAACAAGAAGAACCACGCTTGCAATTTATATATTTATATATAGCCTATATATGTATAAATATACACGCTAAAGCTGTCGGGGAAGCTCTGCAGAGAAATATGCAAGCATAAAACGAGCGAAAACGAAAAACGAAACGAAACTAGAGATGAAATCGCCAATCCCGCATAGTTCCTCTTTAAGTATAGCCATACTCAATTCTAGCCAGAATCTGAGTCTGATACCGCTCCATTGGGACATGAGTATGTGTCTCAACTGATACAGGTTGTGAGGGTTGCCTCTGCACTAAATTGGATAGAACTTACAAACTAACCACTACCAAACCAGGGAAGTAGCTATAGGCAGGACGACTGAAATGTACTGTGAGTATAAATAAAAGAACAGAGACACTGGTGAGCATCTACTAGCTAGCCTATTGATAGATATACATGTATGTGTGAATGGCTTTGAAAGAAAATTCACCTTACCTGCTCCGTGTTAAATCACCACCGGCCAAACACCCACACGCAATCAGTCCTCTGACCACTGTGTTTGCCGCGTCATCTAATGAGTAAGAGTAACTATCAGGGTTTTTAGCCTTTTTATAAACATAACATAATATATAAGATATTATGTTATGTATTAAAACTGTATAAAAAGTATACAAACTGATTCATTAATTTCTCACCAGTACTGTAGGTCACTTTGACACTAAAAGTATATATGTTGTGTCCCTATATGATATCTGTTCCTAAACATAAAGGCGTCATGGTTGATATCACTCCTTGTTTTCTGTTTTACAGGGTTAGGGTAGACTGAATGGTTTCTGACTTTGCCACTGTTACTGTCTGATTATATGCTTTTGCTGTTTAGTACTTAAACCCTAACTATTTCCTTGTCTAGTTAGAGCAGCTGATGGATATTTAGGTGAAGACATGCTCTCTGCCTTGATGCACATCATTGTAAAATAAAACTTTGTTCCTGATTCTTCCTACCATTGGTCTGACTGGGTCTTCATTCATCTGTGGTATCAAAATTACCATCAGCTGTGAAGTGTCGAATGAGGATGAAGACAATAAACTAGCTATGGCTTCAAAGGTGGCCAGCCCAGCTGAGAGTACAGGCAGGCAGGATGGGAGGAATGAGGAGGAATGCTGCCACTCAGATGCTGAGAAAATGGAGGTGGACCCACAGCCTGAAGATCCAGTGCAGATATCATCATTGCCCAAAGACACTGTGAGTCTCAATGTTGTATGATGAATGAATTGTGTGGTGGACTGTGATAATGGTTTTTCGTCATCTAGACCCACAGCTTGAAGATCCAGTTAAATTCCCAGATCATTGCCCAAAGACACTGTAAGTCACAATGTTTTCCATCCATGGATTGGCTCAAATGAAGATTTTATTGGAAACATACAGTAAGAAAAGCGAGGCCAGGAACAGTCAAGGTCAAAATCCATAATTATACGATCAGTCACTGTCCAGAGAAGTAACCAGTCCAGGACACACAAACGATTTCAGAAAAACAGAATCTTTAGTAAAACACAGGCATGATATCAAATCAGGAAAACAAGCCTGGCAGCAGTATGAAATCTTCAGGTAGGGACACAGTTAGGCAAAAAAGATATTCTTGTCATTAAAGGAATAGTTTGGAATTTACACTTTAAGCCCGTTTTCTATATTGCCTAGGATGCAAACGAGTGGTTGACACCGAAATCTCGAAGATTGATTTTGTTGCTGCAATCTTGCTCTCTCTCTACTCTCTCTCTTCAACTGTAAAAACATCTAGGGACTGTGGGTTACAAAACTATCCAAGCATCATTTCATTCTGAAGTCTATTGTTTTTATCATAGCCATACAAAAAAGATATTCATGATTAATGTACCATTCTTTCACCTACACTTTAAGGGCTGTGAAGCGTCGAATGTTGGTGAGGATGAAGACAATTCACTAGCTATGGCTTCAAAGATGGCTAGCCCTGCTGAGAGTACAGGCAGGCAAGATGGGAGGAACGAGGAGAGTGAGGAGAGCTGCCACTCAGATGCTGAGAAAATGGAGGTGGACCCACAGCCTGAAGATCCAGTGCAGACATCATCATTGCCCAAAGACACCGTGAGTCACAATATTGTATGATAAAGGAATTGTGTTAACAAAGACGACTGAAACAAAATTCAATGGTAGCCATACATTTATTGTAAACTACCTGCTGGTTATCTGCCAGTAATTTCTGTCATGCTGACGGAAACCATCTGTTTTGAAACCAGCTGCATGTTGGTTAGATTTTTTTTTTTTTTGGACAGTGTAGTTGACATTAGCTGGTTATCTATTTCTGAGGCTTTTTAATTTGTTAATTTACATTTTTTCATTGAGCAGACACTTTTATCCAAAGGGACTTATATGTCAATTATATGAATGGCCATTGTTCACTGAGAAACTCAGGTTTAAGTGCTTTGCTCAAGGGCTCAATGGTGGAAGCTGGGAATTGAACCCACAACCTTTCTGGCTACTGCATGCTACCCCAGCTCCTTAACCACTGCACTACCACCACTACAACTTCTACCATATACTGTATATGGCTGTATAGAACCAACCTGTAAGCCTAGCACTACTGACTTCACTAGTTCACTCATAATAATACTCAGCAGTAAGTATGTTTTGCTTAGTACTGGCCGTCATCCTTGCTGGTCGGTGGGCATGTCCTGTATTCTCCAGAGATCATGTATAAGTGATGTCTGCTGACACCCCCTATGGATATGAAAGTGTGTGAAATACCCAAAGAGCCAATACTGCTGAAAAGGACTTGAAGCTTCAAAAGGCTGTAGTTTTGTAACCATTAGTGAT
>NC_084996.1:11003732-11026232 GCF_963854185.1 Sardina pilchardus | reverse complement strand
ACACGGAATGATTGTGGTACACAGTGCAGCCCTGATGTTCTCTCTCTCTCTCACACACACACACACACACACACACACACACACACACACACACTTTCTCTATCACTCACTCTTACACTAACTCTTGCGCAAATGGAACAGCATTTCTACATTAACTGTTCTTGTCAAAGTCCTGCCCGAACACTCTCACCGCTGCTGCACAGCCGTTCACTTACACATATTCACACACGCATCACGGCGCACCTAGCCAGCATGCGGCGGCTTAGTTCGGGCTCGCTGGCAAGCAGATGAACATGCGCTGCTACAGATGTGCACTCAAATGCGATCAAACGCACCATTTCCCCGCACTCGCTCCGGCTCACGTGCCCGTCCGTCCACATAGACACGCACAGCTGCTCTACCTGGCGATCCGTACCTGACTCCGTTTCACTATAAAACACACACTCTCTCTCTCAGATAACGTGGCGAGATTGCCTTCTCCGTTCCGCACATTCAGTGGACTGATGCACATTACACACAGAACTCACTTCAGCGTAAGCTTGTTTGTTTGTTTGTTTGTTTGTTTTATTTTGTTTTGTCTTCGTTTGGTTTTACCCGGGGCTCAGCTGAACAGGTTGGAAGGTGGCCCACATAAGGAGGTTGCCAGGGGTTGTCCCTGGGATAAGGGCGTACGTGACGCCGGGCCGGGCCAAACCCCCTTACTACTGCCCTGCTTTTACTCAGCACCGGTGTTTCCACAAACAGCTCAGCCCTGGCCTGGCCTCGCCTCGCTTCTCCCAGTCCATCTGCCCCCTCTCTTCTCTGCAGAGAACATCGCCCACAGAGAGACAGGCAGCCCATGGGGGTCGCCACATCAGCCAGGAACACGTAATTATACACAAAGAGTGTTATTGTGACCGAGAGAGGAGGGGGTGTGGGATTACATGTGTGGGGAAAGTTTAGGCTCGCTGTACTGTAGCTGTGTGGAGGAGAGGAGTGCGAGGCGATTTGAGGAGCAGTTATCATCTGATGCTGTGTTGCAGCCATGCGAGACTTGTCACTCAGTAGTAGTAGCAGTAGAGGAGCTCAGCTGTGGCAGAGTGAAGGAGAATTCTATCTATCTTTCTGTCTATCTGTCTGTCTGTCTGTCTGACTGTCTCTGTATGTATGTCTGTCTCACTGTACGACTGTCTGTATGACCATAACGTCTTTCTTTTCTTCTTTCTATCACTTCCCTCTTCATGTTGCAAACTCAATTATTTGTTATTGCTGTGACTGAGGAACTGTGCTACATTGTTCCCAGAGCAGTTGAAATGAAATATGTCACACACACACACACACACACACCCACACACACACACACACATGCACTTTACACACACGCACACACACACACACACACATGCACCTTACACACACGCACACACACACACACACACACACACACACACACACACACACACACACACACAATCACACACACACACACACACACACACACACAATCACACACTCATGCACTTTACACACACACACACACACACACACACACACACACAGAGAGAGATATGAGTTCACAGGCTCCAGGGGAGCGTAGGGAGAGGATGACAGAGTAGATAATCAGACAGTGGCACACAAAGGGAGGCCTAAAATTAGCCACAATGAGGAAGCGATTGACAAATCAGAAAACTGGAACGCTGACATTTCTCGTACAGTGGTGGATTCTACTCTCCTAATCTCATTCCTTTCTCCCCCCAATGGCAAACATATACATTTTCACACATTTATGTCATTGTGAGGGATTTAGGTGAGTTACTGACTTTTATGAGATGCAGATATACAGGATTTGCATGTATACTTCAGGTGTCTGTTCTGGTATTTGTGAGGAGCAGTGCTGCAGTAAATCAATTGTTGATGTGTTTCCTCATTACGTCCTTCAAACGGGCCAGATTCAGTTCCTTTGGATTGTGACCTTTGGATTGTGTGACCGTCGAATCTTTTCACAGTGGGAAAGCAGTACGAGGGGAGAAATGGCACATGAGATGTAAGGGAGGGAATGAGGGACAAATGCAACTGCTATCTGTCACTGAGCCAAAAAAAAAAAAGTCATGTGTACCCCCCTCAAGCTAATTTCTCTCATAACGGGTGTCTTACTATGAGACCATCTGCTGTATGTAGGTTTGCATCTTAGGAGAAGAAGAGAGCCTACTATGACATTTAGCGTTCGTCACCATGAATCTTGAGCAAACACTCGCTGCCATCTTCAATATGTCCCCAACCTGGAGGTCAGATCATTATCATCGCTTCAGGTGTAGATGGCATTTTTGTCCAGCTGACAGGTCAGATCTTTATCCAATAAAAGAAAGGACTTGCGCATCTCTTGTGGCCAGGAGAGTTGGAGAAGACCAGAGGTCGACAGCAGTGGAACTAGGAAAACTCCCGCACGCTGTCTGTTCCGCTCGCAAATGTTACATTTGTTGTGAACTACGCTCCGGTCCTTAGACCGTCGTCATGGCATCTACAGTATACAAGAGTCTTTCCAGTTCCAAGGTCAGATCTTTAAACAGCCTCAATGAAGTTGAGGTATAGATAGCCTTGTGTCCTTACATGCAGGTCAGATCCTTCTGACAGCTTCAAATGATGGCTGTTTTACAGGTTAGCACTACCTTGTCGAAATGACGTGCCGTGACCACCCTAGCTGTGTCCCGTTTCAGGGGCTGAATGCTTTGAAGCGTTTTTGCTACCTAGCACTGGTCTTCTTTGACTGCATAGACCGGACCTAGACTGGACAAACGTTTCTTTTAAAAAAAAATAAAAAATGATACAGTCTGAAACATCATAAATGTAAGGAATCTTGGAGGGTAGGCTAGGCCGCAAAGGGGGGGGGGGGGGGGAGAGAAGGGTGAGGTTTGTCGGCTGAATTCAAAGGAATCCACAAAATGGGGCACCCCGAGTTGCACCACTATGATGGTACCGGTCTGTGAATCTAGCCTTAGAACCATTCAGCCCCTGAAATGGGACACAGCTCCTGTTTGGTCTGTCAGCGCGACCAGTGTGTATGGACTGAAAGCCCTTACTCCCACTCACTTGTCTGGCCTTGAATGCGGTGTCTGTGCCTTGAGAAAGAAGCTAATACCTTGCAATTCTTTCAGCCATCCTCTCCCACCTGTGCTCTCTCCTGATACTGTATGTGTGGTTGTTCAGCATATTTCTACATCCACTGCCCCTATGTCTGGCTCTCTGTGGCAACAAAGTATTAAGAGTTGTTGCCCATGAAAAGCTTCCAATGTGCCATTTCAAGCAGGTCACCTTCTGATGCTAATGGTTTCATTATGGTCAACCCTGGTCAACACTCACTGATCTGCTGACTGTACTCCACTCACTGCTTTTACCAAGAAGGTTATATTTACAGTGTGTTTTGTTCGCCTGTCTTCCTTGGTGCAAAAGTACACAAAAGCTTTTTTCAGGAAACTTTGTGGAAATGTGGAACATCGGCCAAGGAAGAACCTGTTAATTGTAGGAGTTGTGTTCGATGGCAGACAGAATTTGGCCTTGGCACACTCAAGTCTACACACTGAAGTAGGCACTCTTTGAGTGCCCTTTAGTTAGTCATTCTTCTTCGATACCGATGCCACAATCAAGGCAAAAGGAGTGAGTGGGAGTCAAATCTTTCAGCAGCCACGTCCTTGCACACATATGTCAATGACAGATCAGACCAGGGACACAGCGACACAATTGGCTAGTGTTTGCTGTTACAGATAGGCTCTTTTGATGCAGACCACCAGATATATAATTTCAGCCCCACGACACTGATTGTACGTCAATCAAATGCAGTTAATATTACGCATTGGAAGTTTGATTGAAGGCTTGATTGGGTGGCATGCAGATTGATAGACAGCTGAGCTTGTAAAGTGGTGTGTCAGGTGTGAAATGCAGGTGACTGTATAACACATACACATCTAAGAATTTAATTAAAGAACTGAATTGGCTGATAGCCTGTGATCACTGAAAATGTTGCCATATAAATTTCAGTGAAACATTCTAATTTGCACATTCTAATTTTCACATGTAAATGTGCTGTGACTTTGAATTCCTCAAGGATGCAAGATGGCTTTTGAGGATTGTTTGCAAGCCTATTTACATGACTCTTGTATCTGTATCCCATCATGTACTGTATGCTCAACTGAAGTTTTATAATCCATCCAGTATTTTTCATCATTTAATTTACTGTGTTTTTGCTTTCAAGTAGGCTATTAGTCAAACTGTATTTGAATGAAAGAAGTATACATTTAATCAACTGACATAGTCCTTGACCTAATGACTTTAATGCCAGCCTCAGAGCAATCAGTGGTCTCCATGGTCCTCATCTTGACTGAATCAATATAGATGGATCCATTTGAATGAGGTTGATATGCTCTGGACTGATATAGGCCTAATGTGGTTTTTAATTATCTCAGTCCACTATGGCGAGAAATAGTGAAAGAGAGGGGATGACAGAGAGAGAGAGTGAGAGGGTGAGAGAGAGGGAGGGAGTCCATCTGTCCTTTCCTCTGTCTTCCTCCTTTCTGTCAGCTTGAATTTTTAATGTCATTAATTTGAGATGTGTGATTTGCCATGGATCTGCACATGCCTTTCTCTGGGCTGAGTCTGGGTTTTAATTGGCCTCGCGTGTCCTCTTTGCAGAACACTAGGAGATGTTGAAATTTGTCTCCTACAGTATTTGCTGTGTTGGCTCATGGGGGGGGGGGGGGGGGGGGGGGGATAGTTTAGGCCTTCAAATTTAGCCCACACGCTAAATGCACTTCCTCCGTTGCTCACTTTGCCTTCTCTCACTCCTTCTCTCTTTTTCTCCATCCCTCCTAATAAAAACGATCTCTCACTCATTCTGCCCGCGGTAAACGACTGATCTGGGACAGACGGCCTCCCTTGCGCTCTGGCCTACTTCAACATTGTCCTTTCTCTCTCTTTCTCTCTCTCCTTCCCACTCTTCCTCTCTTTCCTCGTTTTTCTTTCCATCTGTCTCTTCCACTCTCATGCCCTCAGTCCGTGTTGCTCTCCGTGATAGAATGGCTGTTGGGGGGGGGTCTGGGGACATGACACCATCCCTCCTGACAACAATTTTGCGCCAATGATTGAGCGTCAAACGCTAGTGCGCTTAATTGCCTTCATTTGGTTCAACTGTCTCAAATCCAGGCTACTTTCAACTCACCTTTTGAGAGAAGAATCGGCACGAAACACGCACAGAGGGTAATTTTAGGATGCGATGCAATCTTGAAATCCAAAGCGTTCAATGCATCGTTGAGTCACTGCTGAGCTTCCTAGGCACTAGTAGTAGACAGTTATGTCACTGTGCACATCCTCGCCATGAAATGATGAGTGTGAGATTTTGATTGGACACATCAGATGGCGGGTCTAGCCTGTGCCAGACCCCTGCTTCTCGCCCGGTTGCAGGGGCTCTCCATCCCCACGGTTCCCTTGGACTCGTGCGCCAACATGATGCTGGGAGTGTGTCTTAGCCCGGGAGTGAATGATGAGTCTAGCACCGATATCTCTGGCTCGGAAACAGCATGATAGTGTCAGCCCTTGTGATGACAGGCCATGGGGATTTGTCACAGCATGGTGTGTGTATATTTGTGTGTGTGTGTGTGTGTGTGTGTGTGTGTGTGTGTGTAGAGGGGGTTGATATCTTCCAGAACCAGCAGCATTGGCGCCTGTGTTGCCTTTGCACACTCTTTCCCCATCGACTCAGCTCGAGCCCCTTGCTGCTACAGAGAGCTTCACATATCTCCCCCTCCCCTCTTTTGCTGCAAGAGAGATGCTCGCTCATCCACCCTCCAGCTTCCGTATACCCCTACCCCCCACACACTCACTCACGCACAAACACGCGCACACACACAACCAGAAAGACACACACACACACCACAGCACGTGTGGCGCATGGCAATGATCTCATTTATGCTAATTAGAGTGAAGGATTGGCCAGTGCCTCCTGAGCTCCTGTGGACTGCAACTGACTTTATTAGTGCTAATTGTGCCATTGAGAAGAGAGGGGGAGAGAGAGAGAGAGGGTGGGAGAGAGAGAAAGAGAGAGAGAGAGAGAGAGCGTGAGCGAGAGAGAGAGGGAGGGTATGGGATGCAGAGTCTCCCAGCAGTCACCAGTGCACCATCAAAGAAGGGCTATTTTTAGAAACAGATGCTCAGCAAGGGAGTTGGCTGGCCCAGGCAGGGAAGTGTGCGCGTGTGTGCCAGCACTTAATGGCCCTTACAACTGATCTGGGGCCAGGGCTGAAGCCTGCTTCTTAATGTTCAAGACTGGGGCTAACCACAAAAGAGCTGATTCCTAATCAACTCTTACAGCTACTGTAACAGCTAGCGTTTTTGCTCTCTTTTTTTTACAACCCAGCTAAAGGTAGCTAGCTTTACTTTCTAATATCTCTAGCAAAAGGAAAGGCGATTTGAAAGACAAATGGACTCTAGTACTGTACGTCACTAAACTCTGTAGTAAGCTAAACGTCAACATGCTAACATTGCGCAAATAGCGATCTTTAAGTCCACCGTTTATTCCGGGGATGTGGTTCAAGCCGCTAGACCTCCAGGGAAAGCCCTCAAGATGTAGCTGCCATAAATATCTGTAACGGCGGGTTGCTATCTTTGCCATTGATCTGCTACTGTCAGGATGAGTAAGGGGATTCCTCGAGGCCCGGCCGTGGCCCCGTGGAACGCCCGCCGCCCGGCCCGCTGCTGGATGTGTTTGCGCGCGCCTGCCGCGTTGGCGGGGGCCTTCAGCGTGGGGAGCAGAGGGAGGTCTCCGCAGTCCGCCATGCAGGCTGCTGGCCCAGCAGTCCATAAATCTCTCTCTCTCTGCCAGCCCTGCTGCAGGACGGGTGGCCATTTCCCTCCCTGATCTACCGCACACACACCACACACACACACACACACACACACACACACACACAGAGACATAGACACACACATCACACGCTATGTGGTCAGTGGAGCACAGCAGGGGGCCGCGGCAGCACAAACTGCCCGATCGACTTGGGGAAGGACCATGCAGAGGCTCCCTCGGCTCGGTTGTCTCTCTCCCTTCTTTTGCCTCGCATATCTCTTTTCACCGCGTTCTTTCTCTCTGCATGCCGTGCGTTTCAAAACCAGCCAGTAAATCATTGGTGCCTCCGCTAGACCGGTCAATCAGTGTCACCCGCAGCTGAAGCTGTGCAGGCGGCACACCTGTGCGAAGGAGATCAATCACTGTCGGTTAGCATACCCGTCTCAATTTCTCGACCGTAATCGGACTAATTACTGAGCCCCTTTTAGCGCATTTGACACGGCAAACACGGTGACGTCAAGGCAGCCACACAATCAATGACTGCCAGTTTACTTTGACTCAGTAACATGACTGTGTCAGAGAAACAGACACCGGTCCTATTTGAGTTGCGTGCCAGTAGTCTGTTAGGAGTTTCCTTGGCCACTGTTGCCATAGGATCGCTCAGGTAAGGGAGAACTTGGTCCTGATGTCTAAAACAGTTACCTTGCATTTTCACTAAAAATCAGTTTAACACGTAAAAACCCTACCGAAAAAAAAAGACGACTCGCGAAGAAGGGCGTCAAACTGAAGCTTTTGAGGTAGATTGAATCATTACGCTGTCAGGGGGCGAGGTCATCACAACCAAGGCCGTACGAGCAGCCGGGGTTTGCCTAAATGTCTCGCTTTCCCACGCTGGGCTCGGCAGCGGAAGTGTGCTGTTATGTCAGCTCCTGTGGAGATCCGTCTGGGCCTGAGCCAGCGGGACCCTCGTGAACGTGAAGGCGCAGCACGGCGGCTATCTGTCACAGTGCAGCCCTGAGTTGCCTGGCGCTGTGACTGTGGGCCCCTTCACCACGACAGGTTACGCGTCTGCTTCAGCGTCAATGGACCAGACAGTGCTGGGCTTTAGGAGAGAGAGGTGGCAAGAGAGAGAGAGAAGGGAGAGGGATATTGTGTGTGAAAGCCAGTGCCCATTGTCATCGTCTTGACTGACATAAAACGTAGCCTAGAAATACCTTCTGTAAACGAACTTGGTTAGGACACACAACTTGGTCACACAAGTACAGGCATGTCTGCATTATCATTTCAGCCTCTCCCCATGAAACCAACCTAAAGTGGGCACCCTAGAATCTAGATGAGAACTCTTGTTACAGTGCTCCAGTATTGGATTCGGTGTACTGTTCTTCTTTCTGTGATCATGGTGCTCAATTTCGTCTTTAGCGTGATATCTGTAGCCAACGGTTCTTGAGCGCTGAGGGGCTTGCTTTTGAAAGGGTAGCGATGGCTATCTCCTCTTCTCACGGGCCTTTTGTCTTTCTGCCGCAATTACACCACTTAGAGGGATGGATTTTAATGAGCGATTAAAAGGATGCCGTGGGCCTGATACCAGTCTCACCTGTCCCGGTGTCCTTTGCCAATCAAGCCACTACTCATTTACTGTAATAGGCTCAAGGCTCCAGCCACCACAGTCCGCCTCTCCTCTCTGGGTTCAGGTCAAAATGGTGGGAGGCGAGAGAGCACAAGGCCAACTGTGGTTCTGGTACACCCCGCCCCTCCCTTTGTTCTGATAGTCATGACTGAGGGTAATGTTTACTTGTCCTGACATCACACTATGACACCCCTGTTCATTTATTTATGCACCACTTGAAACTAAGTACCAGCCTTGAGGGATTCCACCGCTATATCCCAGGATGTCGGCTTTTTTTCCCCCTGCCATCACTTATCCAGCCATCCTTCTACCGGTGTGCTTCTCTCCTTTCCTTGTGACTCTCCCCCGCTTCCTCTTGCAGTGTCCTTGGCGAGGTTAGCTCAGGGCACAAGCAGCTGGCTGCGGACGCGACAGGAGCTGGGTGAGGTTGGTTAGCCGATATCCGTTAGCGATTGAGCCGGCGATTGAGCTGGCGGCGCTGACCGCGGTGGCATGCCGCATTAATGATGGAGAGCCGGCGAGCCGCCCTTATTTATAGCAACAGCGAGGCGAGGCGATGCGAGGCATCGCCGGCCGGCAGTGCTGTGAATGGGAGAGATGATATATGATCGATGCTCCTCCACCAGCGCAGGCAGGCAGGCAGGAAGAGCAGGGCGGATGTGGCCCCACACCCGCCACAGCCCACTCCCCCCCCCTCCTCCTCCCGCTGTGACTAACAGCTGCGGGGAACCAGAGGGCATCGGGAGCCCCAGCGTTTGGATGCCCATATTGGCCCGCACGCCCACATTTACACACACGCACACACACATTTGGATGCCCATATTGGCCCGCACACACACATTTACACACACACACACACATTTGGATGCCCATATTGGCCCGCACACACACACATTTATGCACACACACATACATATTCATAAACAGACACACTCACACTGACTACACATACACACAGCTACATAAACACTCATGCCAATGCTCTACACATTCACTCACACACACAAAGAGACAGACAAACCCACAAAAATACACCTACGTCATACATTACATCATACTCATAGACACAAACACATATCCTTACTTTTCTCACCCACATAGATTTTGCAGTAACTTAGCCAGAGGTTATCTGTTATCCTGTGTGTCCACACACACACACACACACACACACAAAGAGTCACCTCTGTATGCTGTATGCTTTTCCCCTCTCCCACATAATTTTATTTTTGCATAGCTACAAGACAGAAATACATGCACACACACACACACACAAGCAGACGCACACAAACACAGTTACTCACAAACACTAATATGTATTTTTTCTCTTTCACCATCAGCTTACCGCCGCAGTCCATTATTAATCAACAAATTCGTACCCCAGTACTCAAATTCAGTTCTTTAACTTCCTTTATATCTACTCTGTGGTTTAGGAGAATGACACATTAATTACTTCGAAGCAAAAGCAAACTCCTACTCATACACACACACACACACACACACACACACACACACTGACAGCAAAAGTGATTGAGAGTGAGCAAGCAATTATTAAACCATAAAGCACAACATCATCTCTTATCAAAGGACTGTATTGTCTGCCCTGACCAAAGGTTGTGGTTAATGGCTGCTCAGGCTCCTGAAAGCTCACACCTCATGGTGGAGCTGAAGCTTTCTGGCTGTGACTGAGGGGCCGACTCTCCTCTTGGGGACGATGTTTTATTCAGGGGCCCGTATTTATATTTAATTCTCAAATGGCACGGTTCTGGTCCTGCTCATGTTCATGTCTGCAACATGGTGGAAATGATGCACAACATGTTTGAAAGAGACAGGACGTTTACCTCAGACTTCTCTCTTTGCTGGTTCCTGTTTTCTTTTCATCATCCTGACAGATTTAAATCTTCCCACTTCCTCTCCCTCCCTCTCTCTCCACCTTCTCTTTTTTTTTGAGACGTTCTCCTTAAACCATCTAAGGTGCACATCTTAACAGAACTCAAATTTGATTCCGAGATTCTTTGGGAAACATTTCTGAAATGATGCAACACTCTCAAAAGGCATTTCCAAACATTGTCACAAAAACGATTTGAAAGTGGATTTTAAAAAAAATCTGCATAAAATTGAGCAAGTTGAGTAACAATTCAGGTTTACTTCCTGTGAATACTATTACTCAATGCATCCAGTGTCTAGTAGTGTGATATATGCACCCAATAAGCCTTTTGTGTAGCATACAGTAGATAGAGATCACATCATGGTCTGGCATAGGTCAGAGTCATCAGCGTGTTACTTGCGACCTGATAACTGCTGTTGCTCTACTCTCACCTTTGTGTCACTCCTTAAATCGCCCCTTTGATGTTTCTAAGGGCACATGCCCTATACCTAGCGTTCCAATATTGAGTTCTCAGCAAAGCGTCAACGGCACGCCACTGGCATACAAAACCGTGTAACGCTGGAGCTGAGCGGTTCTATACATTCCCTTTTTTTGTGATGCAGTGCTGCTGTAGGAACTGCCAGCTCCTTCTTGCTGTCAAATGGCGCCAGGAGAGCTCAAGCACGTATAGAGCGCCACGGACCTCTCGCAGCGAGCGCTTGGCATGCCAGCCTCTCCGGAGTCATAATCCAGCAAGGCGGAAAAAAAACTGCTTGAGTGTCTTTTCAGCTCTCCCAGCACACTGAATTATTTAAAACACAAACACAATTAAGAGGTGAAGTGCATGTAACCGGGGATTGGGGGGGGGGGGGGGGGGGGGGGGGGGGGGGGGGGGGGGGGGGGGGTATAGGATGTTGGGGGGGTTGTAGTGGTGGTGGGGTGGGGTAGAGTGGGGGGCAAAAGAAGACAGGAGGGAGGAGAGAAAAGAGAGTTAATGTACAATGTTGGAGATGATTCACTAATGCAGTGCAATGGTAATGAGGTTAAAAAAAGAGTGTCTGTGTGTGTGTTTGGGGGGGGGGCAGAAGTGCAGATATAAGGGGTTGAAATAGGGGAGAAAAATCAGGGAGAGGAAGGCAATGAAAAAGGAAAGAGAGAGAAAGAGAGAGATGGGTAGGGGGGGTGAGAAAGCTGTTTGAAGTGGAGCCATATTGATTGGCCTACATAGAATAGATTAAGACAATAAAAAAATCCCTTCCTCATCCCTTTCTCTGTCGTCCACAGTTTGCATGCATTAAGGCAGATATGATCTATGGCTTCCAGTCACTCTCTTGATTTCCTCATGTCACTTATCTAACAAACCAAAACTAACAAGAAAGCCTGGCGCACAGCCACAGCATCAAAGACACACTCCATCCACTGCCTGATGGCAGACAGAGTTATAACAGGAGATGATTCATCTGAGTTAATAGACATCAAAAGATGACTTTTCAGTATCTTTTGATTGTAAGGTTTGTAGCATTTACTGGATATACAAGCAATCAGGGAAAAATATGGTGGGAAACGGTCGGATTGTCCGAGACGACAGTTATTGGCTATCATCAGTGCTTTATGGAGTAGCCCTCATATTGAGGAAGAGAATCATTTCTCAATATGACATTTTTTTACAGACTAATAAACTTACACAGAGGGGGGTTTGGTCCTCAGATCAAAAATGATAACATGCCGTCTCTACAACTTTTACATATGTGTGTGTGTGTATGTGTGTGTTTGTATGCATGTACTGTATGTTTATGTATTATATGGCTCTTCACAATGTTAGTAGAACGCTTCATTGACTTAAATGGGATTTTCAAACGTTCTACGGTCAAATATATTCAGGTAATTATCGCTGTCAATGGCAATGGGTTTTGTGCTTTTGATTTACGTCTTTCATATCACTCCGCAAGTAGTCCAGGCACTTCTTGCAATGAAAACTTCATTCAAAAGTGAAAGCAGACTGTTGATCAGCTGTGTTCTAAAGAATGTTTGATTCAAGTTCAGTGTGTTGTGAACTATTTGTTTCTCTCCAAAAGCCACAATGAAACGGTAACAAATCAATGTAAAGAGACACATAATGTAATGTAGCCACATAATAACCGGGATACTGTATGGAACGGCAGTCATTATGAAGCAAGACCGTTCTGTTCGCCCAGTCGGGATTTATTTTCCTGATAATGACCGGTGTTCCATTATCCCTTACACACACACACACACACACACACACACACACACACACACACACACACACACACACACACACACACGCACGTGTGTGTATAAATTGAAATATAAATTTGTAATATACATACATAGGTAAACAATTCTTCACACAATAATGTAAAGACACAGTGCCTTTCATGTATGCTCTCTTTCAAAGGCTAGACACATTTTCACACTCAAAGACGTCCTCACATCATCCACAAGCACAGATACAGAGACATACATGTAGCCTACGCATCACACATACACACGTACACACACAGAATGAGACATGTGACGAGGCGAGCAGTGCTGCGCTCCTGTCATATAGTGCAGGACCAGCTCTGGGTTGGAACCTTAGGGAGCGGCTGCTTCAGCT
Source organism: Sardina pilchardus (assembly GCF_963854185.1). Taxonomy (NCBI): domain Eukaryota; kingdom Metazoa; phylum Chordata; class Actinopteri; order Clupeiformes; family Clupeidae; genus Sardina; species Sardina pilchardus. The sequence continues at coordinate 11,013,313 of NC_084996.1, read as the reverse complement.
GTACTCGGGCCTGTCACTTCTTCACCGCGCTGACTTGTGACACTTCCCTCTTTGCTCTGCGTCTGCCGCTCCAGCCAGCCAAATGGGCCTCTTCCAGACTAGTGTGAGCCTCAGCCAACCTTAAAAACGCAATTTCTCGGCAGAAGATGTGCTGCTGCCATCAAAAAAAAACTTCTCTGAAGTTTACAATTTTGTCTTATGGCAAGCTGATAAAATTTTAGCTCTCACCACGACTGTCACCGCTGTACAGAAATATATTTCAGAGGAATAGAAGCTCCAGGGCTCACAAGCAGTCAGCAATATCCTGTGAAGTCGAGCTGTAGTATTCTCTCGTGCTGCTGGATTCAGTAATTGTTTGTTGTACCTGTCGAGACAACCGCATGTCTAAATAGTATGTTTCAGCCATTAGGCCGACAGTAGAGGAAATAGTAGTGCTGGGTTGTTTGCCTATTTATATTTTGGTTCTTTGGTTCCAAGAAAATGGAAAAGCGTACAACTTAAAATTACTTTGGGCCCTCTCTTACACCCGGCCCAACATGGAACCAAGTGCAATGCAAGTCTTGTTCCTATCTTACACCCAAGATCAAAATCATGATGCCACTGACCAAGAAAAACCTGGTCTGAAGCAAAAAGCGCATACAAGCACAGTTATTTTGAAGGCACACTGTCGAAATGTAAGAAGCCCTTAGCAACAAGTCTCAGGCAACAACTTATCAGCAGGATGAATATCCTTAGGATTTGTATTCAATCATTAGAATATTAGGCTATGTTTTCGATTGTACGATTTGTTGGAATAGTGAAAGTATATACTCTGGTAGTCACACACACATTTTAGTATAAAGCAAGGTTTAGAGGAATCCTGGTGTTTCATGCACGAGAGTCTCGGGTGCAAGCAGATTCAGATGTGCTGACTGACAACATGTTGTTTGATGTTGCGCTCCTTGGTTTACGAATGTTACACCCAAAACACACCCATGACTGATTAAGAAACTGTGAACAATGTGCCTGCCGTTTGGCGAACTTATTATGCCGTCAAGAGAGTGATTTTGGACTGTCCACATACTGTACATGTATTTAAACGACACTCTTCAGACCGTGTGTTTTAGATTGTTAAAATAGAGCCCTTTGTGTGGAAAAAATGAAACACAAAACCAGTAAGACAGAATTTGTTAGCCATCATTTTAAACAGTTTTTTTTGCTGTCATGGCTCTTACCAAAATTAGAACCTTTCTTGAAACATTACAGACAAGCAAAAGTCAGGTCAAAAGTTCCGAGCTGATATAATATCCATTTATATGTCTCTGGTTTAATCTCACTTTACAACAGGATCTGGTTTTAATCTCATTGGGACAGTCACTGAGATAAGGATTAGAGATCTTCAGTTCAAAATGCAATTTAGTCCCTGCCCAGGATTAATCATAGCTATGATATAAGCCCTCGGTAATAAAGTTGCATCTTGAGCCTTGTGTGTTGCTGTCACAGTGACGAGAGCCGCTGAAGAGTGTTAATTGTGCTCTGAGATCAACACACACAGAGAGACGTGTGAAGCATGACTAGATAAAGTGCATCGAACGCACACCACTCCAAATGTCAGCACTCAGCCTGAGCCTGTCAAGACTACAGTAGGCTCATGACAGGTTGTTTTGCTCTGGCTAATGGAAAATCATATACTCCTTCATTTACTTCATCACATTGTCCAGTGATGCAAATAAGAGCAAAACAAATGTGTGACAACTGTGAATTTAGTCTTATGTGCCTTTGGAACATTAACTGCACAATGCACTTCATGTAAGGATGTCATTGCAAAGATGTACTTCAGTTCAGGTTCAGGTGTATGCTTATAGGGAAACATGAACACATGATGGATTTGTATACATATAGGCTTAAGACTTAGCAAAGAACTAGCATTTCAAAATGCTCACCAGTCATCTATATTGTAGGAGAACTACACACTCCTCTCTCTCTCTCTCACACACACACACACACACCCACACACATCATGAAGTATTCCCAAATGCCAGCCAGGTACATAAAGGACATTATCCACCTGTCTATATATAAACCCATCACATCATTAGCATCTGCTAGCACTTAGGGGAAAATCAAGATGAAATGCGTTCTGCTCCTCAGAATGCTGTGCTGGCAGAGGCTGTACTCTATGGAACTCAAAGCGATTCGGGAAACTTATGAGAGATAACTGAACTGGGAGGAAGACAGAGCGGAGAAGGAAAGAGCAGCAATTGGGAAATGGGAATGAGGAGAGAGAGAGAGAGAGAGAGTCACATGGGTTGACAGTGCCTGGGGCGGTTGAGCAGCACTGGCCTTAAATATTTCAGTGCTCTTGTATGCTCAGTCTCCGCCCCTAAAGCAACTCCCATATTAATTATTCATGAGCAAGGCGCCTCCTCTGCTGCCTACTGGCTCCTGCCACCGAGGTCGACCGTGATGTCATTATTCCCTGCCGGTCCCAGCTGCTGAGGACATTTTAAAAGCTGTGACTCTTTAAATGGGACCTCATCGCTCCAAAAAAGACATGCGACTAACTCCTGTTACGCAACGCTACAACCGCCTGGGTTGAAAGCACTGCGCTGTATGTCTCAATCACCATGTGGAAAATATTAGCAGTGGCTCTGCATACCCCAGAGTAGAATTGTAAAATAATTTAACAATTGCATGTACCCAGTGCTCCTCCCTTGTTCGCCTGTCACAGCGGTGAAGATGCAACACTCTGTAAAAGCCATGGATTGTCTGCTTCAGTGGTAAAGCCCCACTATTAGTGCATGTGTATGCTAACAGTTTGTTTCTGTCTCACCCCAATTAGGAGACTACATGAGAGAAATGTGTTGTAATTATTCTCTCACATCTCTGCTTTAAGTTCGGAGTATTAAGGCAGAGCTCTGGTCCACCACCACCCTCTTGCTGAATACGCTTTCTGATTTTTCACACAGAAAGAGAAAGACATTGAGTGTCCTTGTATTATAAATAGCTGTTAATGCGGAGCTTCCAGTGGTTCACGCTGGCTGTATCCAATTCTTCGGTGTATAAAATCACTGTAGGACACAGACAGACAACTACAGCCGCATCTGCTCCAGCCAGCATGGTGTTTCTGATTGCCTGCCATGCTTTCTCTGAATGCCTTTGAGGACTTCACTGAGGCATGTCAGATTTGAGGTGTAAAAAGAATCAGTGTAGATTAGGGGAACAAGCAAACAAATGACAAAAAAGAAAAAAGAAAAACTAATTCATTTTGAATTTCCTCAGACGTATGCGCCACAGCGGCTTCTTATCACAGCCAAATCATTTGCTCTCGTTTTTGTTTTTTGTCGACAGCCGTAGCGTCATGCATTTATTCTTTGCGCTCGCCAACCCTCCCGTTCTCTTGGGTCTGGATTTCTGGCATTTTCCGCAGGCCCACTAAACTGCAAGACTCCGCTGCCAGACCCCGACGGTCCCCACCATTTTGCTCGGCCACAAAGTATCACAGCAGTGAAGACCGCCCTGGCTGGAGCCTTTATTCCCTGCACTTTTTTTTCCAAAAGGCTCTTTCATGGACAGCCCTTTGAGCACGCAGACAGACACAGGCACAAACACAAGCGGCTGGCTCTGCGCATTGTTAACGGGAAATTGAATAAGGCGACGCACAGTGGACGTTATTACAGCCTCGTGTTTAGTCATTCAAAGGGAGACCGACGGCACCAAGTCCATTAGCTCATATGCATCTCCCCCCCCACCCCCCAGCCTATGGTAGTCTCTCTCTCTAAGAGTCCTCATGGCGGCAAGGGCTCGAGATGCGAGCCGAGCTCACTGTCTCTGGGTTTGTCAGTGTCCCAGTTAGCGCCACCTCGGGTCAGCTCCCTGCTGGGTATGCTTGCTCGGATGATGGGAGTCGCAGGAAGCCCTGTGGGTGTGGGGAGAGCTTCTGTCTGCTCACATGTCGAGATGCAATTACATGGATTCTTGTATTTTGATTGCTCCCTCCACACCCGCCCACCCCATTACAGGCCATTGGTGTCTGTTTTTCCCACATGCAGAGTCAAGATGGATGCATTGGGATTGGGAGGTTTTGAGAAATGTGTTTTGATAGAAAAGGCCCTGGAATAGGGAAGTAGGAAGGGCAGACGTGAAGGTGACACATGCACACAGACACAGACACAGACACGGACACAGACACACACAGACACATGCCCACACGCACAGAGCCACACAAACATGAACGTGCCATATACTACCTGTGGGGCCAACACACCCAGCCTCTGTCACTATGTAGGACCATGTGTAATAAGAGAGAGAGAGAGAGAGAGAGAGAGAGAGAGATAAAGAGAATAAGTATGACAGAGAGAAAGAGAGAGAGGGAGAGAGAGAGAGAGAGAGAGAGAGAGAGAGAGAGAGAGAGAGAAATTGGCCGCTCCAGTTTAGTGGTGCAAAAGTGGGACGGTCTGTTCCTTGGAAGTTTCCCAGTGAATCGTCCTGGGGACCGAGACACTGGAAATATCTATCTATATACACCCTCCGTCCTACATAAGTGAGAGAGAGAGAGAGAGAGAGAGAGAGAGAGAGAGAGAGAAAGAGAGATGGAGGAAAAGGAGCAAGGATGTGTGTGTATGCCGTTGTGTTAACAGGGTTGTAAGCATAAGATCGTGGTGTGAAGATACATACAGTACAGGCCACACTATCCATGTGATCCCCAGCCAGAGTGATTGGCATTCAGCTGCTGGCGGGTGGTGGGGGGGGGGACAGGCACTGACCTGTGCAGAACCTCTGCACAGCACTGGACAGTCTGTCCACGCAGCGAACAGCGAAGGACAGGCCAGGCCTGAGTATGAGCAACACCTTTAACACACTTTTCTGTCTCAATACCACAGCCTATTTGTTCAGATGCTGGGCCTGAAAGAGCTTTTATAGTGTCTCGACAGCAAGGAAAAACGATGGAGATGAACAGCAAGGGGGCCGAGCACATGGTTACAGTGTAATTCCACCCATCATATGAAATACTGTTTTCATTACTACAAAGCCAATATCAAGGACACAATGTTTGAACGAGTCGCATAGCTAACAGGCACTTGCAGTTCTGTTAACCATTAGCCTTCGTCTTTTGCCCAAAGCAAGATGAGAGGAGAACTCAGACAGGATGTTAGTTCAGAAGGATCCGACCTCCTCCGACTTTCCTCGAGTGTGCCTAACGACCTTCCTCTCCTCAAGTGTGTGTGTTTGTGTGTGTGTGTGTGCTGAGGAGAGAAGGACACACAGATTTGTAAAAGGATAAAAAGCGAGGCGGTAGCACAGAGCAGGAGTGGCAGTCCTGGCAAAGATTTCTATCATTTTCAATCTCTCTGGCCATCGCTTGGCCCGAGGAGGCCTATTGTCTTCCTCCGGCACGGCACTTTTTTAATTAAGATTATCGTATCGTTCTCGCTCTTTACGCCAGTACTGTACATCATCAACTCATTTGTCATTTTCTTCTCCTGGACAGGGCTTTCAGTGATGTCTTCCTCCCTGCGTTTTTCGATTAGCCGTTCCTTGTCCCCCTCGCTCTGCTCTCATGATTACTCTCACACGTTTTTCCGTCCTCTCACATTTGTTCTGTCAACCTTTCCTGTCTTTCCTGCACGTCTGTCTGCCTTGAGGTTTTGCTGTCCTCTTTTCACGTCTTCACTCTCAGTTCATTTGTCGTTTTCTCTCATGCCAACCCCCCCTCACCCCCAGCCCAAAACTCCTTTCTCTCTCCTTCCTCTCTCCTTCCTCCCGCTGTTCCTCGTTCCATCTCCCTAATCAGCTCACCCTTGTTCTTGTCGTTTGCCGATCGCCTGTTCCATTGAGATAGATCTCCCTCCCCCTGCTGGCTCTTCTCTCTCTCTCTCTCTCTCTCTCTCTCTCTCTCTCACACACACACTTTCTCTAAATCCCACTGAAGCTAATCCTTCAGTATCTTTCTATCTGATTCAGCTTTCTCTCCCTCGTCCCCTTTGATTTTCATTGTCTCTCTCCCTATTTCTCTTTCTCTCTCCTATTTCTTTGTCTTTTTATCTTGTACTCTCTCTCTCACCAGCCCTCTGCCCATTTTTATCTCTTTCTCTTCTCTCTCTCTCTCTCTACCTCCCCCTGGCTCTCTTGCACACTCTCCCTCTCACTCTGACTTTTTCTCTATTTCTAACATGCCCCCTACCCATTTATTTCTCTCACTTCTGTCATCGCACTCTCTATCTCCTTTTTGTTTTATTGCTCTCTCTCTCTCTCTCGCTCTCTCTCTCTCTCATATCCCTACAGACTATCCTCTTTTTTCTATCTCCTTCCTGCTGTTCCTGCTGCAGCCCGCCTGGTCTCCCCTGCTTTCCCCATCCCCTCTATATCTCCAGTGATTACTCAGCAGTATGCAAAAGCACAGACTCCTCTCCTCTCCCGTTCACGCTCACTTTTAGCCAACCGCTTCCCCCAATTAGTGGGCCTTTCTGATGGGCTGCTGACCACATTGCCCTCTGCCACCTTATCCACCCCTGCGTCTGTCTTCCCTCCTGTCAGACTATCTCTCTCTCTCTCTCTCTTTCTTTCTCTCTGTCTGTTTGTATTATTCGGATGGAGTTGTTGGTACAGAACTCTAAAATTCTGGCCAAATTAATTTTTAATCCCCCGGATCCTGTCATGTGTGTGGGTTTGTGTTTTAACACAGGGTAGCAGAGCGGCAATTAAATTTTAATGCTCTGCTAAAATATGCAGGCCGACGCGTGATAAGTTATGTGTGGGGTGAGACAGCCGGAAGCAGGTGGGGGGGGGTTTGAAGGGGAGGGGTATGGAATTGAGGTGGATTGCACAAGTTCTTTTCATGTCTTAACCACCAGCATTGGTATGATTCTAAAACTGTGGCTGCGCTGTTGATCGCACAGCTGCGGGCCTCGGTCTCTCTGCGTGGCACCTGCATGTGGGGTACGCATCTAAGACAACCAAATCCATTTGCAAACATTCGCTTCCGCACACAGACCGCTCCTTCCATCTGGCCGCCGCCTCTCCCCCAGGCCTGACCTCGTCATCAGCGGTCTTTACACTCCTAAGACCCTCCATGGGCTCACCTCCATGTCAACAATGGGCCCCGCCAAGCGTGACTGAACGCTAGCGCGTGGCCTTGACAGCTTGCCTTCTCAAGAACCCGACACCTCGCCCTCGGTGTCGAGCGCCCGAGAGCGGTGATCTGAGTTGTAAATGTGGCGAACGGAGGCTCTCTCGAATGACCTCTCTCCCCTCTCTCTCTCTCTCTCTCTCCCTTCCTCTCACTCTCGCCGATGAAGCCCATCAGCCTTAATTAGGCCAGGTGGCATTTCTTTTTCTGTCAGCCGTGACCTATGAGCGCGCAGATCCCTATCCGGGCTAGATCATGTACTTGATTCTAATTAAGGTGTGTGTGTGTGTGTGCGATGAAAGCCTCACTCACAACCCTCACTCAGATACACACATGATCCTTGTGTTTTGGGCTAATGAGGGGTGCTGTTTCCAGTGCGTGGTCTGGGGATGTGGCGATGAATCGGCATCTGGCATTAGAGGCTACTAATGCAGCATCCTGAACTAGAGGGGTGTGTTACTGCTGATGAAAGAAACTAAAGAAATGCATTGGTGTAATTGTTCTTGCGGTCTTTTTGGTGTCATTTGAGGCATTACACAACGTGATAAGGCTGTAAAATGGTTTCTTTGTGTGTTACAATTGGGCATTAAGGGTGATTAAGTTTGTTCTCCCCAAATCACAATCTCCACTTGCTAGACCTCTCACTGTTTCTCGCTCTCTATTTTTCTGTCTTTTTCTGTTTCTTTTCGCTTTCTTTCCTTCCTTCCTTTCTCCTCATTGTCAGTTTTGACAGGATTTCTTTTTCTCTGCCACTCACTGTCTTTCAGGGTCACTCTTGTCATCATATGCCAAACACATCTTCCCTTTCTGTCAGCCCTCTCTCCCCAGTGTCCTTCCCCCTGAACACACACTTTTTTTTTGTCACCGACAGACTCAACACCCCAACACACACACACACACACGGCCTGCTATGCATGGTCTCTATCTGGGTGAGAGGCACCAGGGTCTCCAGAGCAGTGCGGGCCAGGATATTGGCTGTGAGGAGGAGGAGGAAGAGGAGGAGGGAGGGGGTCGAAATGAGTTATTAAATAGGTGGCAGGAGATTAAAAGCTGAGAGCGGTGGTGGAGCGGCATAGTGTGCCCAGCATGGTACACACACACACACACACACACACACACACCACTCACACGCAACCACTTCATTAAGGTCGCCTCTATGACAAGAAACCACCGCTAACAGCTCAGCTCCGGCCGTCTTCTCCAACTTACTGGCTGCTCGTGTGTGCCGTCACGCCAATTACACGCCGCTGCAAAGTCGCTTAGCCTCGTTGTTGGCTGTGCGGGGCTGTAGTCCCTTCCATTATTGGGGTGTTGGTTGCTGTGGTTACCTCAGATGTTCAGTGCTGTAACAACATGGTGTCTAGTACTCCAATCATCTCTGTCACTGTTGGTGTTGCTGTTCAGTCCCCATGTTGTATGTCAGGTTCTTTTCTATGATTGTTCATCTTGTTCCACGCCCTTTTCTTGGGAGTATTCACTCAGTCCATCCGTTAACTGTACGTATATCATTAAATGATTACACAGTAAATACACCCCATGACCACTCAGGCAATATATCTGCGAAGAATATCTTTATGTTGCATTATACTGTAACTGTAACTGCTACTTTGCACGCAATGTCAGTGTTAATGGGTTTCCCACAGAATTACTATTAAGTGACCTGCTAGTGTGTGACCTGCAACCTCCTATGTGCCATTCATGGCACTCAGCTGAAGCATTAGTGCTTTTATATAGTAGCCCATCTCCACTGCATCAGACAGGCTTGGTTAATGTCTCTCAGAGGGTACTGTGCAGCACATGCAGCTAAATGTATAGATGTATGCATTTAAGATGACAGTCTTACGGGCGCACTTTAAAATGCTCCACTAAATGATGGAGTGCTCCCAGGCGTCCTCCGCTGCCTGTCCGTTGTTGTAGGTGTTTCCCGATACCGAGCGCTCATTGTTGTTGCTACATCTAGTGCTCCGGCATGATGTATTACAGCGGTCGCGCTCGCTGTTGTGCCATGACCTCTGTATCGTGGCGGTGCTTCTCTTTTCTTGCTCTGCCGTCGAGACTCTGATTACCTCATTTGCCGTGGATGTCAGGGACAGGACAGGGCCAGGAGCTGGGTTGTGGAACACTTCTGCCTCTGTGCAGGGGTGGGGGTAGGGTAGGGTAGGGTAGGGTGTGGGTGTGTGTGTGTGTGTGTGGCGGGGGGGGGGGGGGGGGGGGTCTGATTCGATCAGTAGGCTGACCCAGAGCTACTCCCATCCCATGTCTGTGTTGTAATTACTTTCCGTGATAAGTGGTGTTCTGAATTTCTCTTCTCCGCGACCTGAGGGTCTCAGTTTGCCGGTCTGTTTTGAACAGTGGCCCTCTCCTATACACACAGCCAAACAACAAGCTATAATGCGCCAGCCTATAAGAACCTAGCTTGAGTCTTGATTTGTGAACGTGTGTAAAAGATATGATTAACCCTAAGTCGTGATTC
>NC_084996.1:10988732-10998732 GCF_963854185.1 Sardina pilchardus | reverse complement strand
CCTGGGTTGGTGACGAGGCCGTTCCATCTCTGCCTCCCTTCGCCTGTCCTGAGGTCTTAAATGTTAGGCAGAGCGTTAAGGACTTAATTTATCATCAACGGCTTCATTGTGCAGATAATTAAATTAAGTGGGATGGTGAATTGCCTGAGGCCTGCCTTTTTATGCAGTGTGTGTGTGTGTAATGTGTATGACTGTGTTTGTATGAGGGAATGTGTGTGTGTGTGTGTGTGTGTGTGTGTGTGTGTGTGTGTTTCTATTTATTCTTCCTGTTTAGGTCGGCTGTTTGGTGCCTTTGTGTGTGTGCAAATGTGCTTTTGTTTGTCCGACCACAGAAGCCAATGAGCTGCATAAATCTGCCAGCTATTCACTGTTCCTGTCTCCAACTGAGTGATTTATTATTGATATGTGTGTATGTGTGTGTGTGCGCTTGTGTGTGTGTGTGTGTGTGTCTGTGTGTGTGCATTCATGCGTGTGCAGACATTTGTGTGTGTCTGTGTGTGCACGTGTGTGTGTGCGTGCGTGTATGTGTGTGTGTGTGTGTGTGTCTGTGTGTGTGTGTGTGTGTGTGTGGTGATGGGCACACTTTTGTGTGTCCATGTCTGAATAAATGATTCATGGCCACCTATTTAATCCAACAAGCTGCTATCAAATTTTCAGTGGTGTGTGTGGGGAGATGTGGAGCCCATAGGAGTCGACACACACACACACACACACACACACACACACACACACACACACACACACACACACACACACACACACACACACACACACACACACACACACACACACACACACACACACACACACACACACACACACACGCACACACACGCAAGCAGGAGCCGCTACTCACGCGAGCCCCCCCCACACACACACGCTGCTGACCCACATGAACACACTTAAATACACAGACACACAAAACTAACACATCTCACACACATTTCCCAACACTCAAACGCTCTCAAAGCGCATCACCACTAACCAGCAAAGACTCCCTCTTTGCACAGTTCCCTTCACCAGTTGTAGGGTGGAGAGTTTAATATTTGGAATATAGAGATAATGTTTAGATATTTTACACACACACACACACACACACACACACACACACACACACACACACACACACACACACTGGCCAGTACTCCAGGATGCTGGGTGTTATACTCCATGTAACAGCTAAAGCTGGACTGGATCAATGTGAAACACCCCCCTGTCTACCCTTACTATTCGGTGTAGACCAGACCAGAGGTTGTCAAACGTACTACTGGAGGCCTCTTTACTCTATATGCCTCCAGTTGTGTAAGTTTCAGCTGTTCAGAGGCATGAAGACCACACAGACTTCCATCAAGTGTGCTTTGAAGCAGAGATGGACAGAATGTCACTAGAGCGTGAGAGAACAGGAAGGATGAGGTGAGGATGAGACTGAGAGGAGGATAGAGAGGTGTGGAGGGGAGCCACATCTCCTCTTCCTTCCATCTCTCCTTCCATCCATCTCTCCTTCCTTCCTTCCTTCCTTCCTTCCTTCCATCTCTCCTTCCTTCCTTCCATCCTTCCTCCCTTCCTTCCTGCTCGTGTCTGCCCTCTCTCGTGCTCCCTGTTCCTGCTGTTTTTATCCAGTGCTCCTCTGTCCCCTGCTCTGCTGTGTTGAGTAATGTGTCTGGGTAATCCCAGTACATTAGGCCTGTTCTACATGCCGGCTAATTCGGCCTCAATAAACCCTAATTGCTCGTTAATTGTGTTTTAATGAGATCAGGGAGAGGCTGGCGTGGCACGCAAACAGTGGTGCTGGGGAAGAGGTCCCCACAGGGCACAGGGAGACCCACCCCTCTTAAACACACACACACACACACACACACACACACACACACACACACACACACACACACACACACACACACACACACACACACACACACACACACACACACATACTTACACACACAAACACACACACATACACACATACTTACACACACAAACACACATACTTACACACACAAACACACACACATACTTACACACACAAACACACACACACACACACACAATCTAACCTGTACTCACCTGTATAAGTGCAACATACCGTATGCATTCCATTTGCTCACACCTATAGTATACCCCATACACATGCTTGCTCTCTCTTCCTCTCTCTCTCTCTTCCTCTATCCATTCACTCTCTTTCCCTCTCTATTAACTCATGACTCATGACCCAATGACTTCACACTCACACTTAAACAACCCCAAACATGCTCAAATACACTCATGCACAAGCACAAGCACGCGCACAAGCACAAACACGCACACGCAAACACGCGCGCACACACACATACATACACACACACACACACACACACACACACACACACACACACACACACACACACACACACACACACACACACACACACACACACACACACACACACACAAATACTGCCAACAACTGTGTCTTGTAAAGCTCCAGTGGTCAAAATGACAGTAAGCCTCAACACGGCAGATAAGGGAGAGAGGAAGATAAGAGGGGTGCAGCATAAGGGGACAGAGATGAAGGAGCAAAGAGGGAGAGAGGGGAGGGAGAGAGGGAGGGGGGGTGGAGAGGATGTGCATGGGGAGAGTGGCAGAGGAAATGGGTGGGGTGACAAGGTTGGATGGGGGTACAGGGATGGTGTAGAGAGGAGGGTGGGAACAGAGAGAGAGAGAGAGAGGGAAAGATGGAGAGAGCGAGAGAGAGAGAAGGGGGAGGTTATTTCCCCACAGATCTCATTAAAAGCTTCTAATCCCCCTGCACTTGCTCTGCAGAAAAGGACCAGAGGGAAAGAGTGAGAGAGCAAAGTGTGTGTGTGTGTGTGTGTGTGTGTGTGTGTGTGTGTGTGTGTGTGTGTGTGTGTGTGTGAGAGTGTGTGTGTGTGTGTATGTGTGTGTATGTGTGTGTGTGTGCGAGTGCATCTGTGTGCATGTGTCTGTGTGTGTGTGTGTGTGTGTGTGTCTGCACATGTGTGCGTGTAAGAAGGAGAGAAATATGTAAAACTCACACAATCTGGAGCAGAAATAAAGGATGCAAATACAAAGAGATAGAGGTGCTGTGGGGAAGCAGCCGCAGACAGACAGACAAACAGGAATAATAATAACGCCGTGTTTAGGGGGAAAGAATAATAACGGCGTGTTTAGGGGTGAGACAAACAGCTTTGGCTTGCGGATGTTTCCTTTTTATCAATGAAGCTCTTAAGCTGGGACAAGGCATTGGATCTTTTGAGGGAGAAAGAAAGCGAAGAAGGGAGTGAAAGAGAGAGATAAAGAGAGACAGAGAGAAGAAGAGAGGCACAGGACAGAGTGGGAGAGATAAAAATGTGACATGCATTTCATTGTGGGGACTGCTGTTGCAGGGTGAGATGAGTAAGAGTGTCTCTAGCGTCGCCGTGGAAGACGTCCTCTGCGTCTCCGTACTCCGCCGGAGGAGTGCCAAGAGGCGGGCACGTTTGGGTAGGCAGCGCTTGCTGAGGGTGTGCCCCCCCCCCCCCACACACACACACACCCCCCCAAGTTACACCTGTGGGGTGCAGGAAACACGGAGGATCTGCTGAGTTCGCTCCTTCAACACCACCACATCCTGGAGCGTCTCTGCCCCTACTGGCCCGAGTGCGCAACAGCGCCCGGGGCTCACCCTCGGTGTGAGGAGATGATGGGATGTTTTCCACCCACCGCCATCAGGCAGCTGCAGATTATGCCCCGGAGCGGCCAGCCACCGTCGTTAATCGATTACTCGCAGATCGAGAATTTAAGCCGACAAAGAAAAATAAATAAATGCAAATTAAAAAAATGAATAAATAAATAAACAAAAAAAAAATGTGTTCACACAACAAATCCATCCACGTTTGCCGATTGACCACACAGTGGCACATTTCCACCCTAATCCTGAACAGGCTGCATGGAGGTGGAGCGAGACAGAGGGGTGAATCCAATCATCCGAGTTGTGGGAGCCTTTCTCTCTGTAAGGATAATCAATTATCTGACTTAAACGGGGCCATGGATTAAACTGCGTTCCAGCCCCTATCTGAGGCACTTCAAAAGGCTGCCATGTACCGACAGGGGCCCAGAAAATGAAGTTTGAAAACGGCTGCTGAATCTCGGAAGCCCTTTGCCCTCGGTAGCTGGTCTAGGATTGGTCCCCTGAACCGCGGCTCTTATTGGAGTCATTACAAGCGAAATACCACCACAGACTCCAGGTCAGCTGCTTCAAATGAGGGCACAATGAGAAAGAGCTGTCTCTGGTCTTCTCTGCTGGTTGGTTTCAGGCACGTTTACCTTCATGGCACGTGGGAATGATGCACTTGTGTAAATTTACGACTGAATTATAGTTATTAAAAACAATTATGGATGAGTGGTTTTGAGCTAATAATCTCACAAATGATAATTACGATAATGGTGTGAATTATCCTCACATATGAATGTGTTCAGTGCCGCTCGTGGATAATTTTGTTATATACAGTGTGGTTTAATTATGGATTTGTTGTTTTTGGTTAAAGCCTTCATACAATGTGTGTGTGTGTGTGTGTGTGTGTGTGTGTGTGTGTGTGTGTGTGTGTGTGTGTGTGTCTGATAGAGAGAGAGAAAAAAATATATTCATTTCTGAGTATGGAATACTGCCTGTATTTGAAACTGACATCATCTCTGACACGCCCACTAGTTCGCTCTTTTAATCTCTTGCTCCCCCTCCCTACTCTTCCACTCTTCCTCTCTCTCTCTCTCTCTCTCCCCATTTCTCTCTCTCTAGTTCACTCACAATCACACTCCTCTGGTGTATACACAAAACACACTCAGAACAGTGCATTGTACACACACACACACACACACACACACACACACACACACACACACACACACACACACACACACTCTTTCACATAGCTCATGTTATAGTGCTCTATCTCCTAGGACTTCTGCGATGTTTCCAAGGCAACCAGGAGCTTGCTCCACTAATGAACCGGTTTCCATGGTGACGGGGTTGGCTGTGCGCAAAGTGTGAGACTGAATAAAAGAAAGAGAGGGAGGATTTAACTGTACTCACAACCACACACAATGATGCGTGCACACACACACACACACACACACACACACACACACACACAGAGCACACACACACAGAGCACACACACACACACAGACACAGAGAATGATACCCTTTAAACAAACCATACTGACATGCATATAGTGGATGTAAAAGGGACTTCAGTACAAAGCGAGAGACAGAAACAGCAAAAAAGAGTGTGTGAGAGAGAGAGGGAACAAGAACAAGATGAAAAGAGGAGGATAGTGGGATATTGGGATCTGCTTACCTGCATTCATCAGGGCCAAACAAATCATTCAAGGTCAGAGAGAAAGAGGGATGGGAAAGGAAGGAAAAAAAGAGTGAAAGAGAGGTCGTCCCACCTGACTTGGAACCAGTTTATGCTGCCACATCCAGTGCGCACAGAGGAGCAGCGCTGGCTCTGGACCAGTGCTTAGGGCCACATCCTCTCCGCTGCCAACCCCGACTCCAGCGCTGGTGCAGTCCTGTTAATCCGCTCCGCTCCGCTCCACCCACCACCACCCCCCTCACACACACACACACACACACACACTAGCTCCAGCCACCCCCCCCCCAACACGCACACACACACTAGCTCCAGCCACCCCCCCCCCGTCAGACACACACACACACACACACACACACACACAGACACACCAGCACACTAGCTTCATCCACCCCCCCCCCCCACACACACACACACTAGCTCCATCCACCCAACCCCCCCACACACACACACTAGCTCCATCACCCCCCACACACACATACACACTAGCTCCATCGTCCCCCTCCCCACTCCAGTCCCAGTTTTCCAGAAACACCCTCGCCCTGAGGTTCAATTGCATGTCAGTGGTGTACAGAATGCAGATGAGCACTTGTAGCTAAGGTGAATCATCTTCAGCTCACTGCCTCCTTTATTCACTTATCACGGAGATGGCTTCAAATCTACCGTGTTGTGACGGAGGATTTGGAGTATTTGCCTCTCACAAGGTAGGGTGGGGAACCGTGAAACCAGGAAATCTATAACCGCTATAATGTGCTCCTTTCTCTCTGTTCGTTCGTTCTCCGCCCTGTTCCTCCCCCCCCCCCCCCCCTCTCTCCCTCATCTCTGAGCTGGTGCTGCCACTCTGCAGCACCCATGCGCCCAAACATGAATGCACGCATGCGTGCGTGCGTGCGCGCTCACGCACACACACACACACACACAAATACAGATATTTAACATGCATACATGCACACACATATACACAAACATGCACGTGTAAGCTGGTGAACACACACACACACACACACACACACACACACATACACACATACACAGATATTTAACATGCATACATGCACACACATATACACAAACATGCACATGTACGCAGGTGCACACACACGCACACACACACACACACACCCACACAAAAGTGTGCACTCATACTCAAAATGAGCTTCCTTTCTGCAGCTATGTGGTTCACATGAGTCTGCTGGGAGGATAAGGTCAAGGACATGACTTGTAACTCATTGATTCTGTTAGCCTCAATATCTTTGCTTAATGAGCGTGTGCTCATTTGATTCTATGATGTACAGTTCACGTTATGTAAATGCATAGTGTGTGTGTCCTGTAATAACTGTGTCTTACTGACGGACTGTTCTGTTTCTCAATCCTCCCTCTCTTCTCTCCCACACTCCCTCCCCTATGACCAATATGACTCTTTTCCTCTCGTCTTTTTCTCCTACCTGTCCTCCTTTTTCTCAAATACTTTTTTACCTCTGCACGTATTTCTCTCCTCTCCTTCTCCCGTATCTACACTGGGTTTTTTTCCCCCCTCTTGTGCCTTAACATGGATGTGCCCCTCTTGCCCTGCACCCCCCCCCCCCCTCTAACCTGACTCCCCTTCCATCCTCTTCACCACACTGCTGTCCATCCACACTGTCCTCCTTCTATACCTCACCTCCTCTCCATGTCCTCTCTCTTAATAACCCTCTTCCACTCCTCCTCTCCGCCTCTCCTTTGCATCTCTCACCGTATCCATTCTGTCTCTCTCACATCCACTTGTGACCCCCTTAACTTCTCGACCTCCTGTCCGGCCTTTTTCTATCCTATACCTCTCCTCGGTCCGTTCCCTTTTGGTCTCTCCCCGTCTCTCGCCCCCTGCAGAAGTGCCTGCGCTTCAACCCGGATGCCACGGTGTGGAAGGCTAAGCAGCAGGTGCTGTGCTCCCTCACCGAGTCCCTGAGGGACGTGCTCAACTACGGCCTCTTCCAGCCGGCCACCGACGGACACGACGCCAAGTTCCTGGAGGAGGAGCGCCTCCTCCGCGAGTACCCACAGTCCTTTGAGAAAGGCGTTCCCTACCTGGAGGTAGCTACACCGCCACAGTATGCCCTCTCTTGACTACTGCATTCTGGGTAGTTCTGTGGCTAACTTCTGCGCTGTCGGGGGAGGCTAAGGTCCCCTCATGGGTTCTTCAAAATGGTAAAAAAGTTCTGCACAGAACTTTGTCCCCTTTCATTTTGTTGACAGAAGGTGAGCAGATGGTTTGTCTGGAACTGAAAAGGTTCTTCACTCCTGATAGCCACAGAAATTGCAGGTTAAATGTTCCTCAGGGGGGATAACCAAGTGAACCACATTTTAGGAATGTCATGTGGTTGTAGGTTATAAAGAGGTGGTAATGGCTAGTCTCAAAGATTATCTCGCCACTTTCCCTCTGCCTTATTTCATGTCTGCTTTTCTGTCATAATCTCCTATTTTCTCTTTCTCCAGTTTCGTTACAAAACCAGGGTATACAAACAGACAAACTTGGATGAGAAACAACTTGCTAAATTGCACACAAAGGTACGTACTACTCAGAATCTCACAATGTTTTCCATTCAGATGTCAAAGAAATCATGTCATCTTCAAATACTGTATGCTTATTAGGATGATATACTGTAGATTCTCACTCTGTTTTCCATTCAGATGGTTCAGATGACGAACAAATGGGAACATTGCAATATGAATACAATAGTTGCACACTGAAATGTTCCTGCTCATTGTTGTTTTAGCACGTTCACTTTAGTATTGGGCAATACCTATTCTTCTTGAGAACTTGCGGGAATTCAGGAAAACCGGTTATGTGTCAAGCATTCTGGGCATGCACTGACAATGTCGGAGAATTAACTCTCCGTATTATGTCATTGTACTGACATAATTACGTGTATAGAGTTTGAAATTATTATTTTAAGGTATAGAATTGCATTGGGTTGCTTTAACCCCACATTCTGTGGCTCTCTGATTAGGTTCTGTATCACTTGACAAGTTCAGTCGTGACCTTTTGAGTATATCTCTGATACAGTAGCCTACAGTAGCTATGATATGTAAGAGGCAAGTCAGCATAGTTGATCTACTGACTATTTGCTGATGTATGGCATGTTTCATAGGCAGAGAAAAGCTGTTGCTCTTAAATACTATAGGCTACTTAACAGTACAGATACAGATACAGATAATACAGATGCCTATTTTATTTAGACGGCATGACTACTGTGTTATGTAGTTTGTGATACACTTAAAATTGATATTTGATATCTTATTTTGAAATACATTTTTATGTGTTTTTGCCCATCCCTGATAATGGGCTCATTGCAAAATAAATGGCAAAGTTGAGATAAGATATATTTGCACTAACAAGCGAGATTAGCACAATCCTTACAAAAGTACATGTTAACTTGCCTTAAATGAGAACCGGTGTAGTCACTGCGGTTAAATCACATCTCTGTCTCACCTGCCATCTACAGGCCAGTCTGAAGAAGTTCATGGACTACATCCAAAGCGGCTCAGTGGAGAAAATAGCCAAATTCCTCGACAAAGGTGTTGACCCAAACTACCACGACCCAGACACTGGAGGTGAGCTAAAAGTCGCCATGCTTGATGGAGCAGATACAGTTAGACTTAAAAAAAAAAAAAAAGAAGCTGACTGAACACTGACCCGACACGAGGTGCTCTCATGCAGATGCTGCCTTCGTCCCCGTGACATTTTGCGAGCCTTCTGTCCAGTCTCTCGTTTTCATGGCTGCCTGACTTCATCTTTTTTGCTACACTTCGTTTTTTTATGTGTTCTCTCTGTTCGGTCACGGAAGCCAAACATCCAATCAGTAAACTTGTAAGTGATGAAACAAGACAAGAACTTAACATTTCACTGTCGATAAGCAGTTATATTTCTTATTGTGGTCTGTGGCAATAAATTCTGCACCAGACATGGTCTTGACGACAAATTATGATGATTTGTACCGCTCCGAGAAGAGATATAAATGACAGTCAGCATTTTGGCGGTTAACAGCCAGACATGATTCACAGCTGCTGTTAGCGGTTTGGCTGCGTTTTAGCAGCTGAAAGCCGACTGTTGTCCCGACAACCAGCCTCCCCTTCACGGCCCCTTCACACCTCAGTGCGTGTCCGCCAGACTGCAATCCGTAATACTGACCATGGGCATTAGGTGGCAGCAGTGCACCTTTGAAATGTGCATTATACAAGATATGAAACTTAATTCTTCTGTATATTAATGCACTATTGTATTATATGGATAACTAGGATGCCTCAAAAACCAGGCCTACAAATTACAGTGGACTGAGTCACTTAAAAGCATAACAGATGTACTAATAATCTCTCTCTCTCTCTCTCTCTCCTAAAGAGACTCCTTTGACACTGGCAGTGCAGTCAGATCAGTCGGCGGGGGAGACCATTCGGCTGCTTGTGATGGGGGGAGCACACATCGACTTCCGAGCCAAGGACGGCTTGACCCCCCTACACAAGGCTGTCCGTTGCCATGGCCACACTGCACTGCTGGTACACCCTCACCCAACTATTTTGCTGTGACAACCAACAATCCACAACCGCTCCAGCTCATTCCCCAGTTGATAGGATTTAAGACATGTTAAACGCTGTAATTTACTTGCTTACTG
>NC_084996.1:10981232-10983732 GCF_963854185.1 Sardina pilchardus | reverse complement strand
GTGACATCAGAAAAGTGTGCAGTGGACTCTGGAGCTGTATATGTGTGTACCTACTGTATGCCTAAGTTGGATGTGTGTGTATGTCCATGTCCATGTGCGTGTGAGCATTTGTGTAAATGCTAGTGTTTGTGTGTGCGTTTGTGTATGTGAAAGTGTGTGCGTATATGTAAGTACTGTATGCATTTATGTGTGTGTACTGTATGTACTCATGCGTGTATCTGTGTGTGTGTGTGTGTGTGTGTAGGGGTGGCGGTGGCGGCGGTGGTGGCGCCGGTGGTGGTGGCGGCGGCGGCTCCATCAGCAGTCAGGGCACAGTGGGAGGCGGTCAGCGGCGCCGCCTGTACAGCGCCGTCCCCGGCCGCGTGTTCGTGGCCACGCGCTCCCACACCGCCCAGGGCGAGCGCGAGATCAGCTTCAGCAAGGGAGACAAGGTCAAAGGTGAGCCGTGAGCAGTGGCTCTTGATTGGTGGTGTGTGCCTGTAAAAGTGACACAGACAGTCCATTTGTGTGTGCTTCCATTCTACAAGTTTGCAGAAGTTGCTCTGCCAGTGTTTGAGTAGCTTGTAGCTAGTTTTGGACATTTTTGCATGAGCTTATATGTTTTAGTAGCTTGTAGCTAGTTTTGGGACATTTTTGCATGAGCTCATATGTTTGTGTAGCTTGTAGCTAGTTTTTGGACATTTTTGTATGAGCTTATATGATATGTTTGAGTAGCTTGTAGCTAGTTTTGGGACATTTTTGTATGAACTTATATGATATGTTTGAGTAGCTTGTACTGTAGCTAGTTTTGGGACATTTTTGTATGAGCTCATATGTTTGAGTAGCTTGTAGCTAGTTTTGGGACATTTTTGGGACATTTTTGCATGAGCTCATATGTTTACTGGCTTAATGCAATGAGGGGACTAAACAATATAAACAACATATGTCAGTATACATTTAGAATTCTGATTACTTGTCTCCATCACCCTAATCTCCCCCCCCCCCCCCTCCTCTCTCTCTCTCTCTCTCTCTCACTCTCTCTCTCTCTCTCTCTCTCTGTTGGTCTTGTTCAGTGCTGAGTGTGGGTGAGGGGGGCTACTGGGAGGGCACGGTGAGGGGGCGCACTGGCTGGTTCCCCTCGGACAACGTGGAGGAAGTAGCGCTACGTAGCCTGGAGCCCCGCTCAGGTGAGACACTCGACACACACACACACACACACACCACAGACACAGACAAACACACCTAGATTTCGATATTAGTGATAGGCTTTGTCAGTACCACCGCAGGTTTCCAGGGGGAGATTGCCTCTCCTCTCCTCATTAATTCTCACCCTGAGCAGCAGTGGACCTCGGCCTGTGGTGAGAACACCGTCGGACTCTCCAGCTCTCTGACATAGCAGTTAGCAGTGAAACTGCGTTGTGCCAATACTGTCTATTAATAGGTGCCGGCTCTGTGCTACATTCCACTGAAGTAACAAAGGCAAACAGCGTTACGCTGGGACTTCAGACTGCAGATGTCGCGTTTATTTTTAAAACCAATCTCGCACGTTCGCAGCTCAGCTGTCGAAGTGTGGCGGCCAGAAGCAAAGATGGTGCTAGGAGAGAAAATGCCAAAAGCTTCATTCTTCATTTGAGTAATTGCAGCGTTCGCTCTCTCTCACACACACACACACACACACATGGGGACGTGCGTCCGCTGGCGCTGTGGCGTGCGCACGGTGATCCTGGCGCCCACGGACGCCCAGCGGCTGCTGCCCGGTGGCAGATGTGGTGGCGTGGTGGCGGTGCTCATTCCGCTGTGTGTGTGTGTTCCAGAGAGCCGCAGCGAGAGGACCAAGCGACTCTTCAGGCACTACACCGTGGGCTCCTACGACAGCTTTGACGCGCCCAGGTAAGGACAACATGGCTCTAATAGCACTTTGGTTTAGAGAAGAGACATATGTATGTGTATCTCCTCTCTCTCTCTGTCTCTCTCTGTCTCTCTCTCTCTCACGCACACACACATGCACATACAAACACATACTCACACACACAAAGCTGAATCATGGATGCAAATATACAAATATTGCTGCATGATACAATACATGCCTTTATTGTGCTGCCATTCAGTGGTTTCGTCTGAATGACATTGAGCAGCACCAAGAGCGGTTGTGTGTGCCCTGGCATTCAAACAAACTTCACGATGCACATTGGTGGTCTCCTCTAACTCTGCGCTGTGAGTACAGCCTCCAAGACACATGTCAAATTGCTGCCATGTCACAGTGACCCTTTCAGAACAAAAACCGTGGCCGAAAACTGTCTGTGCGATGTGTGGTGGGTAACTGGTGTGTCTGAGTGACATGCGGACTGCTCCCCCCTAGTCCAGAAAAAGTTCTAGACTGAAGGTTCTCTCCAAATGATTCGGATTTCTGTGAAGATGCTGACAAACAATTTGCTGACAAGCTGCTGAGTTGTGTGTTTAATGCACCGATTTGTTTTTATGTGTCGTGGGTTGTTGCTAGCATATAACCTGCATGTTGGTA
>NC_084996.1:10973732-10976232 GCF_963854185.1 Sardina pilchardus | reverse complement strand
ACACAAAATAATGAATTGCCCTGGCAGTGGTAACCCTACCCATATAATGATTAAGAAAAGAGGATCAGTAACTCATTACTATCTTATATTCAAGCTACAATAGAAGACAAGGGAAAATATTGTAAACATTTCACCATTCTATTCCCTTATATGAAATCCAGAGATCATGAATGTGGCAAATCAGTTAAGATGAGCTAGTTAGTAAGTTGACCCATCCCCTTTATCTAGACTTACATACTGTGTATTGTATAAAAGTTAGAGACACTTGAAAATGTGTACGTGAGGAAGCTTTCTAAAATAAAATAAGACTATAGTTTTCACCAAAAATACATGCAAAAAATGGTACGATTTCTGTTTGGCTTTAAGCAGCTTCAGTTTGCTAATTGTACACTTGCACAGTAAGGCGCTCGGAAAGTAGGTTTCAAACAATTTGGAAAATTGTAATTTGGCTGTTTTTTAATGGATTTAGTCCATATCTTCATGTAATCCCAAATTAAACTAATTTCTGTCTATTGGCCTGCATTTCATAAAGCTGCAAAGTGGTCTGTGACTTTTTACTTTCCTTCTTTAGCATAAGCTCAACCAACCCACCCCAGCCGCAGCTCATTTTCTCTGAAAAGCTTCACAATTTTTGAAAAACGAAAGTGTATAATATTTTTGTACTGTATTCTATAAAACTTTTGTGTAGGGTGTGTTGTTTTTTGTATTAGATATAGTCAAATTTACAACAAAAGAAAATGAGCCATGTTTAAAATGTTATTTCAAATGTATTGGTTAATTGCCAGTTTGTTAATTAGCCAACATGTTAATTACAGTAGCTACATTCTCCTCTAATTGCTATGCCAACAGTTCTCTCCAAAATTTTACCAGTATGTTGTAACCATGCAGTTTGAATTACCTCTGTGCAGCTTACTTTTGTTATCCTTTATATTTCCTTGAGACGTTCACTAAGAACCCAAGAACCCAAACACCATGTATTTCCGATGCATAGAACACATACTTTTAAAGCATCAAAATGAAAATAAGATTTAGAGTTGTACTACCTGGTGAGGTGCAAAATGTTCGATTCGGCCACATTCTGAACATCATTGGCGATTCAAAAAAACGAAATGCCCTTAGCCTGCGTCTAGTTGTTGGAAAACTTGTCAATCAACTGATCTAGAATTAGGGTGTAGATGGGGCATTTTCTTCAACAGCACTGTTCAGAGTATTGTATAGGTTTATAAAAACATGTGATGAGGCCTATTACCATTGAGACCGTAGGATCATTGAGTAATATTAAACTAAGCATGTATGCAAACATAATTCCAGCGGCTTTTAATATTTAAATGATTGTTTTGATGCCAGTACTGTTTACGCATTATATTTCAAAAATTGCATAGTTAACAAAATTGTCTGGAAAACCAAAAAGGAGACTTGCTTCTCAATCATAAATGGTACTATTGTCATGAATAATTGTTATGTAAAATCAAGCGCCTTAAGAGAAGTTAAATGGCTTATAATATTATTCAGAATTTTGCTAGCTAATAAAAAGTGAATACTAAAAAATCAAGGTAGATCAAGACC
Source organism: Sardina pilchardus (assembly GCF_963854185.1). Classification (NCBI taxonomy): domain Eukaryota; kingdom Metazoa; phylum Chordata; class Actinopteri; order Clupeiformes; family Clupeidae; genus Sardina; species Sardina pilchardus. The sequence goes on along the minus strand of NC_084996.1, from coordinate 10,974,666 downwards.
AGTTGTTTTGAGCTGTCATATTTTCTCATCTCTCTTACATACTGTACACACATAGACATGCACATTTAGGCTCCAGTCTTCATTTCACATCCTTGATTAGGGATGTGGGTTGTCATAGCCCTAGAGGACAACTTTAGTCAAAATTGATTCATATTCTTATCACACTCTCTCCTATTAAGGATATTTAGAGTCTTAATAATGAGCATAGATGCATTACAATGTCTTTGAAATTACAATTCAGTTGATGAAACATGGGACACAAATTGAGAATATCATATTTATATGTTTTGGTATTATACATTTTATACAAATATTTTATTCGGACAAGCTTTGCTGTCATGAGAGCTATTTTAGAAGGTAGGATTTATTCCGCTCAGATTGAGTGAAGATGTGTTTGGATGCCTCCTCTGGCATCGACAATGTGCAGCACTGCAAGTAAAGATGATAACATGTTCAAGCTTTCATTTTTGAATATCCTGAACAGATACTTGCTGAACTATCAGTGGACAGCTAGGCCTAGGTATGAGACTGTATGCATTACCAGTCAAAAGGAAGTCATCTGTGACTTTTAGGACCAGATATCGGTGACCATGCATTTTTCCAGGGATAGACTTTTTGTCGCTAAACAAGCAAATTGTGCATGCAATTTTATTGCCACATTGGTATGAATTGTAAAATTCCAAATTTAAGATGAAAGGGCATATGACATGAAAGCACTCAATCATCAATCCACGATTATCATCCAGACATTTCCATCAAAGCCACGGAGAGAGAAGCCGAGAAAAACTTCCCAGCAGCTTTCCAAAGACAAAAATCAGCTCTTTTGTCCCATGACATGCATACACAATTTGGCAAGACCAGAAATGATTCAGAGGTATTTTTTGGCAGCCCAAGAAAAAAAAAGAAGAAAAAAAAGATGTGTCTCAGAATGCGT
>NC_084996.1:10963732-10971232 GCF_963854185.1 Sardina pilchardus | reverse complement strand
TGTGTGTGTGTGTGTGTATGTGTTTGCTCTCGCATGTATGTGCATATGTCTGAGTGCATACATGCATTTGTTTGTTTGTGTGCGTGTGTACGTGTGTGTCTATGTATGCGTGTGTCTGTTGTGTGCGTGTATGTGTGTTTGTGTGTGTAAGGGAGCAGGGAATGGTTTGCTCATAAAAAGCTGTCTGTACTGACTTTGGCTCTCACACTGAAGTGCATAAGCTGTGGCAGTATACCCTATTGGGGTACCTTGCATCATTTCATCTGCAGTCTGTAAATGACTGATGGGCCAAGTAAGAATACTGTGTCACCTTACCCTCGTGTGTGCATCATGAGTGTGCATACATGTGCATATAAGATGAGTGCATTTGTGTGCTCTGAGCATTGGAGTTTCCAGGGCACACTTATTGTGCCACTGCATGCATAGTGCAACATAGACACGCATCAATACTGTACATACTGTACACACGTGTACAAATCTGGCATAAATTCACATCCTGCATATTAAATTCGATCTTTGTGCTAACTGGTTTTGAGCTAAAGAATCTATTGACAGCATTCCTGATTAACGGAAGAACAGAGTGCCACAGTAAGAGGGGGATAAGAGAGAGGACATATGGAGGTGAAGAAGATAAAGTGATAGAGGAGGTGAAGAGACTTGAGCTGAAACGAGGGGATGGAATTTGGACTCTGGCAGTGTAAATATAGAGGGATAAGGTGATGCTGTGGAGAGAGAGAGAGAGGTGGAGAGAGAGAGAGAGAGAGAGAGAGAGGAGCTAAGGGAAGATTGAGTAAAAGTGGTGGTAGAAAAGCAAGAGGGACTAATGAGTGTGCAAACATTAATGCATGGAGTAGTATGGAGGTGTGTGTTGACAGTGGAAGAAGGAGAAACAAACAATAGAAGGAAAATGTAAGAGATGAAAAAGGGAGCTTCATAAGAGAGAATGGAAAAAAAGACAGAAACCATAGGTGCCTATGAGAGAGAGAGAGAGAGAGAGAGAGAGGGAGGAACAGATGGAGGAGGTTGGGACTGTGTTCAGAGTAACCCTTCAGTGGGATTATCAGCATGTGGGTACAGTATGGTACAGTAGCGACAGTTTCTCGGCAACAACTGCCTGTCTGCCTGACTGATACTCGATCCCGCTAAAACACGCTAGCTGACACCTATGAGTCAGTGTCTGTGTATGTGTGTATGTTTGTGTTGGTTACGGGCTGGGAGGGTATGAGGTGTGTGTGTGTGTGTGTGTGTGTGTGTGTGTGTGTGTGTGTGTTTCAGCTATGTTTTGGTGTGTGTCAGATACAAATCCCTGGCTAGCTGCCCCTTTGTGCTGGGATTGAAATCAGATGAATCATCTATGCCAACAGCTGACTTTACTGTCACCTGACTGAGAATGTTATCTGTGACACTGAACCCTGAGAATGCCACCCTTAAAGAGGCCTCTGGGCATCAGGGGCTGATGGCTGGTAGATTTCTTGGATGAGCCACCGTGTAAAATCGTAGCAAGGCGCTGTAGAGGGCCCCTCTGTCAGATGGCTCAGCTGGTGCTGAAAGGGTTCATGAATAGGCCAATCAAAAAATGGGTTGATTCTTTGCCTGAATGATCTTTCTATCAATTAAATTCATTCACAGAATCGCTCAATGAACCACTGGTAGTTTTGAATCCTGGGCTGACGGCACGAGTGTGGGAATAAGTGGCACTCGAACACAGGAACTCACCAGCTGGATGGGAAGAGGAACTATCTAAGGGGGGGGGGGGGGGGGAGGGGGGGGCTACAGAAAGACCGACAGACCCCTCTGATTCCAGGCGAGGTGGCGTTGTCCGGCTCCGTCTGATGCTCTCCCTCTCCTGCTCCAGCCCTGGCTGGGGTATCACAGCGCACGTTGGCTGAAATCAAATGGGTCCCAATCAAACACAAAAGGGCTTGAAAGCCCCAGCGTGGATTTGAGGTGCTTCCAGTTTCTCTCGGCTCTCGTATGTGATTGCAGTCCATGTGTAGTCTTCCTTGACAACAAGCCTGGTAACAAGAGCACGAGAGAGAGGAAGAGAGAAAGAGAGAGAGAGAAAGAAAGAGAGAGAGAGAGAGAGACAGAAAGAGTGAGCTGAGCTCGCTATGGCTGTTTTTGTGTAATGTTTCACTCAGTGACTCAGTTAACGTTACACCGGCAATTATGCTCCCTGAGAAGCTACTGTTTCTTTATTTTTGTTTATCTGAGCAGTTTTGGCAAAGGCTGACCTTTCTGGGTGTCTTAACGCGTTACCATTGTTACTGTGACAAATGAAAAGGAAAAAATGTACAACTATAATTGAGGAGCTCATTACAAACAATCGGTTTGAGAAGACTTCATTCTCATGCAATATGGCTGCCAAGGTTCACTCAGACTGCTTCCAAATATGTACGTCTACATATTAGCCTGGCTATTTCCTATTTCCTGATCTGTCCGTTGCTGGGGCAACCACCAACATCTTACTTACTGTGCCCATTGCACATAAACATCACATATAGAATCTTCAAGCGTGGGCTCTGGAATATCTCTGGGCAGACTGTCAGCAAAGACACCCTCTCCAACCGACCAATGAGGCGGCTACCCCAGAAAGTCCTACCCACAATTCCAGGCTCCACTGTGACCTTTCACTTCTGGAGAAGTCCTAGACTGAGGTCCTGAATGGTCTTGTTTGATGTTCCGTTCAGCAGCTTCTACAGACTGTAGAAGGCCATTGGGTGGATTAAATGGAATAGGGGAGGAGACTCAACCTAAACTGCCATCTTGGATTGTTTTCATCCATTCTGTGTTGCTAAAATGATCTCAGAAGGAAATCCACGCACCACACAATAGCGCTGAGCAGGTGTGTTCACGTATTGTGCTGGACTGGTGGAGCTTCTGCGCAAGCACTTTGGGGTATGTGTTGCTTGAGGTCCATTTGAAGTGTCCGCCGTGCCGTCAAACAAAAAGACCACACTTTGTCCTTCATCCTTCTCTCTCTCTCTCTCTCTCTCTCTCTCTCTCTCTCTCTCTCTTGCTGTCTGTATCTCTGGCAGTGTGCGCCTGACAGCGTTCCATTTGGCCCGCTGCTCTGCAGGCTCAGCTGGTTATGGCCCTGGCGAAGCGTACGTCTCTCTCTCCTAAATGCGAAGTTACCTTGAACGGGCTCGCAGCGGCTTGTGACAGTTTGACCTGTGTCCTTAGCAGAAGGGAGAAGAAAGTTTCGCAGTATGTATATGAGAGAGAGGGAGACAGAGAGAGAGAGAGGGAGAGAGAGAGAGAGAGAGACCGTCCTATTGAAGTCAATGTATTCATTCATGTGCGGTTTTTAAATCCGCCTTCACTCCGAGCTGGTCTCTGACCCCTCCCGCCTCCCCCTCTCTGGATTAAGGCTTCCCAGTGGTGCAGTGTGCATATGCAGGCCCACATGCTCCCCTCATTCACTCAATCACACACTCACTCGTTCACTTAGTCACTCACACACTCCCCCACTCACTCATTCATACACACACACACACACACACACACACACACTCACACACTCACTCAGCCACTCAGTCACAGATTTATAAACTCACTGCTGCTCCGGCTAATGTCTTTCTCTTCTCTCTTTCTTTCTCTTCTCTTCTCTTTCACTCTCTTTTTCCACCCCTCTGTGTGTTTCTGCATCTACCGCTAATGGGCCGTTCTCATCTCTTTTCCCTCTTTCTTCACTTTTCCCTGCGTTTCTGAATCTGCTGCTAATGTCCCTTTCTTCTCTCTCTTCTCTCTCTCACTCTCTCTCTTCTCTCTCTCTCTCTCTTTCTCTGTCTCGGATATTCTCCTCGCTGTCTCTGTCTCTCTGTGGTTCTGCTTCATCTCTGTCTCTCCCTCCTTCTGCTCTCCCTTCATCCCTCTGTTCCCCTTTCTTTCTCTCCGTTGTCTTTCTTTCCGCCCTTCGCTCTTTTTATTTCTTGAATCCTCTCATCACGTGCTCCACTCTGCGTCCCTATATTCTTGTATCCTACCCATGGCATCTATCTGTTTTGTTCCTCTTTTCTGTTCCTCTCCCTCTCTCTCCCTCTCTCAGTGACTACATAATCAAAGAGAAGACCGTGCTCCTGCAGAAAAAAGACAATGAGGGTTTCGGATTCGTTCTAAGAGGGGCCAAGGGTAAGGGCGCAAACACACACATGCACATGATATGCACACATCTACACAGAAACATTCATATTGCAACACACACACACACAATCACACTCACACACACACACACACACACACACACACACACACACACACACACACACACACACACACACGCACGCGCGTACAAGAATTACATTGGTATCCGATGTATTCTGAGAGGCATACTCCCATTATCTCCCTCTGCTTATCACTCAACAAACATGGATATGAGTGTGTGCAGCCTCTGCAGGGGTTTCTGAGTCTGATACTCTGCTGATGTGTGTGCATTCGCGTGTGTGTGTGTGTGTGTGTGTGTGTGTGATCCTGTCATTGCAGCCCAGACACCCATTGAGGAGTTTACTCCCACTCCGGCGTTCCCAGCACTGCAGTACCTCGAGTCTGTTGACGAGGGGGGTGTGGCCTGGAGAGCGGGTCTGCGAATGGGAGACTTCCTCATTGAGGTTTGTGCAGTTGAATCTTGGGACATGTAGTACTTTTAGTATTGGGTTAGGATGAAGTCCCTCACTTTCTTCCTTCGTCTCTCTCTGCCTATCCAGGTGAATGGGCAGAATGTGGTTAAGGTGGGCCACAGACAGGTGGTCAACATGATCCGGCAAGGTGGCAACAGCCTGATGGTGAAGGTCGTCATGGTGACCCGCAATCCTGACTTGGACGATGGCACCAGAAAGAAAAGTAAGAAAGTGCTGCTTCTACTGATGATGGTAAAGGGACGAGTACAATACTGTGGGTGGAAATGATGATGATGATGATGATGATGATGATGATGATGATGATGATAATAGTGATGGTGATGGTGATGATGATGATGATGATGATGATGATGATGATGATGATGATGCAGATGATTCTGATGATGTTGATGATGCCAATGACGATGATGATGGTACCATTGTTTAGTATCACAAGTAAAGGTTCTACCGTGTCCACTGTAGAATGTTGTAATGCCGCTGATTGTTGATTAGCATTGATAAACAAGCATGCAAATACGACAGTGCTAGTGCTAATGGTGAGTCTAATGAAGACAGCTGTATGATGAGGATTGTGGTGACAGAACTCTTCCTCCCACTCTCCCTCCCTCTCTCTCTCTCTCTCTCTCTCTCTCTCTCTCTCTCTCTCCTGCTTTTTTCTCCCCCGGTCCACAGTCCCTCAACAGAGTAAGCGTCTGAGCACGCCGGCAATAGCCCTGCGCTCCAAATCCATGACCTCGGAGCTGGAGGAGATGGGTAAGACTCAGCATAAAGGCAGGAGCATAAGTAGGAAGAGAGAGTAGGGTGATGGTGGTGGGGGGTGGGGGGGGTGGAGATAGCAGGACAGAGGATGAAAGGGCCGGGGGGTGGGGGTACCGACAGAAGGACCAGGGCTTTTCCAGCCATCAGCTGCTGAGAGGAAATGGGCGAAGAGGGGAGGATTGGGATGTGAAGAGTGAGAAGGAGGGAGGGAGGGAGGGAGGGAGGGAGGGAGGGAGAAAAAGGAGGTCAGGTGAGCTGAGGGGAGCAGGCAGAGCTGAGCGCAGGAGGTGCTGTGTTGCAGCAGCAGCAGGGGGATGGAACCTGAAGGAAAGGAGCAGAGGAGAAGGAGAGCCAAGGGAGGGTCAAGACTGCAGCAGTGCACTATGGGTAGTTCACGTAGGAAGAAGGCAGAGACAGAGTTAGATAGAGAGGGAGACGTATGTTGGGAGATAATAGGAAGAAGAGGAGGAGGAGGAGGAGGAGGAGGAGGAGCAGAACGTGTGGATGAGAGTCTCAATGCATTTCACTGTTCTTTCAGAGGTTCCACACTGTCACTACCAGCACCCCCACTACAGGTAACCCCCCCCCCCCCCAGCTGCCCCCTCGCCAGTAAAAGCCCTCCTTTTCCACGCACCCTCATGTGCCCCTTCACTGCCCCGCTCCCCCTCGATTCTCCACCCCGGCTTACCGCCTGCACCCCTCTCAGCTTGATCTAGTGCCCCCTACCTCACCCCCGCCCTCTCTCCCCACTGCCCCCTCCTCTGAACAGACCCCCCTACCCACCCCAACCCCACCCCCCTCACTCCTCAACAACCCCACTACTCCTCCAATTCCGGCGAAAAAGCAAAAGAATAACACACACAGAGAGCCGTGGTCGCCAGTGCCGTATGCCTGTGTGTGTGTGTGCGTGTGTGTGTGTGTGTGTGTGTGTGTGCCCACGTTGCCACAGCAACCCCTCTGTAGGGTAGGCGTCCCTTGAAAGGGAAAAAGGCTGTGCTCCGCGCGCCCCGCCTGCCTGCCTGCCCGCTCTCGCCGTGGGCACGCTGGCGACCGAGCTGAGGCCGATTAAGCGCCGCGATGCCGTGCTGATAACAACCGAGAATTAAAACTCCTACAGCTGACTTCAGTTAATTAACCGGCGCTGGTGGGTTCTTTTTAATCATAAAAAACCATCCACCACCAGCCACCAGCAGTCCCTCTGACTTAGTAGTATGTGCCATGAGATCTGATCATGTTGTCTGTATAGGTCTGTCTATCTGTTTATTATAGGTCTGTTTACCTGTTTATTCCCCTGACGACGAGTAAACACCCCACTGGCCGCTTCCGTTTGCTCTGTTCGGTATCATGGTCGTGAAAGCGAGCGCAACCAACGCTGACCAAAAAGGGAGTCGTATCTCGTTCGCTCGCTCGCTCGCTCGCCTGTGCTCTAAGCTGCTCGAGTCTGTCCTGCTGTCTCACCATGACTCACATGCTGTTTGGCATCGCGTTTCGCCAGCGAAAGTGTCAGCTGTTGAGTTGTCTCCGAGCAAAGCACAAACCACCACGCCGCTCACACAGCGTGAACCTGCCACCCTCCGAACACAATTTTAGGTGCCCAAAAAGCCTCCTAGTTAGTTTTTCTGTTGAAAGAAACACACAGGTTTTGAGAGAATAACTTGAAGGCAGCCTCAAATACAAACCCCTGTTTGTATTGCCAGGGAAAGGAATATTTCAGTCTCACTTTGAAGTAGTCTCCAGTGATACACCAACAAGTGGCACAGCAATGCGATGAGACTTACATATTCACCAGCAAGGAATCAGGAGCAAGTCAGGAGCCTCTTCTTGGGAACATTCTTTCCCAGACTCCCCAAATCCTACTCAAGGTCACCACGTCCAACGCACTCTTTGTCTTCTCTCATACAAGTCTTCCTTGTGTGTGACACATACTGCCTCTTCTTCCTAGCTCAGGTGAATCACTGATTCTTGAAGGACATCCTCTTTGTATTGCTCTATAGTGATATACTGTATAGTATATACTGTATGGTAGCAGATTGCTCCTATTATGTTGTGCATGTCATGCAGTGATATTGCTGTGTTCTTTGAGATGTCTTCTACTGTAGAT
>NC_084996.1:10936232-10961232 GCF_963854185.1 Sardina pilchardus | reverse complement strand
CGGCATTATTTCTGCAGATAACATATTAACATGAACTTTTTACTGTTATTTTTCGCAGAGTTCGAATCCTCCCAAGTTACAGAGAAGAAGAGGACAGTCTATCAGATGGCTTTGAGTAAGAGTCTGTCTGTGACATTCCTGTGGCTGTGTGGTTTTGGACTAGTTTCCCAAACAGCCAAAGTCCCTATATTAGATTGATAAAAAAAGTAGTTCTTCAATAGACCAACTTGGCCCATGGGTTTAAGAGTAATCCTGCATTTAGCAAAACAGCTCATTGGAAACATTTTTTGTGTGTGTGAGTTCTTACGATATCCGGAGAGTCATTTTGTCTGGTCTGTTCCACAGATAAACTGGACGAGATTTTGGCAGCAGCTCAACAGACAATCAGCACCAATGAGGGGCCGGGGGTTCGGGCGCAGGGGTCAAAGAGAGAACGAGGCCGCAGCTTTTACGGCAATGAGGTGTGCATGTGTATTGTATATTTTTGCATATATTTACATAATGCGGCCTACATGTAGTGCTCTGTATGTGTGTGTGTGTGTGTGTGTGTGTGTGTGTGTGGTTGTATGCCAGTGTATGTGAGGCAAAGTTTCATTTAAACTGCATAATGTATGTGTGTAAGATGATTCCAGAACACTGAAATCACATGAGCTGTGTAAACACAAACTCAAACTGAACTCAATTAAGGCTCTAATGTCTCAGTTGCCCCTATTTGAAAGTGCATTCATAAACTCTCCATATCATTTTAATCGTCTGTGTGGGCAAATCTTCACCACAAGGGAGCAGTAATTCACATATTGGTAAAATGATATTTAAGTAGTCTGATGTTATCCGCTGTGATGGTGGTGTGTGGCAATTGTTGATATTCAAGCCCATTGCTGGCAATATAATGCAGGCTCTGTCTGTCTGTCTGTCTGTCTGTATGTCTGTGGTATGACTGTCTGTCTATCTGTCTGTCTGTGTGTGGTATGACTGTGCTTCCCTCTTCCTCTCGCTCTCCTCATGCAGCCCAATTATGACCAGTCGGGGATGGGGATGATGTCGTCTGGGGCAGGGCTCGGTTATGACCGGGGCCAGTTTGCCTCTGGCCACGCCCCTCCTCACGGTATGCTGCGACAGAAGTCCATCGGTGAGACTGTCCGACCTCCCAGCTGTCTGTCTGCCTGTCTGTTCGTCCGCCCCACCTCAAGCCTCTTGTCTGCGCAACCTCTGCGTGCCCTAGTCCTCTTTCTCTGTGTAGCAGTGCCGTCTGGGGGCTATTAGCACATGTAGCGCTACAAACAAGGGATAGAAGGTTGTGGCATTTATCTGTCTTGCTCTACAGTGAGTCTTTAGCTTCAGTGGAGTCAAAATCTATGCTCAATGTGTGTTTGAGTTTCTGTGTGTGTCTCGTGACTGACAATTGACAGTGCCATTCGGTGTGTACAGGAGTAGAATAAGCCGTAATCTTAAAACTGTTCTGATTATTCTTCGAATAATCTATTTAGACAAGGGAAGTAATGCAGCCAGCTACCCTGGAATAAGCAACATGTGTCCATGTTTAAGTCTCCATTCTAGAACTTTGTAAGTAGTAGTAATTTGGTGTAAATAAAGTTAGCCATGTCAGAAGAGGAAATGAAATCTCGAAAAACATTGATGTTGGGCAAGCAAATGATAACAAAGGCTTTACACAAGTACTGTGACATACCATACCATTTGATGGAAATTCTAGGTAAGATCAAAAAGTACGGTACTTGTGAGACATCATTCTCATGAAACATAAACACTTAAGATGAAAATACATCTTTGAACATGACCAGGCAGACAGACCAACCTCTCGATGGACACTCTCACTTGTACCCTGATGGCATGGTGTTCTTATGTCAATCATCTCAGACTCACAGTCAGAATCCTCCTCTCATTTTCTGCACGCCATCGACCAGATGCCCTCCTCTCCACATATTTCCATGTCCCGTTCATATAAACTCTCTCTCTCTCTCTCCTTCTTCCATGTCATCTGTTCACAGGCTGCCCTGTCCATCACGTGGCCTTGTTCTCTCCATCATTTTACCACTCTTTTCCTCAAGGTGGAAGCCATCCTCTCCACTACACCTCCTTCCTCTGCCATCTCACTCAATCTACTGCTCCTATGACTCCTCCATCCCTTCCTCCCTCCCTCTGTTTTACTCTTTCTCGTTCTCTTCGTTTCTTCCTCTCTTTCTTTCTTCCTTTCTTTCTCTGTCTTCCTTTCTTTCGTTTTTTTTCTCTCTTTCTGCCCCTGCCTTCTCTTTCTCTCTCCTTTCCTCCTTTTCTTCACCTCTTTCATCTCTCCTCTTCTCCCATTCCCCCTTAGGAGTCCCCGAGGAGGAGAAGTCGTACCTCCATCCTCCGGGCATGAAGTTTGCGCGCAGCTTATCCGTCCCTGGCTCAGACGAAATCCCCCCACCCCCGACCACGGCTCCGCCCGACCCCCCCTTCTCGTCGGCGCCTCCCCTGGGCTGGAGGGGCAAGACGGCCCAGCAGCCGTCCACCGTGTCCGTGTCCCAGTCCACCGCCACCTCCACACACTACCAGCTCTACCAGCAGTCCGGCTACGCGGGCCGGGACCGGGGCGGAGGAGGCCCGCCGCCCGACCACACCGCCGCCTCCTACGCCCACCAGGCACCCACCCGGACCGCCTCCCGCAAGGTGATTGGCTACCCGGGCGAGGTGGGCGGGGTGCCGGGGGCCGGGGGAGGCGCCGGTATGGGCATGGGCGGCGGGAAAGCGGCGGGCTTGAGGAGGGGCTACAGCAACGCCGTGCCCCCGACCAGCATCGCCACCGTGATGCCCCAGCAGCAGATGCAGGCGTCCCAGGGCCAGCCGAGGGGTCCCGGGGACCAGCGGGGAGGGGGGATGACCGGTGGCGCAGGGGTCGGACCAGGGCCGGGCGGTGGAGGCGGCGGCGGCGGTGGCGTACCGAAGGGGGGCGCCCGGCGGGGGGGGAAGGGCCCCCTGGTCAAGCAGTCCAAGGTGGAGGACATGCGCTCGGCCCAGCTGGCGGCGCTGGGGGCCAAGGGCTCGGTGGAGAAGAGCTCCATCCCCATCCCCACCATCATCGTCAAGGCGCCCTCCACCAGCAGCAGCGGGCGCAGCAGCCAGGGCAGCAGCGTGGAGGCCGAGCCGCCCCAGGGCACCTCCGGCGGTGACGACGGCTCCCAGCCCCCGTCCGGAGCGGCCCCCCCGCCTCCGCCTGCCGTCACGCCGCCCGCCCCGCCGTCCATGCCGGCGCCGCCGCCCCCCTCCATGCCCCCGGCGCTGCCCCCGTCGCTGCCCTCCATCCGGGCGCAGGACAGCATGGACTTCACCAGCCAGTTCGGCGCCGCCATCGTGGGGGCGGCCCGGCGTGACCGCGAGCGCTTCCACGAGGCGCGCCGCAAGAGCGCCTCCTTCTTCCTCTCGGCCGAGGAAGACATCGGAGGCGCCATCGTCGGAGGAGGAGGAGTCGCGGGAGGAGGAGGAGGAGTGGGCGCAGGAGGAAGAGTGGGCGCCTCGCAGCAGCAGCATCAGCTGGGCGCCCAGCCCACCCCGCGCCTGCGCCCGTCCAAGTCCATCGACGAGGGCATGTTCTCGGGCGACACCTTCATCCACCAGGCCCGCAGCATGCCGCCGGCGTTCGGCCTGCCCGAGTACTCCACCACCGCCACGGGCCAGATGGGCGACTACCAGCCCAAGTCCGTCCCGGTCGACTTCTACGGCGCCGGCATCCGGACGCAACAGCAGCAGCTGCAGCAGCAACAACAACAACAGCAGCAGCAGCAGCAGCTGCAGCAGCAGCACACCACCACCTTCATCCACCCGCTGACGGGGAAGGTGCTGGACCCGTCGTCGCCGCTGGGCCTGGCCCTGGCCGCCCGCGAGCGCGCCCTGAAGGACGACAGCCGCATGCGGCGCGAGCGTGCGCCGGCCGAGCACATGTTCACCCGCCAGCTGTCCAACGTGGGCGTCTACTCGTCGTCCGCCGCCGGGCCTCCGGTCGCCTCGTCCTCCTCCGCGCCCCAGCACTCCTCGGGCACCTCGTCCTACCTGGTCACCTCGTCCTCGCTGGCCGCCACCACCACCTCCACGCGGCCGCCCTCGCCCAGGATCCTGCGCTGGGGCGAGGACGGCTCCGGCTCGGACCGCGAGCGGGACGCCGCCGGCCCCGCGGGCGGAGGGAGCGCCACCGCCGCCGCTCCCCGCGAGGGTTTGCGCGTGCGCTTCTCGGAGGACAAGACGGTCCACACGCACCACTACCAGGCCCAGCAGCAGCACTACCAGCCCGGCTACAGGGAGCGCGAGCGGGAGCGCCAGCGCGAGAGGTCCCGGGAGAGGGACGCCGAGCGGGCACAGCGATCGCAGACGCCGCCGCAGCAACAACAGCAGCAGTTACAACAACAGCAGCAGTTACAACAACAGCAGCAGCAGCAGGCCTCCCAGCAACCGCGGCGGCCGTCCTTCCTGCGGATGGAGAGCGAAGCGGGCTCCTACATCCTGTCGCTCACGCCACCCTCCCCGCCAGCTGTGACCAGCCAGACCCAGGGAGGAGGAGGAGTGGGCGAACGGGGCACCGCGGCTGCCGCTGGCGGCCCTGGCATCATGGTCCTCCCGCCCCCGGCGCCGTCCGTGGACGCCGACGACGAGTTTGTGTTCGCCGACCCGCTGCCCCCGCCGCTGGAGTTCGCCAACAGCTTCGACCGGGGCATCGCGTCGAGCGGCATGAGCGCCTACGCCAGCCTGGTGGCCAACAGCATGGTGTCACGACAACAGCAGCAGCAGTTGCACTACCAACAGCAGCAGCAGCTGCTCCTCCAACAACAACAACAGCAGCAGCAGCAGCAGCAGCAGCAGTACAGCGTCCCTCAGCCCCCTCCTCCACCTCCGCCTCCTCCACCCCCGCCGCCCCCACCTCCCCAGAAGGAGTCCTACATCCTGACCGGCTACTCGCCGCACACGCCCCTGCCCTCGCCCCAGGCCGGCGACTCCACCACGTCCAGCCTGACGTCCTACGACAGCGAGGTGGCCAACCTGACTCAGTCGGCGCCGTCGCCCTCGTCCCCCCACACGCAGCACCCGGCCTCCCCGTCGCACGGCCACTCGCACGGTCACTCCCACGCCTCGGCCCTCCAGCCGTCCGGCCCCCCTCCCCCGCCCAGCGTCTCGCCTCCGCCTCCCCCGACGTCCACCTCCGCCTACCACCACCACCACCGGTCCTACGCCCTCTCCCAGACGCAGGCGCAGCAGCAGCACCACCTGTACAACAGCACCCACTCGGTGACCGGGCGGGCCACATCCCCCACGCCCCCACCCCAGTCCATCAGCGCGGTGCCCCCTCCGCCCGCCTACCGGAGCCCGTCGCCCGTGCCCACCTCCGCCGCCTCCGCTGCCCACAGGGGCGTCTCGCTGGGCGCCGGCACCGCCGCCGCGTCCAGCGCCGCCTCCGTGACGCAGCCGAGCGAGCGTCAGGCCACGGTCTCCACGGTGGCCACGGGCGCCGGCGGGATCCGACGGGCGTCCGACCACCGGGCGCCCGCCGCCGCATCCTCCTCTTCCGCCGCCACCTCGTCCAAGAGCGTCGCGGGCGAGTCGCAGGAGACGGTGGTGGACTCGGGCATCGAGGAGCTGGACAGCCGCAGCAGCAGCGACCACCACCTGGACAGCATCCTGGCCATGAGCCGCGCCGAGCGGCTGGAACGCGGCGGCGGCGTGCTGCCCAGCGAGAGCGACCGCGCCAGCACCGACCTGCTCGAGTCCTACATGAGCTACCTGGACGGCCAGTCCTTCGAGATGCACAACACCAAGACGGCCGCCAGCGCCGCCGCCTCCACCTCCGCCGCCACCTCGGCCGTCTCCACCTACCCCAAAGTGCAGCGCTACCGCGAGGGCGTGGCCCGCCGGCAGACCAGCACGGCGCCCGCCGCCTACCGCCGCCGTGAGCAGCGCCAGGAGGACGACGAGGACGACGAAGAGGCCGAGGCGGAAGCGGCGGCGGCGGCGGCCGAGCGGCAGGCCGAGGAGGACAGCTACCGGCTGCGCGAGTCGCAGAACCTCAGCCGCTCCTCCATGCTGTACTACGAGAGGCCCCGCACGCCCGAGATGAAGTCCATGTGGGGCGACGGGGGCGCGCAGACCTCGGCGGGCGCCTCCGGCAGGGACGAGGGCGGGGCGCAGAGCTACATCGAGGGGCGCAAGCTGCACCCGCCCATGACCGGCATGAAGGCCAGCATCCTCAACGAGCTGAGCAGCAAGCTGCACGAGAGGAACAAAGGCATGGAGAGCTGGGGCAGCCAGCGGTCACTCGCCAGACACAGGTAATTGTGTGTGTGTGTGTGTGTGTGTGTGTGTGCGTGTGTGTGCGTGTGTGTGTTCGGTCATGGTGTGCCTGTGAGAACGACTGACACAGCGGGCTGTGGAATAAAACATGACTGAGGCAGTAAAGCATTTATTGTGTTACTCTCAGCGCAGCTTGTTTATGTGCTTATTTATGTTCTCTGTGCTTTGTGTGTGTGTGTAAGTGTGTGTAAGTGTGTGTGTGTGTGTGTGTGAGGGAGAGAACCATGGTCATACTGGTTCTTCTGAAGGCTATTTTGAAGCATTTGCAATCCATGTGAATTGATGGTTTCAAAGAGCAATCACAGTAGTGCAGGACTGAAGGACAAGTGTGTTTTATTCACATCTAGGCTAGTTCTTGAAAGGAAATCCCTGCCATCTCGAGAACTCAGTCTTGAACCTTGATCGATTCAATTCAGTTCAACTTTATTTATGTTCAAGAAAAATTGAAATGGTTTCTAGATGCTTAACATTACTGAGATCCTATACCCCTTAAAGCAAAGTTCTAAGGCAACTAGTAGATACTGAAATGAGGTTTGAAGGACGCAGAAAGAAAGAAGCAGATTAATGCATGCACACACCAGGACACATTAACATATTAGCATATAGGCCACATATGTATGTGATATACACAATTGTATATAATTATATACATATACAGTAGATAAATATTAAAAAACAACACTCCCAATTCCCAAAAACGACTCAACCTGTCTTGGATATGATAGGGCAGCCTGGCTCTGCCAGGATGTGACTTAAAACGGATGTGACCATTTAGTTGGCAAATAGTTGAAACATTTTTATTTTTTTGTATAACGTAAGGATATCAAACCGAATATGATATCAAACTGTGAAATATATTTCATTCATTTCCATTTTTAGACAAAGCCAGGGTGCCTCCATAGAGAGCGTTGTGGGTTGCCGACCCCTGCTCCAGACTTTAAGATGGAAAGGGACTAATGGCCCCAGCTGTTTATTCTCAAAAATGTCAGCATTGTATACTTCAGGGCAGCCTACTGTATGCTAAATGACAGTCAGTGGAGGCGCTTTTGTGTGCCCTGTAAATAGATAAATATTAGCCCACTCTTTTCAGCTAATGGAATTGCTAATGTGTTATTGTTTCACACTCTGTTTGCGTAATGCGTTGTGTAATGTTTGTCTTATTCTCCTGTTATAAGGTTTCCCATAGCCCTGCTACTGTGTTATCAGAAACCACTGTTAAATGGTGTAGTGTCTGTTTACTATTGTGTCAGTGGCTGGAAATGTGTGCTTTATTTGTCGGTCAGGTATGTGCATACTGCAGTCGAGTGTGTTTGTTGTGTCTGTGCTTAAACTCTGCCTCTCTTTTTGTGTCCTCCCTCCCCCGCCAACTGTGTGTTTGCGCTTACTCATCCCCAACATCTGTCTGTGTGTCAAATCACCCAGACACAGGTAACGTGCCCAGCGACCGCGCACTCCTTTACTTAAACAGTCTCATGTCCTACCTGTCTCCAGTGCTGCCTCATGTCTCATACTCCACTTCTCTTCCCTCCTTCCTTCCTCCCTCCCTCCCTCAGGTTCTCTGAGGACTCCACGGCTGCCCTGAGCCCTCCCTCCGTCCGATCCCCGTCTCCCTCCCCCATGTCGCACTCCCAGCCGTCCCTGGCCCCGTCCCCGACCGCCGGCTCCCAGTCGGGCCACTACTCCAGCTGGGCGCGCTCGCCCTCGCCCCAGCCCCCGTCCGGCGGCTCCGGGCCCTCGCAGGCGCCCCCCTCCCGCTCCCACTCGCCCGTCTCGCCCAGCGCCTACTCCCCGTACCCGACGTCCCCCAAGCACCGGCCCGTGTACCGCACCAAAGCGCTGGAGTTCCAGTTCATCCCGAGCCGGGAGCGCAAGGGCGACCTCCAGCAGCGGCGCCGCGCGCCCAGCCCGCTCATCTCGCCGTCGGAGCGTCCGCGTCTGGGCCCGCCGCGGCCCTCCTCGCTGCCCATCCTGCCCACCACGCCGCTCTACAGCAGCCTGTACGACCTGCGCGGCTCCATCACGCCGCCGTCGCCCGCCAACCCGCTGGGCGACCCCTACTTCTCGCCGTCGCCGCCCCTCTTCGCCCCGTCGGGGGCGCCGCCGCAGAACGCCTCGCTGGTGGTGTCGCGCTCGCTCTCGCCCACGCACTTCCTCTCGGGGACGTCGTCGCCGCCGCTGCACCCCATACCGCCCCCCACCTGCCTCAGCTACCCGCACCTGCCGCCCCCGTCGCCCTCCAAGCCCTTCGCCTCCAAGCCGCTGCCCTACTGGACCAAGTACGACGTGGCCGACTGGCTGGGCTACCTGAACCTGGCCGAGCACCGCGAGCGCTTCCTGGACAACGAGATCGACGGCACGCACCTGCCCTCCCTCACCAAGGAGGACTACCTGGACCTGGGCGTGACCCGCGTGGGCCATCGTATGAACATCGAGAGGGCACTACGCCGCGTGATGGACAGGTGAGAGAGGTGAGAGAGGTGAGAGATAAGACAGATAGAGAGAGAGAGAGAAAAAGAGAGAAAGAGAGAGGGGGGTAGAGAGAGAGAGAGAGAGAGAGAGAGAGAGAGAGAGAAAGAGAAAGATGATGCAGTTGTGTCTGCCAAGGCATACCTCCCTGTCCCAGACTACTCAACTCTTGGCGACATGCATGATTGATCTTTGCACCATAGTGTTGAAAAAAACCTTAGGGTAACAGAGAGGCAGAAAGTGAGAGCATGCAAAGAGATTGAGATATAGAGGTACAGCTTATCAAACACAAACCCTGCTTTTGCTTTTTTTCACTCTTTTGAAGGCTCTCCAGCAGTCCCTTCCCCATCTCTGTTCTCTCTCCTCGTGATGGACAGACAGAGAGACGGAGGGATGAGGGAATGAGAAGCTGAGGCGGAGTACAAAAAAGGACAATGAAAGAGTGTGTGTGTGTGAGAGAGAGAGAGAGAGAGAGAGAGAGTGTGTGTGTGTGTGAGGGAGAGAGAGTGAGAGAAAGAGAGAGTGAGTGAGACATCGAGAAAGAAAGAAAAAGAAAGCAGAGGCAAGAAGAGACTCAACCACTGCTGCTATCAAAGGTGAATTTTCAAACGGTACGGCCTGGAGTGTAAGGACTTCACCATCAACAGACTTGCATCACAACTGAGGATTGGATGGCTAAAGGGCTGAAGATAAATATATGTGAATATGCCCAGGGTATACACTCAAATACACCTAAATGTGTGCACACACACACACACTGACAAGCATGTGCCTCACAGCAACACATATACCCCCCCACACACACAACACACACACCGACACGCACGCGCACACACACACACACACACACACACACACACACACTCACACACACACACACACACACACATAACTATACAAGCACACTCACTAAGAAAAATATCCTGAATGAAAAAAAAAGGTAACTCATGACCAACCATGACCAAAATAGTAGGCAACTTGGTGAAAAAGAGCCAAAAATAACCGAAACAATCAATTATCTGTACGCTTTTTTTTTTTTTACCTTTTGTTGTGAACTAGAACGAGCAATTCAGCGAGAGTGTGTGTAGAAACAGAGACGACAACCAGGCTAAGCCTGCCTGCTCGTCTCTCCACACTACTGTCAGTGACCTTGAGTTCCGGTGCTTTATTCAGCCTCTGGGTTCATTTCTCAAAAGAGCCATCACTACTGCGGATGAAAACTCTCAGATTAATTCAAATCAACGAAGCTCAGTGCAAGCAAACACTATTGGCTGAGTCTTCAGGAGGAGCGGTTGCAATTGGCGATTTGTACAGTGTTTGCTGACTGATTGGTAGAGCCTTGTCACCCACAGGAGATAATCTGTCCCGTGACAGCGACAGGTCTACCCAAGCCAGAGGTATGATTGGTGAAATGTATACGTACGTTGGAGCGGATGAAGACTTTAGAGTAACAGATTTTTAATCGGTGGCACTTACGCATGCACTTGTTAAGTAGGTTGGCTCACTTCGCACTGTGGAGTGACCTGGGAGCGCTGTGGGCGTGGCCAGAGTTTTGCATCGCATCCGAGGAGGAACTCCGCCAGCAGCCAGGTTACCAGGTGACCCCAGCAGTTTGAAAAAAAGCCCAATCCCTCCCTTGTCCTACGCCCCCCACCCCCACCTCACCCGTTTGTAATAGTGTGAATGTGATTGGTGGAGACGTGTTTGGTAGGAGTCAGCATGATTGATTATTTGTTCTTACCTCACCACTGGGGGTGTCCACAGAGAGAGACCTCTGGGTTCTGTTGTATTTCGCTACAGCTTCTTAATCATCTTACAATGACATATATACATATATATAAAAAAATATATATATATATACAGACTGGTCACTGTATTTCAAATCTGTAGCAAAAATAAGTGCCCAGACCAACAGTAGATCATACACACATACATGCACACACTCACACAAACACAATCTTACAGTAAACACTGACACCAAATGTACAGAACAATTCAAACAAAACCTTCCACATATGGTACACACACATACACTCACACACTCAATCTTTCGTATATTAGAAATAATGGGACACCTTAAATGTCTGTATGAATCATCACTGATATGGACGTTGGAAAAAAAATCTATTCTGTAAGATGATACCAGAGATGTAACATTGTACAAAAAAAATATACTATAAGAATTGTCAAACTTTTTACAAGAGACTTGAGGAACCGAACTGACTGCTAGACCAACAACTCCAATGCTACCATAGGGGAGGGTGGGGTACGGGTGGGTGTGGGGGAGGGGGGGTGGTGGTCACAGTCCCATTTGGAAGAACAAGAGAGATGGAGAGGGGGAGGGGAGGAGGAGGAAAGAGTCAAAACTGCCTAAATCTCTCTCTTTCCCGTCCAGTTCCTCCCCTTCCCCCGGGACAATCCACATGGCACTTTTTCTACAGAAGCAGAGGAGGAAGAGGAAGGCTGCAAAAAGGGATGCGCACTCACATCTGTTTTAATACGACAATTGTTATTCTAACAATTTTTAAACTTTGAGAAAAAAAAAGGGTATGGAATACTGCTATTGATATAGAGAATTATTGTTATTATTGCTGCCATTAATATCACTGGCCTCGTTGTTATCACCGTAAAACGTTCGTCTTTTCCCCCTTTTTTGCTTTTCCGAATTCCACTGTGTTGTCCATGGTAAGGCTATGGACATGTCATGGCAGAGATTTCAAGTGGTGTGAGTTTTTGGGATGAAAGCTGTGTGCTGAATATTGCTTACTGCTCCATTTCAGCACCTCAATATCCATAAGATATCCCAGTATCTTGATATTCATTCGTGTTAGTTGGCAAATGTACTGAAAGCTACATTTCCTTGTAACACTGATCTGGTTCCCGGTATCATAAACCAAGGAGGCGCTCACTCCGGACTCCTCAGCCACCTTGTGCTTATATCAATCAAAACGTAGAGCTCTTCATATTTCAAGTCACCATTGATTTGTTTTTAATGCAGCGACTATCACTTGCAGGGAAGTGGACTAAAACAAAAAAAAAGATGGTGAGAAGGGCTGCACATTTTGTGTATTTTTTTTGTGTGTTTTTTTTTTTAAGTTTGTTCAGCAATCTCTGGAACTTTCCGTGTGTCATCCTGTTGGTGCTCTGCCCCCCCTATCTCTCTCTTTCCCTCCTCCCCTCCTCACCACCTCACTCACACTTGCTGAAATCAATACAAAGGGCTCCTCCATCCCCACACCACGACCAGCTTAGCCCATCCCTGCTCTGTTGATGACCATCCTCCTCCTCGTCATGACCCATTTCTTCTCTCCATCACTTTTCCAGATATATTTGGGAGCCATCCTTCTGTTATTTTCCTTTTGACAATGTGCTTGGCATGAATTGCGTTCTTCTAGCCTTCTCACTCATCAGTGGAGTTCTTTAGCACACCAAAACCACTAAAGATTTTTTTTTTTTCGTCCACCGTGTTGATATAAATGAGGATCCATGTCCTCACTATTTGTTTTTTCTTTTTTCTTTACAAATTTGGCTCATTTGTCAATGTGATGACAGCAAGGACAGTGAAACACATGATCATCCTAATCCTACTACTTAAAAAAAGAATTCAAAAGTTCTAAACAATCTCTGTCTTCCAGCTACTGTTTAAACATGGAGAGAAAAAAAAAAGATAAAAGTTGATTTGTTATTTATTCAGAATGCTTTCTACACAATCTGACCCCCGCTCTTTCTCCGCTGCTTCCCCCCTCCCTCCCTCCCCCAGTCTCCCTCTCTGCCATGGCTTGCGTTGCTCCGCAGTTGCCTCGCCCCCCCTCCCTCCCTCCCTCCGTCCCTTCCTCTCCCCCCACCCCCCCACCTTGTCTTTTTCGACACAACCGCTCACTGCCACCTCCTGTGAGGGAGACTCAAACGCCTCAGAGGCTCGGCCGGTGGCCCGTGCCGAGTCCTTAGACCTGCTCCATCCCACTGTGAATCTTTTGCTGTACCCATCTGCATGGACAGAGATTCTGACTGGGCCACCTTCGTTTTTGGCGACGGGGGCGACAGGTCACTTAAGTGCTCTTCTGGGCACCCAAGTGGTCTGTGCCCAAGTGCACAAGGTTGAGGAGGGGGAAGAAACAACAACAAAAAAAAGGTGGAAAGCCAAGTGGAATGAATGAGATGGCCGGGCCAGGAGGTGTAGAGAGCATCTTTTTGTTTTCTTTAAAGAAAAAAAAAATGAACTATGAAGAGAAGAGAGATTATTTACAGACTATATATGTATATGTGATCTACATATACACACATTCATATACGCATATATAAGAATTAAAAATGTTTTAAGATATGAATAAATTATTAGTTATAATAAAGATGCAGGAGTTGTTACAGTGTGATGCTTCCAGATGAGCCTGCTTCTTTCCCCAGGGAACGTTTCTGTTTGGTGTGACTTCCAATACAGAGTGTACTCAGCAAAACATCTGATTTTCTGGTTTGTTAAGTGGTATTATAGAGCAAGAATACTAATGTAAATTACATTTGAGTGTCTACAGCAGCTAGAGTGCTCTCGAAAAAAATACATTTAGCCTTTATAATTTTACACTGATCTGATGACATTGTAGTTGACCTGCCAGACCTAGGAGGAAGTGTCATTTAATGCACTTCGGAAAAAAGACACAATACATACAGAATGATGCTAGTATTGTCATTTGTCTATACATCTTGACAATGCAGGGACTTCTACATGTGACTTTCACTAATACTGTGATTTGGTTAAAACATTGTAACGGAGTCGTGAGCAACTCCTGGCCCAACATGTGGCCATTTAACACCAAGACTGCATTTGCAAAACTAAGTGACCATGGTCATTTGTTGCTACAATAAGAATTACTTCCACTTGCTGTCTTGCTCATTTGAATATGGCTCCATTGCACAACATTCAGCAATCTGTAGTAAAAGCCTTTTCAGCATCATACTGCCATTTTTTCTTGGTATTGCTCAGCATGCAGTTTTAGTTTTCTTCCTTAAAGGATGGCACACGAGTGTGTTACAGCCAGTTGGCCCTTTTCACGTGATGTCAGACGAAGCGTTGCTGGGTATCCTCCGGCATGTCCAGCCGCCAAATACTACAGAAGTATTCATGGGTTTCATCAGGTCCCTTTCCACAGGTGTATTAATCAAGCACCATGCAGTCTGCATGTGTAATCAAGGTTATTGATTTTATACACCTGTGGAAAGGGACCTGATTAAACCCATGAATACTTCTGTAGTATTTGGCGGCTGGACATGCCGGAGGATACCCAGCAACGCTTCGTCTGACATCACGTGAAAAGGGCTAATTAGTAGGCCTAGCTAATAAGGAGCAGTTCCATTACACAACTAAGGGCGTTTAGAAACAGGAAAGTGGGTCTTTAGATACTATTCCATCTATTTCACCTTCAAACACAAAATGCAGTTCAATGTAGGCTACTTTACATTTGGAGGAACAGGATTTACCAATAATCTGTGCATGGTTTAAAGTCGAGTGCATGGAGTTGCTATTAAGCAAAACAGTAACATCTGCCCTAAACTTCGCGATGCATTAGCCTACATACTCTTGTAATAAAAGACAAACAAGGTATAACTTTGAAAATGTATGTTTATTATGTTTCTTAAAGTAATACAACACAAGAACAATGAGCACAATATTCCATGATTTACTGCCAACAGTAACTAACTACAATAAGTACATCCGCTGTTCACGTGCAGGCAAAAATGACCAACCAGTTTAGGACTAAAATGCTACAGAATGATACTTTGCTTATAGATAACCATACAGGTCACCGGTCACCCATTTAAAACCAATACCAATTCACCATTTCCGTATACCGATACCCCTCCAGTTGAGACTCTTCAAATGCAATGTTCACCTGTAAGGCAACAACAATTGAGTCAGAAAAAGCCACACATTTCAGTAAGTATCCAACAGGTCTTCTGCAGTTTACAGCCACCTCAGACTCCGCCATGTCAAGAGCGGAGCAGCACGTTATCCCCACAATCATTCAGAGCCCAGTGCAAGACATCATAGAAGGCCTTGTAACGTTACCGTTGGTTTCTAATGCCATTAGCGTTATCACACATGCGAAAACTCACCTCTGAAGCTACTTCGGTGGGATACTGCCATCTGTAAATTGAAAAGGGAGACCATTAGTATTTCTATTCCACCAAAAAATATAACCAGGAAACGCCAGTCGTCAGTCGTCTCATCAGACTCTGCCATGTCAGTAGCAGAGCAGCACATTGTCGCCACAGAAATTCAGAGCCCAGTGCAAAGCATCATAAGAGACCATTACAAACTAAAATAACGTTAAAGTCAGCCTGCAATTTGATAGCGTCATTTTATCAAGAACACCCACGTTAGCCATGTGGTTTATCGCGGTGTTAGCTTGAAGTTAACACACATTACAAACCTACGTTAATGTTGCCTTGGGAAGCTCCGGTGCTTACCAATCCAAGTAAATCATAACGTATTTTTCATATCAGATAAGCACTGAAACTCACATGTTCTAATTTGTAATCGCGTACTCACCACCTAGTACAGACTGCTCACGCCTTTCATTCTACCACTGAGACCAGCCACGAGGAGACGCGACAAATTTATACGTCCTTCTCGAAGGACCCTTAGCTAGCCCTAGTCATCGCCTGCTTTGATTTTCACCCGCCTGCCTGAGCGAAGAAATTATGACCCAGTCAAGTTCGTCGTCTGTGACTGGGTTCACCCAGGTTGGGAATTCACTGTTTCCTTTTCATCAACTGATTTCATAATTTCGAAAACTTTTCTGACAGACTGGATCAAGATGGTGAAATGTCAGAGATGTGAGGACATCAAAGGTCTATGTTGTCAGTTATGCGGATAATACTGTAGCCTACTGTCACTACTGTGACTATTAGACAGCAGTGTTTCCCAATCTGAGTCCTTAAAACCGTTTTGTGTAGGCCCTATAGGCTATATGCATATTTGTGACAGGTAATCTTGGCTAAAACAGCAATTACCCCAGATATAATAATAATAATAAGTAGACGGTGATTACCCTTACAGACCTGGGTTATGCTATGTAGGCCTATAAAATTCTCACACAAAAAGATTGTAGGCTACTATAATCAGAGACACTATATAATGTCATGTATATTTTCTGGTCTAGGCTGACTTCAGTTGACTTAGGTAGGCTAAGCATGGCCAGTTTTCAGTGTGCACACACAGACACAAAGTAGGCCTAAGCAAATGTGAAAACGTGATTTTGCATCCTGCACTTTAACAATTGCATAACATTTTAATTTATCAGGATTGGTTGGCTTGCAGCATGTCTATTCTACATAGCAAAATATTTTCTAGGTTTAGGATTAATCCTGATAAAGATCACATGGGCTTTGTAAGCCATTCCATTCACATTGACCGTGGCCTAAATATAGCCCAAAATAGTCAATCTATAGCCTACTAGACTTAAGTTGAGGAAGGCCGATCCCATAGTCAACTCTGCAGGCGGTCTTGTACAGTTTAAACACAAGACTTATTTTACAAGTTTCAGTGTTTTCCATATGATGGCAATGCTCTTGTGGTGTGCTTCATCTTGAAAGTCTAAGGGTTTGAACTAGTACAAGAGTGGAGGTGCACCGTCTTGCACTGGCTATAAAGTCTCCCATAGCCCTTCCTCCAGAAATGTAGAAATAAATCCTTGTACATCAAAAATAGAGACTGGATCCATTAAACGTACTCTACTGTATTGGATTTTTATCTTTCTCATTGTTTGGAGACATTATAGTCAAGGGTCTCGTTATACCATGTCACATTGCACAGCCCAAGAGAAATACCCCTTTCTCAGATGCAGAGATTACCATAATAAACATTACATTATGGGTTTACACGCTTTTGAAATATATTGTAACATAGAAATATAATTTACATGACTCTCTCTCTCTCTCTCTCTCTCTCTCTCACACGCACTCTCTGTCCCCATTGCTGCTTTGGGGTCTTTGCCAGCTACAAATTCTACTAGCACCCTGGGGACAAAAAGTTCCAAGGCTACAGGACGGAATCATTTTCAAAACGCTATCTGCGTATACTGAATCTTTTGTTCCACCAGAAGTATAACAACTCCATCACATCACTCAGCTCTACCGGTCAGGGTCACCAGTTAGAAGGTGTAGTCTACACGGGCTAGTGTGTACACCATGGGCAAGGCCACCCTGCATTCATTAACAGTTCACCAAGAGCTGGAGCAAGAGTAGGAGAGGGTGGGTGGGACAGGAGGGGGGGCTGTTCAGCTCTCTGATACAGCGACCGAGAAGCCTAGTTTCCTGCAGCTGTTTTCTGTGAGAAAGGGAACGAGTGAGAGGGAGAGAGAAAGAGAGAGAGAGAGAAAGCCACCTCACCAAACACCGAAGACAGGCCAAAAGGAGGGAGAAAGAGGGAAAAAAAAGAAAAACAAAACCACGGAAAAGTGTGTGCGAGAGACAGAAGGAGGGAAGAGACTGACCACAGGAGGGAAAAAAAGAGAGGGCACTGAAAGCTAGAGGACGGAGAGAAGAGACAACAGGAGCCGAAGAAACTCAACTTTCCAAGCCAGCAACCCCCAGGAGGACACTCATAGGGGAAGACTTTGGGGTACGTTCTTCTCTGCAGTTTTATTCCCCCTGATCTCAGTGCTCTTAGCGTGAATTCTCATCAAACTTGATGCCTCGGGCTCCTGATGCGTTTTCTATTTCTGTCATATGCGTTCATAAGTTGCTATATATTTCCAGCTAGTGCGGGCGTGTATTGCTAAAGTTATGTGTGACAGTCGAAACGGGGCCAGGGGGTGGGGGGGCAGAGAGCGTGCGCCAGGGTGGGTGAGGGGTTTTGGGGTGGGGGTGGGGGAGGAGGGGGGTCAAAAAGGGGAGGGGGTGAAGGGGTGCAGGGTTTGTAAGGGGTGTAAATGACAAGAAAAAAGCTTTGGCAACTGCTATTCAAATTGTCAAACTGCCTTCATTTTAAACTTTTATGTGTATTCATAACTTTTCATGCGGTCACAGCCTGAAAATAAAAAGTGTTTAGCTGAAGGGATTAGCCAGAAGGATTAGCAAAAAGGACTTTGGTTGACTGAAACGTCATAATGTTTAACCATGTTAACAACGCTGCACTGTTTTGATCATTCAAGCAATTACCCTGAAGGGGAAAACGTATTAAACTTTTCACTGCTGTTGTTGTGGAGCCCTGGATCTACTAGTGACAGTATCTATTTGCCACTGTCAGAACATACAATATATGCTATCCATCAAAGTAATAGTGATGGCACATTTTTGCTTCAATTAATAATTCCGATGGTAGTCAGTGGGGGTATTTGGGAAGTGTTGATGTATAAAGACTGCATGGACATATTGGATATGACTGAAATGAGTAGACAAGCAGATTATCTGTAGGATGGAGACGTGGAGACGTCTATAGCATTCCTCCCAAATCCCCTCTGAGTCATAGTTTGATGGGAGGGAAGGGGAGAAAGAGGAAGCAGGAAGTGGGATCAAAGGTCAAGCAGGGGAAGATTTATTACATCCGTGACCCCCAGTGATGAGAAAGGGGGAAACTGAATTTGGTGTGTGAACTCCCTGCGCAGAACCTAGTCCCAAGAATATTGAACATATATACACACACTAACGCAAACACACACACACACACACACACACACACACACTGAGAGGGAGACAGAGAGAGAGAGAGAGAGAATTCTACTAATTTTTTCTTTCTTTTCTTAATTGGTGGGTCACCAAATGCAAATTTGCCTCTTAACTTTGTATCTCTTCCTCAATAATGATTGTAGACCGATCAAAAGGGCTAAAGATACTTATATATGTGTTATTTCATCATGTTATGGGATTTCTGCAGTGTCTGTTGGTGTAGTGTGTGAGATATGTGTGTATACTGTATGTGTGTGACTGTGCAATGCGAGGCATGTGAATGCACGCTGGCCAATCAGCCCGTGCATCTACACAAGTGCACGTGAGACACTCGCATTCTGTCTTGTTTGGGCATGTGCGTGTGTGCGTGTGTGTGTGTGTGTGTGTGTGTGTGTGTGTGTGTGTGTGTGTGTGTGTGTGTGTGTTTGTGTGTGTGTGTGTGTGTGAATGGGTCTAGCAGTGAGTGTATAAGAGCATGCATTGTTTCTCTTGGGCAAGGCATTGACACACCAGTTTGGGGAGAGACAGTAGAGGAGAAGTGGGTGGGAGTTGACCCTTCACCTCTGTTTATTTTGGGATAGCTCATCTTTCAGTGCCGGGAATTCTGGGTGAGGACGTAGCATGCGCACAGCCTGAATCCCACCAATGAATGTTAAACATCTGAGTGTTTGACTTGTGTTGATATCAGTCTGGTCAGCAAAGGGCACTATTAGCAGATGATCAGACTCAGTGCAAGGCCCATAGCTTCCTTTTTCAACAGCAGCCATGTTGAATTCCTGTAAACACTTACAGGAGCTGTCTACACAGCCTTGCATACTGTACATGTCTTGCTGTGACAGCACAGCCCTTGTTCTGCTTTAGAAGTTGTTTGTTTCCTAGATAATTATAGGGTACCTACCTACAGGGTTCCACCTGGTTTCTGTCTGATTCATCGTACTGTACTGTACTGAGCTGTGCTGTGCTGGGTCATTGCGCTGCCCTCTGTATCTCTTTAGAGTATATTTAGTGGATTTCTAGCAGTGCCTGTGTTCCGTGGAGTCTAAGTGGTTGACATTATGCATTTATTTATTCTTGATTAAATGGACTGCAGCATAATTTAATGCATATTCATTACTCCAGTCATTGCTTGTTGTTACCGCCATATGTCCTCATTAAAGGTTAGATTTTTCATGAGTTTCTGAAAAGTCTCTTGAACCCCCCCCCCCCTCCCCCACAACGTCTCTGTCTTAAGGTTATGTAGAAGATATTGAGTTTCTAATTTTATATATAATTATAGGTTTCTTGTTGGTTTGTGTGTACTCCCATTTGTTATGTTATTCTGAAACAGTGAAAACTTGCTGCGCACCCCTGTCTTTATCTATCCTACACGTTCCTAAGCAAGTATTCCTGAATTTTCCTCTTCTGGTGGATCCTATGACATCATTGTCTTCCGTAGTCATACCACAGTAACGCAAACAGACCTCTGTATTCAAACAGCTCTTATGCAATGTTGTAGTGCTTCAGGTGAGAGGTGTGTCTACCTTTATCCTGGTCTCATCCTGTCAACAGAGAGGGGAACACCCTGCATCACCTGGCCAGAGGCTCTCGAGCTGATGTCGTTGGTACATGTCTGAACTCGACAGTGTGGGAGGAACTGCTATAGGATAAAAAAAAACAAAAAAAAAGCCCAACCTCGCTCCTCACTTTTTTACCGCGTCTTCCGCTTTGCCTCGATGACATTCTCTCCGTCTCTTGTCGTCCTTGTCTTCCAGTGTCCAGCATGTCCACTCCCCCGCCTGAGAATGGCCCAGAGGACGTCAACAACCGCAGCTTCTGGATGGTGAGTAGAGAGGGGAAGAGGGGAAAGCACACACATAAGACGTAAGGGAAGAGGGCTGTAGAGTTGAACAGACATGTGCACAAAATGGCATGGTGTGTGTCTTTATCGCGTCAACAACACCCCTGCGTTTCAAAGGAAGACGCTGCAACCGAGGTGGAGGACAATGCCGGCCTTTCTGTGGCTTAGTGTTGTGGCATGTGAGCCAGGGTTTAACATGGGTCCATGTGAACCCCATGCTGTCTCTTCAGCACAGATGAGCCTTTGAAGTGAACTCTGAGCTCGTTCTACCCCCCCCCCCACCCCTAGCGAGGCGCTTGACTGGGCTGCACCCTGACTCATGAAAGGCCATCTGTCTTTCCTAAATGGCTCGTGCTCCCATTGTCCAGAGCAATGTCATTTCAGTGCCCAGTTATCGGCTATACAGGGTGGTTTCCGGGGCGCCTGATAGGTTTGTTACAGTAGGTCTCTCCACCGGTAACCCTCAAGCTTGTTTGTAAACAAAGAGCTCTGACTTTTTTCAATGCACTGTATGCTGATCTGCTGATGTCTAGTTATCTTTGCTGTCTTCTTCATGGTCAGCATGGTTGGCTTGGTCAGTGTAGATATTGAGGTTAATGGCTAGATGAAGTGGTTGACTCATGTTTTTCCAGCGACAGACACTAATAAGAGCTGCCTTTGGTGTCTGTGGTAATTGCAAGTGCATGTGTTTTATAGAGTTCATGTCTGCCTGTAATTTCTCTGCTGCGCAGTCTGACCCAGATTGAGAGTCACAGTGGTGAACCGGGCTCGTCCCAGTTACGCCGCGATTGGTCAGCTTCTGTGCTGCTGCGGGAGCTCTGTTGTGCGGTTCGCGATGCCATTGGACGCGGCTCTGTGACATGTCTGTGGCTCCTCTCGCCATTGGTCGGTTGCTGTCCTTGTGCGATGGGCCTGGCTGATGAAAAGATTCCTCAGCTGTTTTCACTTTACTCTCAGATGAGTGTGGAGAAACAGTGCCACAGAAACACACACGCGTGCACACACACACACACACACACACACACACATGCACTCAAACCACACGCACATGCACTCAAACCACATACAAATGCACACACACTCACATACACACACCCAAGCCCACACAAATAATAACACATGCACACTAACACATACAGTACATGCTCATATTGCACATATGCACACACAGACACACGCACACACACTCAAACACACACACACACACACACACACACACACACACACACACACACACACACACACACACACACACACACACACACACACACACTCACACACTCACTCACTCACAAGCCCTCACACAGAGAGTAAGG
The DNA here is from genome assembly GCF_963854185.1 of Sardina pilchardus. Taxonomy (NCBI): domain Eukaryota; kingdom Metazoa; phylum Chordata; class Actinopteri; order Clupeiformes; family Clupeidae; genus Sardina; species Sardina pilchardus. Next base: position 10,939,620 of record NC_084996.1, on the reverse strand, counting down.
GAGAAAGAGGGGATTGTGGCCAGATACAATGGGGGAGTGTGAAAAATGGGGAGGGGAGAGATTAGGGAGAAAACTGAGATATGGGACAGAGAAAAAGCGAAAGGACGGAGAGAGAGAGAGAGAGAGGGAAGGAGAAAAAGAGAGGGAGAGAGAGAAAAGCGAAGCAGAGAGAATAAAAAAGACAGAGTTGGTAAAGACTGTCAAGTTCCAGGAAAACAGAATCTCTTTCCAGACTCCACATCAACGAAAAAAACAAAACCAGAACGCCCTCTCTGGAAATGTCATTACCTCATGCCTTCTTTCCTTCCATGTCTTTATTTATTTATTTATTTTTGCTCGAGGCCCTGCTCATGTGATCGTCCCGGCAACCTGTCACCTGATCACCCCAAACCGCATACCCCGCATGGAATCCCTCTCATCCTCACCTGACACACACACACACACACACACATGCCCATACATGAACAGGGGCTCTGTAATGGAAGTGTTTTGTGTATCACTGAGCTCTGAAAAAATGCACTGTTTCCTCAGCAGCTCTCTGTCATTCAGTTCTTTGTTCTTTAGAAATGTTTTCCTTTCTTTTCTTCAGCTTGGTTGATAGGCTTATCACGTATAGTTTTATATGCAAAGGCTTGACTGGCTGTAATGCTTTGACACACTGTAAAGCATTCTCACTAACTGGCTCTCGTGATTAATTATGGATGAGGGGGTCTTATCGGAAAAACTGTTGACGGGGGCTTAAAAACCCACACGCGCGCGGTTGTCAGGGTGCCTTCCTGCGGGCATGTCAAGCTCCTCTCATCAGCCTGGGTGTACACTTCTGCACACACACTTGCTCACACATAGCTCACGCGTGCCAGTTCAGGTGCAAGAGTACCTGTAGTAGTAATTAACATAACAACCCCTCGTGTCCCCTTTCTCTGACATCCTCTCTCTCTCTCTCTCTATCTCTCTCTCTCTCTCTCTCTTTCTCATAACAACCTCTTTTTCTGACATCCCCTTCTCTGTCGTTCGTAGCCAGGAAACTACCACAGCACGGTAAAGCGCACAGAGAATGCCTTCCTGGCGTGTAACGACATGGTGGCGTGCTTCCAGGAGAGGGCCCGCGTGGAGCGGCAGTACGCCCAGCAGCTCAGCGAGTGGAGCAATAAATGGAAGCCCCTGGTGGACGCAAGTGAGTACTGCGGCCCGTCTCTGAGATTCCTTCCCTCGTCAACAACAAACAGGAAAAAACAAAAACATAAAGGGCCATAAAGGGCCCTCCCTTAATGAACTCCAGTGCAGAGAGACTGCTGGAAATCTACGACTGATTTAAATCTTCTTGCCTCTACTCGGGTGGTTTACGATCTCTCGCTGTCCTCAAATACATCACGGACAAACAACTCACTCCCTTGCCGTTTTTGTTTAATTTGGTATGAATCTGTCTGTGTGTGTGTGTTTGGATCTTGTTGGTATCTCGCTTGCAGTGACTCATGTCTGTTTGTGCTTTTATGTTCACGAGTTGTGTTTTGTGAAAATGACCCATGTCTCTGTGTACGGTATGTCTCTCTTGCGGTTTCTCTCTCTCAGGTCCATTGTATGGGTCGCTGTTGCAGGCGTGGCAGTGTTTCCTGTCCTCGGCTGACCGCATCGCAGCGCTGCATTCCTCCATCTGCCGCTCTCTGGTGTCCGAAGACGGCGACCGCATCCGCACCTGGCAGAAAGACACCTTCCACAAGAAGCTGTTTGGGGGCTTTAAAGAGTCCACGGACTTTGACACCGGTTTTGCACGTGCTCAGAAACCATGGGCCAAAAAGCTGAAAAAGGTGAGAACTAATTGCCCGAATGGGCTAAATGTCTCCTAGTCACTTACAGTAGGCTAATTTCCCGCATATAAGCCGCATTGTGTATAAGCCGCAGGACAGTGTTTTATGCAAGTCAAAAGAAACGAAACCATATTAACACCATATTAACTGGCCCCCTGTATTAACCTCATAGCGGAAGAAATGTACAGCAAAATCAATGTATAAGCCGCGGCTAATAGTCGGGAAATTACAGGTACACAGTTTGGTATAGTTATATACAGTACATCTACAGGGGCGAGTAAGCAATCCGTGATTAAAAGAAACAGGTTATGTCGACCGAACCTGTAGAGGCATCCATTCTCTGAGAGAGCTTTGGATACTATTTCCATCCGTTTGCCCTTTGCTTCCCACGCGTTTGATAAATGGGGAGATGAAAATGATTCTTTCTCTTGGCTCTCTCAAGTGGGTTTATGCCGTCGCTTAATCAGGGACACGCTGTGCGTCACGGCATCCCTGTGTGGCTTGTCACCTGTGACCTGTCCCGACTATTCATAGTGACACAGTTACGGATATAATTAATCAAGCTGACTGCTTGGTTGTATCTGAATTCCTGCACTATGAAGCATGAGTGTGCATTTCAGATATTTTTACAACTGGACATGCTAGACATGAGTCAGTGGATTTTTTATCTGTTGCATAAGTGTATTTGACTGGTAACTCAAAATGTGCCAAACTAAAAGCTATATTAAAAGCCCCATTATGTAGTACCATTACAGAGTTTGGGCCCATCGCTCATTTCTCTGAGCTAAGGTAACAGTAGCTGGCATGTGTCTGGAAAAAGGCTCTACAGAAGAAAAAAGTGTACTCACCTTTCAGCTGATTCACCACGATGTCTCATTCCATTCCCTCTGCTCGACTGCTCTAAGAGTTATCTCTGTGTCTTTGTGATTGTTTTTAATGGACTGTGCAGCTTATCGCATTTGTGTAATTGAATTCATCGAATTCCTTTAATCAGATGTGCTTAAACAAGACTCTTTATCTCTGCTCAGCTGATGTAGAAACTTTTGAACCAAAAAAAAGTGCTCGTGGATATGAAATATGTAACAGTTGGCCACTGTACAAGTGCAGAAAACAATGTTTTGTTAGCTAGTGCTCTGCTTTGTGTATACTGATTGCTCGGACAACGGTCTTTGCAGCTGGACAAAGTCAAGGTGGCCTTCCACAAGGCCAGCCGCAAGGAGCAGGCCGCCATGGACCGGGAGGCCCACGCTCAGGGCAACCCCGACGTCGCCATCGAGAAGCAGAGGAAGATCCAGGAGGAGAGGGAACTGGCCCGGGCCGAGACTGAGAAGGTGAGGGGGGGGGGGGGGGGGGGGGGGATAAGGGGAGATGGGGGGGGGGGGGCAGGTACATGGGGGGAAGATGGGGAGTAATGAGAGAGAGAGTGATGAGTGAAGAGAAGGATGGGGGGGGGGGGTTGCCCCAGGGAAGGTCGAGTACAGCAAGGTGAGAGAATAATGGTACACTGAAAGGAGATGGATAGAGACAGAAGGGAGAGACCGCGGAAGAGAAGGAGGAAGACAGATGAGAGAATAAGATGTCAG
>NC_084996.1:10921232-10926232 GCF_963854185.1 Sardina pilchardus | reverse complement strand
ACTATAGGACACAGTAGAGCCCAGAACAGCACAGGACTGACCACTGGGCTACAACACTCAGATAGGACACAACAGTAGAGCCCAGAACTAGCCTGGATGCCAATCGAACTAGGAGATGTGGGAGAACTTTGTTTTTTACTTTTGCATGTACTGTAATCATGGGAAAACAGCGCATTGTGACATGTTGTTCCCTTGTACGCTTGAAATATCTGATTGGCCACCTGTTTTCTCAAGAGGTTTGTGACACCCATCCTGACCTTTTGGTATCGATGTGAACGGAATTATTTTTAAAAATGAAGGAGGGAAAATATCAGTTTTTACAAATAGCCTACCCTGCTATGTATAAACGTCGTCTTAGATTTCGGCATCACTTGTTGTACAAAATATTGACAGTGCAATATCTTTGAGAAAAAAAACAACAACCAGAAAACAATGTTAGGGCATTTGTGGAGAAGAAGCAAGGTTCAGGTGTTCTTCCTACCACTCACGGTAAGCTATTTGATAAGGTCTATCCAATTGAGTGAGGCATTTTCCCCTGTATCTGTGGAAACACACCCCATAACCACATCCCAATGGAGCAGCATCAGACTCACATTCTGACTACAATTGAGTATGACTATGATAGGCTACAGGGTTGAACACTTCTACTATTAGATAGGACACAGGAGAGCCCAGAACAGCACAAGGCTGTACTGTACAACACGGCACAGCACAGCAGACTGCAACTCAACACAGCTCAGTTCAACCCAGTCCATGCACGGCACAACAACTCAACACAGCTCAGTTCAACCCAGTCCATGCACAGCACAACAACTCAACACAGTGAAGATGGGCACAGCACAGAATCACACAGCACACTGCAGCAGCATAATAACACAAGCACTCTGTCTCACACTCTTCTGCTACAATAAAATTTTGCGTTACACCAATTGCAATAGAAACCCATAAGGGCACAACCTGATGGAGTGCAACACACTAAAAGCACAACACAACACAGCACAGTGCAGGAACAGAACAGAAACAGAAACAGCATACAGTACGACGTGACTCTGCAGAGCACAGCATGGCACGGAGCAACACTATACCAGGCAGAGTGCAGAGCAGCAAGCCCACCTGAGACAATAAAGCGCAGGATTCCATGAAACAAAACCACAATCTCGAGAAGCAGCCCACCACAGCAGGCCAACGCCGAGCCAGTTGTGTCGACATCACATAATAACATTAACGGCACCGAAAAGAACATTACACAGTGTGACCGAGCGCAGAAGACTATAAACACAGGCTAGTCTATCAAGGCAGTGCAGATGGCATGTGCCGTAAAAAGGAAATAGAAATCTGTAAGCAGCAGAATGGAGTCCAGAGAGAAAACACAACACAAAAGGTAGCAGAAGCAACAAGCACTGTGTGCTCACTTCAAACTGTTTTCAGTTTCATGGGATGATGGAATACAGGAGACACACACACGCACGCATGCACGCACGCACGCACGCACGCACGCACTCACACACACACACACACACACACACACACACACACACACACACACACACACACACACGCGCGCGCGCGCACGCACACACACATGCACTCAAACCACACACAAATGCATACACACTCACATACACACACCCAAACCTACATAAATAATAACACATGCACAAAAACATATACATGCTCATATTGCACACATTCAGAAAAAAAACACACATGCACATTCAAACACACACAGACAGACAGACAGACACACACACACACACACACACACACACACACACACAGGCCAGCCATTTACTGACCAGCGTTACACAACACAGTAGAGCAAAACCCAAACCCACTGTATCATGTAACACAAAGCCTCCCAAAAAACCACAGCACAGCACATTACCGTAGTAAAACAGCAAAACACAGCAAAGTACGGGGGGCCAGCGAGCGGGGAGGCGAGCCAGGGACACAGCCACTTGCCCTGCTCCTGAGCCCAACTAATTCCTCATGTCAAAGTGGCCAAAATAATGAGCAATCAAGAAAATGGTTATTCTAGCTTTTCAATTTGCCTAATTAAAAAAAGGGCCGTCAGGCCAGTGAGGAGGAAAGTAGCTCCCTCTCTCTCCCTCTCTCTCTCTCCCCCTCTCTCTCTCTCTCTCTCATTCGCTCACGCTCTCCCTCTCTCTCTTGCTCTCTTTCACTCACTCGCTCTCACTCACTTATAAGAAAGGGAGAAGTTTGTGTGTGTGTGTGTGTGTGTGTGTGTGTGTGTGTGTGTGTGCCTGTGTGTGTATCTGTTTGAGTAAAAGAGAGTAGCCTACTGTGTGTGTGAGTGAGTGTGAGTTCCTACATCACCCCCCCCCCCCCCCCCCCCCCCCACACACACACACACACACCGCCCTCACCGCACCAGCACAATGGAAAAAGGCAATCATCACACCTGTCCCTACAAACTCCTGTCCAGCGGAGAACAATGCCTGTGGACCTCTGTTGTGGCGAAGTGTTTGGAGAAGCTCACCATGAGTACACTACAGCTGGACGCCGGCCCGCCGCTAGATCCTTCCCAGTTTGCATGCAAACACCAGAGAGGCCCTGATGGTGCAATCAATAGCATAGTGCACTTAGTGATTAAACATCTTGAGAATCTCAGGGCCTGCGCGAGCGACTGTTGTTTGTTTTGATCTCCAGCTCGGCCCTTTAACGCGGCACAGCCTCGCCGTGTCCTGAGAAACACTGCGGCACATGAAGGTCAGCCACTTCACTGTGTCATCATCGTCCACCTTACAAGACGTAGCGTCTCTCATTACTGACCAATCGCAACACAGCATGTCGGGTGTCACGGTAAACTGACCATTATCTCAACCCCCTGTCTTGACCATCAACACAGTCGCTCCACAGGGACTGTGGTTGCTGCTCCCCCACACCTAGTTCACCCAGTGCACTAATGAATACACATGTAGTGTAGCGCTGCTAACAGCGGCATCTTTCATCAGCCTCGTGTGTGTGTGTGTGTGTGTGAAGACGGGAAACAATCTTTCTCCCCACGCTGATGAGCCCTCTCTCCTTGACTACAAATATTATTGATTGTAACATGATGTGCTGTACAATGGTTGTTGGATGGTGTAAGTCTGTGATTGCACAATGGGCATTGTGTGTGTGTGCACGCGCGTATGTGTGTGTGTGTGTGTGTGTGTGTGTGTGTGTGTGTGTGTGTGTGTGTGTGTGTGCATATTACTGCATTTTAGCAGCTGTTACGGTGCGTATGTGTCGAAGACAGATTTCCTCTGGGACAATAAAGTCTAACTTTATCTTCTCTTCTGAGAGAGATGCCCAGGGGGAACGAGAAGCAGTTAAGGGTTGAGAGTAAGTGGGAGCACGGAGGAGATTTCATCAATTTCATGTGTCTGTTTAGAACGGAGACTCAGGGAGATTCTCCCAGGTGTGGAAAATCATTCATTTTTAAATGATCTGTATTTTTATATGCATATCTGATGTGGACCTGATTGTAGTTATTCAGCTAACAGATTCACTCACTTTCACTTCACTGGCCATTAATGACTCTGAGAATTTCTTAATGCTTCTGGTTATTGATCTTTCAGGGTTTTTTTTTAAATTCACATCACCTTCAAACATCTTGCCTCATGATGCTGAATTGTGACTCAAGATTTGTCATGAAGTTGCAACATGGCAACCCCCCCATCACCACCACCGCCTCTCCCTATCTCTCTCTCTCTCTCTGTGTGTGTGTGTGTGTGTGTGTGTGTGTGTGTGCGTGCGTGCGTGCGTGCGTGCGTGCGTGCGTACGTGCGTGTGTGTGTGTGTGTGGTTGCCTGCTCTTCTGTGTGCATTACCCCATTCTCCTAATCTGATGGAACATACAGTTTATGTATCAGATTAGGAGATGCAATTAGACAGATAGATTAGAGCAGGATAGATAGATAGATAGATAGACAGAGAGAGAGAGAGAGAGAGAGAGAGAGAGAGAGAGAGAGAGAGAGAGAGAAAGAGAGAGAGAGAGAGGTGATAAGGGTATAAGGGTATAAGGGTCTGGCACAGAAGCAGTTAACTATTACTTCAGCATCACTTGTAATAGTGAGAGCCAGATGGTTGTGTGGAACACTCACTGTGACACAGGGAGGAATAGATATAGCAACCCCTGTTGGTTTGTGAGCACAGAAACACACATGCACTCACTCACACACACAGAGACACACACACACACACACACACACACACACACACACACACACACACACACACACACACACACACACACACACACACACACACACAGTGAAAGAGATAGAGAGAAGGAAAGAGAAAAAATCAGAGGGAGAGAGGTGTAGTGAACGGGAAAGAGAGAGAAGGAGAGGCATATGACTCATTTCGACACACACCCCGATGCCCATTTGAAACAGATGGCTGATTGAGCAATATCACTAAAATAACAGCAGCTATTTTGTGGTACAAAGTTGAATGTGTCAAGTTTTTCCTTTAGATTCAATTATCACGCCAGGGAAGCCCCTGAAATAGACCCAAATCAATCCCAAAACCTCGCCTCCCATCATCTGTTGTCTTCCTTCGGTTACCCGCACCCCTCCGCAACCAGGAGAGGGACTCACACTAATCACACGCGATCAAACAGGCCAACAGCACGCCGTGCAAAGCTACCGGGGGATCTGAACAGACTGTTCCGATCCAGAATAGTTCTGGTCTTGTGATGTGTGTGGGTCATGTTCACGGTGCTTCTGTCTCCCTCCTCCACCGTTTGTCGTCTTCTTTTCATGTCAAACTTCCTCCTTGCTTTGTCTCTCTCTCTCTCTCTCCCCCTCCCTTGTTTCATTTCATCTCTCCTCATCACGTCTTCTGTCCCTGTTGTCTTCGTTTCAGTCGGGTGGTCAGCCTTAATTGGCAGCTGTCTAATTGCAACTCATTAGCTCTCCAGCAACCAAACCTCCTCTTTTCCCCAAACAAACAAACAGGATCTCTCTCTCTCTTCCTCCCTCTCTCTCTCTCTC
>NC_084996.1:10898732-10911232 GCF_963854185.1 Sardina pilchardus | reverse complement strand
CATCAACACTGCATACCCTCGGCAATATTGCACAACACAGTAACACAGACTGACAATAGTTGTGGCGATAACTATATACCGTAACAGTATACGTATACGTACAGTATTATGTGTGTGTGTGTGTGTGTGTGTGTGTGTGTGTGTGTGTGTGTATGCGTACATTCTGTCCAGGGACAGCACCTGAGGGGACTTGCTAATTACTCCATTTGTTTCATACTGGAGTGAGTTTACCTCCAGGTCAATGACTGCAGCTGGCCATAACGTACAGCTGTTGTATGATTGTGTAATGTCCATAATGGCGTCCATATCACTGCTGTGTGCGATTAGAATGTAACTGTAATGGCTCCGTGATCATGGAGTGATGAAAATATCAGCCTTCCTGCACTACTCCTGGCTTCTAATTGGAAGGAGTCTGTGAGGCAGTATGTGTGTGACTGCTGGCTCGAGTGATGACAAGAGTGTATCTCGGAATCTGTAAATGTGTGAGTATGATGATATCTGACCTTGCTAATTTGAGCTGGTCACGAAATGGAGTCAAATCTCTGTATAATTTATGTGTGACAGCATCATTACCATAATAGAGTTTGCTGTTGTGCGATTGGACGGTGACCTCAGTGTCCTGGCTGTGTCTAATGTGTGATTGGAACATGGCCATGCTGGCCCGCGTGATGCCGCTTTGTGATTGGAGCATGACCCTGGCGGCGATGCGCCGTCGTGTGTGTGATTGGCCCGTGGACCCGGTGGCTTCTCGGTGTCCACCCCAGTGTGATTGGGCAGTGACCTTACTGGTTGCCAGGTCTGTGTTGTGGTGTAGTGCTTTTCCTGCGAGTATTGATTGGCAGCAGGACAGCAGTCAATGGATCGTCTGAGCGAGGTTTTGTGTTCCACAGTGGCAACGCGTGTGTCCCAGCGTCTGTGTCAATGTCACCCATGTGCATCACAGAAGCACCGAGAATCAAGCCTCGCCGGTCTCCAGAATGTGTGGTAGACTCATGTTGAATCTGATTCATGTTGGGAAGAACTGAGAGAGATATCGAACTGATAGAAACGTTTTGTTTTTTGTATTTCCACAGTGGCCTCCAGTCTCTCTTTTCTCCATCGCTCTCTCTCTCTGTCTCTCTCTCTCTCTCTCTCTCTCTCTCTCTCCTTCTGCCTGTGGTGGCCAGGTTGTTTTCATGTCTGTGTCTCCCCTCTCCCCCCTCCCCTCCATTCTGATGGCTCTTGCAGTGCTTTACCTCTTCCCATGTCCTTCACTCGTTTTTTTCTGTGCTTCTGTCTCTCCACATCGTTTCTCTACCCATCCTTTTTTGCTTTGCACCCCCTGTGTTTCTCCATCCCATCTAATTTTTTCCATCTCTCTCTCTCTCTCCCTCTCTCCCTCTCACTCCCTCCCTCCCTCCCTCCCTCTCGCTCTCTCTCCCTCTCCTCTGGACAGCCCTTTTGTGCTAGTTTGGTGCCAGACAGCCATCTTTCAGATTGAGATATGACGGGTTTTAAGATCAAACTCTAGACAGATTTACCGACCAGGGGAGAGGAAGGCTGGCTGGAGGGGTTCTTTTTTTTTTTTTTAAAGCGCTAATCTCAGACTCATTTTTACAATGGACCCAGCATCTAAGACGGACAGATAAATGGACCTCTCAGTGTCTGTCTTTCTTTTTTAGATGGTGATTCAGGACGATAGACTGCACTAACATGCTGATTAAGAAAGGAGGGGTGGGGACAGAGAGAAAGAGTGAGACACACAGAGAGAGAGAAAGAGAGAGCGAGAGAGAGAGAAAGAGAGAGAGAGAGAGACAGAAAGAGAGAGAGAAGGAGGGAGAGACGCTCGAATGAGCGTGTGAACATCTTGACCTGAGCCTTGTCCCGGATGACGTATTGCTGTACTTAACGCGTTGATTGACTGATTGACCAGCTGATGGCTGTGCGGATAACTGCTTTAGTAAGGGAAAAAGACGGACAGAGGAGGAGCACTCGATTGGAAAGCCGCCCTCCTCCACACAAAGAGAGACGGATGGCGTTTTAGAGAGCCGCACGGAGCGAGACAGTTCATCCATGTGACATATGGACAGGCCCCTCAATAACGAGGGCTCTTATTGGGCAGCCAGACAGTATCAAAACACTTCATTGGAGAGAGAGCGAGAGAGATGTTACCACGAATAAAAGTAGCACAGATACTCTCAGAAACGCTAACGCCAGAGTCGTGTATTGGATTTGTTTAATGAATAGATGTAACCACACAAGAGCAAGCCAGCAGGGACTGTGAGAGAGAGATAGAGAGAGGGGGAGGCAGTGGGAGAGAATGGAGTGAGAGAGAGAGAGAGAGAGAGAGAGAGAGGAAGAAAGAAAAGGTAGGAGAGGAAGGTGGAGCATTGACCTGTTTTTCTGGAGACAGAATGAGCACAGAACAGAGGGAGAATGCTAAAGAGTTCTCGCAGATGCAGTCAGATCCGCACTGTGACACATAGACAAATTACATACTCCACCTTTCACCGGCAGCTACATCGAAGAACGCCACCACCCTTCATGGCTTCCCGCACGCTACAAATCACAGAGGGACGTGTGTGCCGAACCAGGCCAGGCTTCTCCTTCTCCTTCTCCTTCTCCTTCTCTACACTTTCTTACCATCTCCTTTCCAATGTCTTTCAGGCAACTAGCTGGAGTCACCTCGAGATTCTCCTGAAATGGAACAACGGTCCTCCGTCAACATTAAAGCTTGACTCGCGCCACTGGAAAACCACTGCGTCTCCCGGAGGTCCCACTGGAACTACGTGACCCAGAATTCCACTCTCTTTGCTGATGCTGTTCTATGAAGCAGACTTCATAATAGGCCACCCCACCGACCATCTCTTCTATTAGTGTTTGGAGACTGTGACATTGTGGGAGGCCAGAGTAAATATAGTGCCACCGTGGGCAGATATGCCAGACATTCTGGAGGGATCTGGCTCCCTGACACCACCATGAGATGGACTCTTCAGCTGACCTGTAGCCGTACTTATTTAAAAAGTATGTATTATCAGTTATGAGGTCTTAACTTTTGAAGCAATGGGAGGCTAAGAGTCTAAGACAATGGGGCTAAGCATATTGCAATAGAGCTATTCTTTGTTTTGCTTTTTTTCTGCTTATTCTTTTTTGTTCGGCCTTTTCTCCTGTTTGTGGACAAGTAGCAGAAGTAAAGAAGTCTCTGTGCACTTGAAAATGAACTTATAGTACAGTAGCATGAGTGTGAAAGGCACACTTAATGCAATGCAATGCAATGTGATGGCTGCTCTGCTTGCAAGGGCCCAGGGTCTTAGAGGGTCCTGCCTTCTATATCACATGTCACAGAGTCATGGTTGCTGCTGCTCTAATGATGTCATATCTTTTTTCCCTCTCTCTCTCTCTCTCTGATCTCTTTCAGCCTTTCCCCAGAAACCAATGACTATATTGTAAGGGGCGAGTGTGGCCTACCAATTAATGGGCGCATCAGTCACAGATGGCTTCTGTTTAACCTAGGCCCAGACAGCTGTGCCCGACAGAACCCTCCATACTCCAATCCTGATTGGCTCTGCCTCACAGCTCCCCTTCACTGATTGGACCGCGCGTCAAAAAAAAAAAAAAAAGAGAAAGTGGCCAGACCCTTCCCGCTCAGGCACCGTCCGATTGGTGTTGGGGGGCAGTAGGGGGCCTGCGCTGCGCCGAGCTGAGGAATCGGATTGGCCGTCTCTGTCTGCGGGTGGGCTGGGGAGTGAGATGCGGATTGGAGGATGTCGGGGGACTGGGATGAAGACATGTGCAGGAAGGTGTTGGTGCTGGTGGAGGAGCTGTGCTTCAAGTTCCCCGAGGGCCACAGCCAGAGCGAGCCCTGCCAGGAGTTCTACCACATCATGAGGGGCGGCAGCCGGCGCCAGGACACGGGTAAGCGCTCACCAGCACGTTGGCACACATGCCCAGACGCTCGCTCTCTCTCTCTCTCTCTCTCTCTCTCTCTCTCTCTCTCTCTCTCTCTCTTTCTCTCACACACACACACACACACACGTGTGTGCGGGCATTCACACATATACAAACATACGCACGCACACGCACGCACGCACACGCATACAGTATGCACACACGCACACACACACACATGCACGCATAAACAAGCATACACACGCATATGCACACACGCACTGCATTTGTATTCATCCACTTAGCTAGGCCCTTTTATCACGAGGGATTCACAGGTAAGGCGAGGTGAGCCTTTCACCGTGATGTGTGGTCCCCACGTATCGAACCCCTGACCTTGACGTTGTTAGCATCTTGTTGTACAGGAACACATGGCGTGGGGGAGGGGAAGAGGGAGCGCGTGGGCTGGGGGCAGTGAAGTAGCCTTCGACGCTGCAGCGCCATGCTCATTTAATGCGTGGCTTCCGCAGATGAGAAAGAAACGCGTTCTTCAGAACTCACATGTTCGCAGCTCTGGGGTGTTATAACAGAGGGCAGACGAGTCAGAGCATTCATTAAAAAAGACAACAGAAAATGGCAGGGACAAAGAGAGAGAGAGAGAGAGAGAGAGAGAGAGAGAGAGAGAGAGAGAGAGAGCTCCAAATTTAGATCCATGGGCCTGTGCGGAGCAGCATCTGTCCAGAGGCACAATGGCGCCTAGCGTTAGCAGAGCAACGCCGCTACTATCGCAGCACTTGGTGGCGGATTACGTGTCAAGAAGTCACAGTTTTGTATTCACCGACTGTAAGCCACTCCAGAAAAGCATCTTCGACATGACAAAATGTGTAATGGGCTTAATTCTCCCAGATGCTGAAGAGGGGCAGTCATTAGAGCCCCCCCCCCCCCTCTTCCCTCTTCTCCCTCCCCCCTCCATTTTTTGGTGACAGAAGTGGGGGAAGCGTCCATTAAGTTGCCAGCGGATTGGAAACATTGGGGAATTATTTGCCTCGAGCCGAGAATTGACAGCGGCAGAATTGGATGCCAGCGCGTGTGCCACATCAGCCAACGTGTGTCACGCCTGAGCCTCCTTTCATTTGCTCCCCTCATTCGTCCTCTCTCTCTCCATCTCTCTCTCTCTCCATCTCTCTCAGCATCTCACTTGCTCTCTCTCTCTCTCTCTCTCTCTCTTGGGGAAGGGCCAGTAGGCTTTGGTACAATGTCATCTCGAAGCTGTTGAAATACAGAATTAATGTGTCACTTACAAAAAACAAGGCAAGAGACATTTTTGCATTACACCCGTAAAGACATACATGCAGTCCTATGCAAAACTAATTCCCTTGTCTTGGAGCCATTTTGTAACACTTTTACAGAATCACCCTTTTGATATTCCTAAATTTCCCCTTTTGATATTCCTAAATTTCACACATTTGTGACATCATACATAACAACATAGTAACATAATTTAGTTTTTTTTATTATGAATTATCCAACATAATTCAATGTTGAATTGATTAACTCAACTCACTCAAAAAATACAGCAAAACATCTGATACAGATGATTATAGCCATAATAATTCACGCAGTGTGATTTACAAAGCAATGATACAGTTAATCGGCCTCGTAGAGCTACTGCATACTGGAGGTATTCAAGGTTTTTAAATGCTCGGCTGTACCGCCCTATTTTTATCGCCTTGCTGAACACCAGGGTAAGTGAAATCATCCAACAACAACAACAAAAACAAATGGGGGTTGGGGGGGTGGTGGAGGGGGGCGAGGGGTGTGATGGGGTGGGGTGAAGCCAGGGCATGAAAAAAAGAGTGATGAACATTGTGTAGTTAGGCGGAGTAGTGGCGAGCCATATGCTCGGGAGTGTGTCAGAGAGGGACGCGCTGAGATTTAAGGCGGTGTGAACCGGCGAGGAACGCTCTCGCTCTCTCTCTCTCTCTCTCTCTCTCTCTCTCTCTTTCACTCTCTCTCTCTCTCTCTCTCTCTCTCTCTCTCGCTCTCTCTCTCTCTCTCTCCGCCTCGGAGCTACTTAGAGCTGCGACGGCTCAGCGTGGACCATATGGAGCGCTGCTGCGCAGAGGTGAGTTTGGCCCTGGATACTGTAATGTAGAAGAGGAGGAAAGGGGGGATGGGGAGCGAGAGAGAGAGAGAGAGAGAGAGAGAGAGAGAGAGAGAGAGAGAGAGAGAGAGAGAGAGAGAGAGAGAGAGGGAAGAAAAAAAAAACGACACAGATTTCAGTCTGTGCATTTTATCCCTGCCAGGGAAGAAAGGAGGGGATTGGTGGTGGTGGTGGTGGTGTGTGTGTTTTGGAGTGGGAGGGGGGGTTAGTGGTGGTAGGGGTGTAGTTGAGGCAGATCCTACCAGAGGTAGAGGGAATTCTTTTTCGGGGCGAGCTTTCTATGCGGAACGAGGGGGGGATCAAGGAAGGATCTGCTCGAATCACAAGATTCCCTTCGGAGGGCCGAAGCGCGCACTTTAGATGTCTCCCACTGTTTCCCCAACCCGGATCAGCATCATTCTGTCGGCACCCCACCGAACGGGTCTTGGGATTTCTATCGAGTAAGCCCGGATGATTGGCAGGCTCTGATTGGCATAACAGCCTCTTGGGTCTCCCGGCAGGGGAGCGCCGACGGTGGTGGGTTGGGTCGGTTTGTCTTGGGGTGGGGAACGCTGCAACAGGGGGGGAGCTGGATCAGGTGTTCATTGGCAGAGCAATTACAGCCATCCAAACACACAACCCCCCTCCACCCCCCCATCACCTCTTCGCCCCATCTTTGTTTTCCTGCCATTGATCAGTGCATTAACCTCTCGCGTCTCAAAACCACTCCTACATTCAGTTCCCTCGCTCCATCAATGTCTGGGCGTTTACTCTTAGGCTCCACCTCGTGTTCTTCCATTGCTGTCACACATATACACACACACACACACACACACACATACAGATGCGCGCACACACACACACACACACACACACACACACACACACACACATTGAATTTCTTGAATTTCTTGAATTTCCCCTTGGGGATCAATAAAGTATCTATCTATCTATCTATCTATCTATCTATCTACATACATGTGCATCTCTATTCACCTCTTCATCTGCCTCTCCATGCCTCTTTCTTCTCCTCCTCCTCCTCTTCTCCTGCCCTCTCCTCTGTGTGGCTGCGGAGCTGTGTGGAGGAGAGACTATATTAACCCCTCTCGGGTGGGATGGAGCCGCCTCTCCTTGGCGAGCCGTAGGGGAGTGAATACGTTTATCTTGACCAGTCAGCCAGTGTGTCACTTTCAACATGTAGGCTAATCTGTTACCTCTGCACACCTGCCCCACCACCACCGCCCCCAGCAATCTTACACACACACGCGCTCGCGCGCACACACACACACACACATACACCCACACACGCACACACACACACACACACAGAGAGACCTTCTCCCGTCGGCTGGCTGCCACCCCTTCCCCATCTCACAGTGTCACCTGGTTCTCACCCCCTCCCCTCTCCTTTCCCTCTCCCCTCACTTTCTCAAACAAACATATAAACACACACACACACACACACACACACACACACACACACACACATACATACACACACGCACACGCACACAAACACAGACACACACACACACACACACACACACACACACACACAGACATACAAAGACATACACACACACATATACACACACACTACCTTATTCTCCCCCCTTGCTACCTAGCCACTCTCACTCCGCCTCACCCCCCACTCCCCTGCCGGCTTTCCTCCTACCCCTTGCTGCTTTCCGACTTCCTCTTCCCATCTTTCATTCCTCTTCTCTCTCTCTCTGTCACTCTCCCTTTCTTTCCATCTGCGTCTTGTTCTTCACAGTGACAGATCAATGCCCCCCCCCCCCACCACCACCTCACCACCCCCCCCACACACACACACACCCACCCCCACACCCCACACCCCTCCCTTCCTGGTGTGCTCTCTGATCATATCTTTTGAACAAGTGCTGATTAATGACATACACACACTAATGAATAATTCACCAAAAGAGAAGGGGCGGGGTGGAAGAAAAACAGAGCAGGAGGAAGAGAGAGAGAGAGGGAGAGAGAGAGAGAGGAAGAGAGAGAGAGAGGAAGAGAGAGAAGAGGAGAGAGGAGAGGGTGGGGGGAAGAAGTGAGGGAGAGGAAAGACAGGAGACTGGAGGGATGAAAGGAGGCATGAGAGACTGGGATGGGGAGAGAGAGAGAGAGGGAGGGAGTGAGAGAGAGAGGGAGTAAGAGAGAGAAGAGACAAGGGGAGAAACAGAGCAACATCAGAACGGCGAAGAAGAGGGAGAATCTGGCAGAGAACAGACGAGACACACACACACACACACACAGAGGGACGACGCAGACAGACAGAGATTTGGGTACACAGAAATACAGCCAAGAAAAACAGACAGAGAACAAACTGACAGACAGACATGAGGTGTAAATGTGAAAGCAGGGGAAACACAAACACGAGGTTTGATAAAAAAATGCACAAAATCATCATCCCATCCTCCTTGCAACACCCCCCCCCCCCCCCCAGCACCACACACACACACACACACACACACTATTGCATATGGGTTTTGTCTGAACTTAAGCTCTGTTGTTCCAAGGCGCTCATTTTCCTTTCAGATTTGTGAAGCGTGATTTGTTGATGTTGTTTATTTGTTGGGCTGCCTAATCTCTCATTCGTGAGTAAAAAGGGGTGCTGTCACACCCTTTGTGTGTCTTTGGCGGTTTGGAGAAAATGTGAGTCAGGACAAAAGGACTCATTCCCCCGAAGGCTGGCTTTAGCCAATCGTCAGCCCGCCCCACAGTCTCCGTAGCGTTGCTGTCGTGAATGGCTGTCATTTTATAGCCATGAATCGTGACGAGTAAAGTTGAGACATTCTGAACTGCGACATTTCGTGACCTTTCTCGCTGACAACAAAATTGTGGCTCTGTTGTAAACATCGGCGGCTGGTTGCCACTTAAAACGATTTGGAGGTCAGGTGTGATTTTCAAACGTTTTTTTTTTTTCCTTCCGGTGACTGCTTCAATGAGTTTTTCAGCTTCAACATGATTTTCTTATCATCTTTTTTCACCTGCTGTGGATTCATGTTGGGAAAATGGGATTTTTCAGGGCCCTTCTCCTCAGCTATAGTTGTTACCAACTGCCAAGGAGCGCCCTTGGAAAACATGGAGCAGATGTACCAAATTCCGCATAGTATTTCACAAACAAATGTGAATTTCCTCCTTTCGGTCTTGAATCCTTTGTAGCTCGTGCAGGAGGCTCAACCAAAGCACCAGGCTCAGCTCCACCATCTTCAGAAGCCTGCGTTGTCAAGCATTGTCTGTGTAATTACATGATCTGAGATAGATGACAGAGAGACAGACAGCTTGACAGATAGGCCTGTTGTGCCGGCGTGATTGGCAGTCCTCCGCCCGGTACTTCGACGCATCGGCAAGATCGGCTCAGCTCTCGGCTCGGCTCGACGCCGGAACGGAATATTTAGCCCCGTTATTCATCGATGATTCATTCGTGCTTTCCCCCTCGGAAAGCGTCATTAAGTCCTCAGCGTGATGGAAGGCCCAGGCAGAAAAAGGAAGAGGCTTAAACGCTTTTTAGAGGACTTTTTTGTGAGGCATTGTTTGGCGTTATTGTCAGGTTTTTCCTCTCCCTCCCTCCAAAACCCACTGCCGAACCGCCCCCCTCCCCTCCCCTCACATACCCCCCCCCTCCCTTTGAGGAATAAACCAATTCGATGATCATTTTAAACCCTGCTTTCAGACAGTGGCACGGTGCAAAGCTGTTTGCGAGAGACAGCATAAATTCCCTCTCTCTAGGGGGTGTTTTTTCCCCTTTATATCACTCCCCCCCCCCTTTCCCGTTCGCTCCTTTCTTCTGTAAATTCTCTTTTCACCCACCATCATTAAGATGTCTCACTCCGCGTCTCACACTCTCATTCACTCCGCAGGTTTGTTGCCACGTCTCCGTCTTGTCGTATCGCCTTAGCTCCAGCTCGCCTCCACTCCTTCCCTCTCCGTCCGTCCGTCTTTTTTCTAACGCAGCTCCCTGTTTAGGGATCCACATCGTTTTGATTTGTTTGTTGTCGGCAAACGTAATTTGTTTCGATAGCGGCACCGAGAGCGTAACCGGGGCCAAATGTGATGAGGGGGGGGGGGCTGAGACATGATAGGCCCTGAAGGAACAGCTCGGTTCGGGCCAGCACCGGTAACTGCTGCAGAGAGAGAGAATGTCAGCTCAGTCCATGTGGGCTGATGGCATGGTGCAATTCGCTAATGTGTGTGCGGAGGAGGGCCGGGGGGTGGGGTGGGCAGGGGCTGGCTCCATGCAAACTTAATGAGAATGAGGGTTTGCTTTTACACGTTTAAAGCTTTGCGAGGAGGAAGAATTGTTTTTAGCTCCTCATTCCTGCGTTCGTTTTGATTTTTTCTCTCTCTCCCCCCTCTCTCCTTTTTTTTCCGAACATGCAGAGCTCTAACACTGGCGAAGCGTCGGGCTATTTTGAATCCGTCATGACATTCTGCTTTCATGGTTTGTTTGTGCTGAAAGGAAGTAAAGCTGTAATGTATGAGATGTGCCACAGGAGGTGAGCTTAGTGGGTTGTCTTTTTCTTTTTTTCCAGAGCCACATCAGTCAGGCAGACAGACAGGCGCAGGGGAGAGAGGGAGGCCTAGATTTCCTCCCTCCCCGTCACCCTGAACTCTCACCTCAGGGCCCAGTGACTCACGCCACTTCATTAGAACTCTCGCCCGCCACGGGGGACCCTCAATACGTTAATTACCGCTTTTGTGCCGACGGGGTCTTTCCAAACATGCAATCTCGCCTGACCCCTCCCCCCTCGTTTTTCTTATCACTGTCACAGCATCTCCCCTTTATTTCTTCTCTCTCTCTCTCTCCCTCTCTCTCTCCCTCTCTCTCTATTACATCTTCCTCTTTCTCTATCTCCCATACCTCCTCTCTTTGTCTCTCTCTCACTCTTTCTCTCTCTTGCTGAAATAAAAATTCAAAGTAGTTTTATTGGCACGACAGCTCATACACAGTGTTGCCAAAGCAGAGCTTTACATTAAAACTCTCTCTCATTCTCTCTCTCTCTCTCTCTCTTTTCTCTCTCCCTCGCTTTCTCTCCCTCCCTTCCAGACATCTCGGTGAGCCTCCTCTCGGTCATCGTGACCTTCTGCGGCATCGTCCTGCTCTCCGTCTCGCTCTTCGTCTCCTGGAAGCTCTGCTGGTTGCCGTGGCGCGACAACGGCGGGTTGAGCCTGACGGCGGGCCTGTTGCCGGGCGGCGCCGGCGCCGGTGGCCTGGGCTGCGGTGGCGGCGGCTCCTCGCTGTTGCCGCCGCTCCTGCAGCGCAAGGACACGCACTCGTCCTCCTCGCTCTACCCGTCCCTGTCGCAGCCGGCCCAGCACCACCCGCACTTCTCCGACCTGATGGGGGTGGAGACCAGCGGCGGTGTCGGCGGCGTCGGCGGTGGGCCCGGCGGCCCGGGTGGGGGGCTGGTGGTGGGGGGAGTGGTCGGCGGGCCTCAGGAGACCCAGGAGAGCTCCTACCTGGATATGGACTCCTACCCCAACAACGCCGGTGAGTCGAGTCGCCACGCCACGGCTCTGCCAGTTTAGTAGTAGTGCCCCACAGTTTAAAGAGACTGTAGGTTTTAAAGTTTCATTATCTTGCACAGATTGAAAATACATTATGACGAAAAAACAGTGAAAGTGAAAAAATGAAGGTAAGCAATGCAGTGCAGGGGGAGGCAGAAAGCCCAACAGTCTTATTTGGAACCTCTATCAAATAATAATAAAAAGAATGTCATCATATTAAACAAAGTTTAACATTAAAGGTTGTATCAGCGATAGCAGGCCCAAACATAAATGATCACATTCATAATCTTTCCTCTAGATCCGCTAGCTGCCCCCCCCCCCCCCCCCCCCCCCCATAACCAGGCTGTTAAAAACTGTCTCTGTAGGCAGCCTAGGCTCCGAGATCTGTACACAAAAACAATTGGTGCTACCGACCACTCAAAACCAAAATAAGTTCCAATCACCAACAGGGGGTGGGTGTTGTGGGGTTTTGCTTTAAGAAATGCACGTTATTGATCTTTTTTTTCATGATGCATGAAAAACACGGAAGGGAGGGGCGAGCGAGCTCAGTTTGTTTGGGATCTTGCTTCAAACACCCTACAGAAGTGACGTCACCCGCAATCGCTGATACAACCTTCAACATAGTTAAAATAGTATGGCTAGACCTCCTGTGAGTGATACAGTAGTAAAGCGTTTAGTCACAAAAATGACAAATGATGTAGTCAAAAAGCAATACACAGACAACAATACATGCAAAGCAGGTTGCAAAGCAGCAGTTAAATTATCTTTTAAACATCTTTTGTTTTGTATAGAGGAGCAGTTTTTTGCCAGAAGAGAAATGCTGTTCCATTACTTGGCGCCCCTTAATCTTATAGAAAATTGTCCTCTACTAGTAAGGCCTTTTGTAGGTGAGATTGGCGAGTTGAATAAGAATGAATCTGTCAATTAGCTATAAAATAGCTGAAATGATCATGCTCAGTTCCTG
>NC_084996.1:10836232-10883732 GCF_963854185.1 Sardina pilchardus | reverse complement strand
GCCACCATGCAGAGATGTCACAATGTTGACTGGACACGGGAAGGCTCTCTCTCAATTGCATAGTGTACACACACACACACACACAGAGACACACACACAAAATTCAACTCTCATGCGCACATGCGTGCATAAACAGACACATACACTCTCCACATAGAGTGTACATGCTGTCTCTCTCTCTCTCTCTCTCTCTCTCTCTCTCACACACACACACACACACACACACACACACACACACACACACACACACGCATACGCACACACACTAATGAGGAGCTGGCTGACTGGTCAATATTGATCAGTATTTGTGACAATGATTTGCAACCTCCTGTATTAAAAAATGGTTCCATTATTTTGTTCCTTGACAATGGGCATACGAAATTGACATTGTTGGATCTTAAATATGTCAGTGTGTGGATGTATCTAACTGTGTGTATTAAGGGAAGGGTCTTTAAAAAAAAATCTCTGTAGTGTTCTTTCCAGTGTGACATATTCTGTGTACGTGGAGAAAGACTTTGGATGCCTTGAATTTCTCGTCTGAAAAACCCAGGACTTTGTTGCATATTTCTCTCGAGAGAACAAACTGTCCTTACTGTCTTGATTTGTGTCGGAGAAGCTGGAGGACAAAGATGGACCCTTTGGCCAAAGCATGTTGTGCGACATCGAAACGCGTCCCTCTGCCTCATACAAAAGTCGCTCATCTTTTTTCTTGGAGTTCATCGAGATTTTACGTGCAGGTTTTTATTTTTATATGAGTTGATTCATTTTGGGATTATTTGTATAAATGATCGTCATCGTAGAGCCATACTTGATTATTTATTTAAATGTATTCGGTTAAAGGATCATCACAGAAGGGAGTTCTTCACCCAAGGGACATGGAGCGGGTCGAGTGCGCCATGGAAACACACACTGCCCTCTCTCATTGGCCACCCTGACAGACTCAATCCCCTGGAGAACTTTCTAGAAGAACTCAGATTGAACAAAAAAATATATTATATATATAAATATATATGAACCGCCAGAGGACCCTATCTAGGACGGACCTGCTTGGTTTTGTGTGCACTTACTAAGAACCCATCCTTCAGGGAGAGGATGTTCACCATATTACTTTATTTTTGTACCATCCCAGGTTTTTTCCGTTCTCTTTGTCGTCGTAGGTTCTCTCAGAGACATCTTTTCTTTTTTTGACTTTAAAAAAAAAAATGGAGGAAGTGTCTGCTCACTCTTATCACCTCTGCGATGGGACAAGGACTGCTGAAGGACACGCGCCGCTGTGTCGCTTTTTTTTTTTCCGTGTTAAACCTACGTGTTCGTGGGTGTGTGCTTTACTTTTTTTGTAATTGATATGCGTTCGTGTGTGCGTGTACGTATGCCTGTGCGTGTCTGTGTGTGTCACTGTGACCTTGTGTATGACACGTTTCTGCCGCCGATGCAAACCCCTCCTCCCCCCCATCTCCTCCACCCCTTCTTTTCCCTCATTTATCCCCTCTCTCAATCACCAGACCTTTCCTCTGACTCCAGAAAAAAAACAAACAACAAAAAACAAACAAAACCTTGTGTCTTCTGTCCCGTGTCTTAGACAAAATCATTCTTTTTTCCGTGTACGGTCTGTTGCACTCGGTAGAGAGTGGGGAGGATCCATGTTTTTTGTCCCCCACCCTGTGATGCACAGTACGGATGTACAACCACAGACATTAGAGTGTACCGTCTATGTTGTTTCCCCCTCTGATCAGCTGTCGTATTTGCTCAAAAGTGCCCCCTCCTCCAGCCTGGTCCGTGTTACTGTGTAGGGTGTTTAGTTCTCTCCGCATAGATATGTTCCGTCTGTCCAAAGGTGAGGGAGAAGGATGGGGGGGGGGGGGTGTTACCCTGCAGGTCACTGAGGCATTGAAGGACTTAAAGAAGGCGGATGCGTTTTTTTGGGGGGGGTGAAACTCGAGGGGGAACGATTACAAAAAAAATAAAAAAAAAGAGACCATAGCAGCTACAGCTTGATCTGCTAGAGAGCCAGTATCAGTAAGGCCGAGTGTGACGGTCTTTTAGGTCAAACAACATTCCCTTCGCACTCAGAGCCAGAACTGGGGGTTGCCAGCATCAACATCCTCCTCCTCCCCTTTGCTCTGAGGGTGGACAAGAGAAAGAAAAATAAAAAAGAATACAAAAAAAAGAGTTAAAAAAAAGGTGAGCTCCTGTCCCTGCATGTTCTGTGTCGCCTACCGAACTGCCATCTCAGGCAAAGCGCTGTCCGCAGCCTAGAGTCTAGCGTACTCTCTCAGTCAGTAACACAACTACAGCTTCAGAAGCACCACTGTGTTCCTTAATCATGTGGACCTTGCACTTAAACGAGTAGGATTAGTGTCAGTGCTGTGGCCACTATGGCCACCACCTCCCTCCCAAACAGCCTCTCAAAGCTTCTTTTTACTACCAGTGCCATTAACACCAGCCGCTAGACGCTGCGGCCACTATTGCCCCTAACGGACATTACTTCCGCACAGCTAGTCTTCTCCCTACACCCTGGCGTTCCATTCCCTGAAAAGCACTGCTGGCCGTTTGGGCAGATGTCGTCAAACCACTAGTACTGCGGCCACGGGAAGAACTCCGCTCACAATCCCTCCCCACGACCACCCCCCCCCCCCCCCCCCCCCACCTCGACCCCAGTGGATCCAGTGACTGCTCCGCTCTGTGACATTGTGTTCGTTGTCTGTCCGACTCGCATGCAGAAGTTCTGCGGCACTCTTGGCACGCTGTCCCCCGTTACGTGGGTGTGTGTGTCGTACATTTGCTGTTGTGGGAAAAAAAAAAAGAAGCGAGCGCCCCATCGATTCCCGAGCTTGCGTCTCCGTCTCTTTGTCCTCTTGTCTGTTCTTTGCAGTACTGTCTTGCTGCTCGATGGTGTTGTGAACGTTTTTTTTTATTTTTTTATTTCCCTTGTTTTGTTTTTTTTTGTTCTTCCACGTGCTTATTTATTTGTGCGTTTGCTTTGCCTGCGCCTGGGCCGCAGTGCTGACCCCAGACCTGTGGGTCACGCTGTAGCCATAGATTTTTCTCTCTCTCAGTGCAACTTGTTAGTGTGCTTCCCCTCCGCACCTTCCATGCCCCTCTTCTTTCTCTTTTTCTCTCTTTTTTTTAACATTTTCCTCCTTTCACATTTTCACTTCACTGCTCTTAGTGATGACCGGTCATCTTTTTGAAAAACTGGGTCTAACATCACAATTCTTATGGCTCCCCCACTTTTCTTCAACCATTACTGTACCATGCAATTGCTCCTGCTCTCTCTCTCTTTTTCTCCCTCTCTTTCTCTCTTTCTTTCTCTCTCTCTCTCCGTCACTGGATATGCCCCATTTTTTGTCTTTGCTTGCATCGAGATACAAGCCACCCACTCTCTCTCTCTCTCTCTCTTTCTCTATCCCTCTCTCTCCCACTCTTTCTCTATCTCTCCTTCGATACCCAGTGATCTTTTCTCTTTCTCTCCTCTCACATGTTTCTCTGCCTGTTTGACTCCCTCTCTCCTCCTCCTGACTCCCTCGATGTCAGTTCAGTTCTGAATGAACTTGGGGAAATGTGTTTGCATGCTTATATTATCATGGATGATGTCAACTAGATGCAATGAAAATTAAACAAGTGATGCTCAAAAAGCAAAAAACTGGCAATGAACTTGATACTAATATTACTAATATGACAGACAAAAAGGAGACAAACATCAGTTCTGACCTGTGTGATCCAAACCAGTGAAGACGAAGAACATTGTTAATATTGTAAATCTTCCTTCAGTGGGTACTCTTGTTTTTCTTTTTTCCTTTTGTCAGTTCTGTTCATTTTGTTGATTACAGGTTTACTTTTTTCTATGAGTTGAAGACGATGCTGAAATTGGAAATTAGGGCAAAGGTAACGTTTGCTGGTCAGGTTGGCCGTTTTAGACAGGAATAATTAAAAAAATAAATACTGTGAAGAGGGTGATGTAGGGGTGGCGGCGAAGCTGAAGCAATGGCGAAGCTGCAGCTGAATGTTGGCTAAAATAAAGGATATGTATCAAATGACGACTGCGGTGTTGTTCTTTTACCCCCCCCAGACCAGAAAGTATACTGTATATACACTATGTCTATGTCTGAATCTGTCCCCTCTCTTTCTTTCTCTCTCTCACTCTTTCTCTGTCTGTCTCTTCATCCCTGGCTGTGCATTAAGTTGTGCGTAATTATTTAGCTACTTCATCATAAATTCTTTATTGAAGGCGCACTTTATCTAAATGCAAAGTAGAGGGGAGCTGTGCAAGTGCAGCACAGTGTGTGTGTGTGTGTGTGTGCGTGTGTGTGTATGTGTGTGTGAGTGTGCGCGCACGACTATGTATGTGTGTGTGTGAGTGCCTCTATCTTCCGTCAAACACTCGACCTACTCTCATCCCGATCCTCTCTCATTCTCCCTCTCCCGCTTACCTCTGTCTATTCCCCATAGTCAAGCTCACCTTTAACCCCTTTAATCTCCTGAAAGCACTATGGGTTTTATGGAACCCACTTAAGGCTGCTTGGGAAGACACTATTTTACTGTTCATAGCGTCAACCTTTTTTTGTGTTTTTATTTATTTCTGTGTGTATTTGTTTGTTCGTTCATTTATTTATTTATTTACTTACTTCTACTTGGAATGACCAGGCACTTCCCATCCATCTCTCTGGCTGATGAGAGTGCTCAGTCACTTGAATGACTGGGTCGGGGTGTGGTGATTAGGCCTGGTTAAACCAAGCATGGCTCTGTGCACTGATAGAGTGCCTGCTGTCAGCTATGGCTGTGGGCGTTGGGGGGCGGAGGGGGAGAGGGTGTCGGGGGTTGCTGTGTGGAGGGCTTGAGTGGGGAGTCGAGTCCACAGAAGTGAAAATTAAGGAAAAAGAGCTGGCAACTGTGTGATGTGCCTGTGTGTGTGAGGGAAAGTGATAACAAAAGAGAGAGTCGTGTGTGTGTGTGTGTGTGTGTGTGTGTGTGTGTGTGTGTGGGTGTGCGTGTCTTAGAGGATGAAAGTGTTCAGAGGGAGAAAAAACAGAGGGAGAAGAAGGTATAAAAGCCTTTTTACACCAAGCCAGAGAGAGAAAGAGAAAAAGAGAGGGGGAGACAGAGAGAGAGAGAGAGAAGAGGAGGAGGGCTGAAATTAGAGAGAGCTGTCGTGCATGCACACACAGCGTGAGCGGGCGAGCGTATGCGGGCGAGAGATAGCGGAAGGGAGATGGGGAGAAGAAGGAGAGAAAGAGAGAGAGAGAGAGAGAGAGAGAGGAGGAAGAGGAGGACGAGGAGGAGGAGGGGAGAGATTGAGCAGCCGTGGCAGCAGGAGGAGGACAAAGACGAGGAGGAAGAGGAGGAGGAAGAGGAGGAGGACAGGTCCGTATATAGACATGCTCTTTGCGGGTGAGGAAAGCACCTGCAGCGTGTCACCTCGGCGAGCAGCGTGAGACCAACACGGGGGACGGAGGAGAGAGGAGGAGGAGGAGGAGGAAGAGAGGAGAAAAACAAGAGAAAGAGAGAGAGAGAGATGCCGCCGAGGTGCCGACACGGCAGTTAGCGCCGCTATACGCCACCGAGGGAGGCGGGGACCCGGGGGTGGGGTTGGGGGGGATGTCTCCATGGCAACGTTCCCACAGTGGCAAAAAAAAAAAAAAAAATCATTTAGTCGGAAAGACATTTCACTCAGTTCACTGAGCTGAGAGAGAGAACGAGAGAGAGAGAGAGAGGGAGGGAGAGAGAGAGAGAACAACAAGAGAGTCTGAAGGGGGGAGGTGCCTGTGTGTAGGCTATGTGATGAGGAGCTGTTCACATTACACTGGGGGCAGTTCTGGCCATGCTGCTAGCTTAACATAATTAACGTTACGGCTAAACATTTTTCTCTGAATGCGCCGCAGAGTGCAGAGCATGCGACCACTTCTGTCACCATCACAAGGATCTCACCGGACCAACAGAGAAGCAGCGACAACAAGATATGTTACCCGGGTGCTCTTTTACTTGGCCCTAGCAATCGTGTGCTGTACACATGCTGAGAAAATGTCCCTCTGTGCAAATGGCAGGCTACGGTGTTAGTGTGCTGACCCAATGTTTGGTGCAGTGTGTTAGTTCTAGTGACCCAATTATTGATGTGAGTGTATGGGTGTGTTCCTGCTGATTACCTGTTGTGCAGTGTCCAGATGGCCCTTGTCTGAGCCGGACGGGACGGTGTGTGTTTTTCGGCAACACCACCTGGAGGAATTCTCCTGGGATCAGCAGATTGCACGTTTAAAAAAGAAGCTCTAAAAGCAAGCGTGCATGCGCGTACACACACACACACACATACGCACGCACGCACGCACGCACACACACACATACGCACGCACACACACACACACTCGCACGCGCACACACACACACACACACACACACACACACACATACACACACACATTCTCTCACAGACACACACTCACACTCTCTCTCTCACACACACACACAAACACACACTCTCCCCCCTATCTCACAAACACACAAATACACACACACACACAAACACACTCTCTCTCTCTCTCTCTCTATTCCACATAGACACACAAAAGACACTCGCTCTCCCTCTATCTCACACTCTCTCTCTCTCTCTCTCTCTCTCCCACACACACACACACACACACACACACACACACACACACCAACACACATTCACTCCTATCCGTAAACACACAGAGAGACTCCTTAATCCTCTCTTACTGTAACAGAATGATGTGCACCACATGCTATCTGTTGGACACCACTACTTCCCCATCTGCCTGAGCATCAGTCTCATTCATTTTTTACCGTCTTGTTGACACACATTTTTATTTACCCTGCACCGTAAATTCATGTCTTTTCACATAGAATATAGGCATGTTGTTGTAGCATTATAGCATAATATGTTTTGAATATATTTATCTAGATGTCAGAGATTGATTGTTGAACAAATAAAGTCATAACGTGAAAATTATACTGACTTCTAAATTCACACAGGTCTGTCACACTGACTAGTTTTTTTTACTTGCATTACATTTTAGGCTTGAGGTCCTAGTTATAATTCTTAACTAATTGATGGTGTAATTGCACAATTTACTACAGTGTAGGCATATCATTTTACACATGCTATAGTAGCCTATACAGTTATATGTTCCATATCCGGTAAGCTACCACAGAATTGTACAAAAGCATCGTCCCATTCTTTTTGTGATTATAGGCTGTAGCAGATGCCGTAGAGACAATTTATCAACAATAAATCTCACGTTGCAGGCCAGAGTTTTGGTCCCTCAAACCCATAGCCATGTGTATGCTGCCGTATGAAAGTATTCTGTTTGATTCCAGCTGATCTGAGGGCAAGGTGGCTTTAGTGCCATGTTGTGAACATGACGGATCATCCAAGCTTACTCCACAAATGCTGAAGTCACCTCAACACTATAAGGCAAATACGAGAGTCAATCACGTAGACCCGTGGGGAGATTATCCAAAGTGGCCTTTCCTCATCAAAGGCAGGTTTCTGCTCTATTCTTCACAAGTTTATCCAAAGAACGCCTGATAATGGGATCAAAGCATGTCAAATAAAAGCCTACAAGTCACTACACCTGAATGTAGGCACAACAAAACATGATAAACATGACAAAGAACCGCTCTGCGTTTAGTATTGTGCAAAACTAAACTCCCAGCAACTGCTGAGCTTTGCAGACACAGTCTGGTTATTGAGAGGCTCTCTTAATGCAGCTAATGAAATAATCATTATGCTGCTCCCCAACTAGCAGGTAGCTCAACTGCATTATTTCAAGAAAGGCCAGTCCAACAGCAAATGTGTTAGCCTACTACATCAGCACTTGGTGAAAGAGAACATTGTAATATTCTGCCTGAGGTTGGTTAAACAACAACACTCACTTAATCAGCATCTGGGTCCGTAACTGAAAACTACAATTTAAGGCTTACTGTAGGTGATTTAATTTGGCCACATCAAATTTAGAGAAGGATCTGGACTTATTTCACATGTAGCCTAATGTGTACCGATTCTCCCTCCAATGTTTTTCGTTGCCTGCTCCGAAATGAAACTGTGCCCAAAAGCCCATGCAGCTCGCTGAAAAAGAGCTTGTAATTGAACATTAGATGATTGCAGTGTTGTCCACCTCAAGGCTGTCAGTGCTGATCACATGGAAGAAGATACATGACCAACCAATTTGGATCGAGTCAATTTTAATTTTCTCTGACGTATTGCCAGCAGGTGCTGATCTGTGTTCTTCATGGCCTTGTATGTGAATCGTGTAAAAATCTGCCATACTGTAGGTCACTGTGGTGTGGACAACAAGATTAATATACCATCTTCATAGGTTCAAGCATGACATGAATAACAGCACATATAGATAGATACACACATGTGTACTAGCCTACCATGTGGGTCTTGACCATACTGCATACAGATAGCTGAATGCCTGAAGCTATGCTCTCATGCATAGAAATTAAAACAGAAATGTAATAAGCAAGAAAAAGAAAGAAAATGGTTAGCATGGCAATTATTGGCTTTTGTTTCGCAGAGCAAAGAAGACAGCCACAACAATAGCACATTGTGTTAATATAGCGCTTGTCAAGGCATCCAAAGTGCTTCACAGTGAAAGGGGAACCTCACTAACCAATGACAATGACAATGAATTGCAATCCAATCAATTTTAAATGCACCCTCAATTTACTTTCAGACACTTCTAAACAAATAAACCAATGATTTTATTTTAAATCACGCATGTGGAGATCCAAAGAGTCACAGATCCCCACTGTTTCAACACATAGGCCTACTGTATGCACAAATGTGTGAGAGACAAGAGCGCAAGAGAGCCAAAAGAATAAGAGGGACAGAAAGAGTGAGAGATATCTTATTTGGCACTCGGCCCTTGTGTGCGGTCCAGTTGTTTGTGTTGTGTTCTTAATCTGGAGCCCAGGGCGCTTTCTCAGCACCGCACGGAACACAAAACCGTCGTTGGGTCACTGCCGGAGCCGGAGCCGGACCACTGACTGACAGAATGTTAGCAACGAGCCAGCGTGGCCAGTATGGTGTACTAGCGGGGGCCTAATGCCGAGCCTGAAATTGGGTTAAACTGATGCGGTGCATCCCTTCTCTTCCGTGGGTGGTTTTGAGTGTGATGAGCTTTGATGCTCTTTGCTGTTCGCCGAGGCTGTGCCGTGGGGTTGCCATGGGGGAATTGATTCTATTGTTGGAACGAGAGAAAACATCGCAGCGTGAGCCCCGGACGGATGGCAGGTTAGCTCACTGCAGGATCCTCTGATATGAAATCAAGATGGCTTAGATCAAGAAGTGTCCTAGGCCTTATGTGCGCCATCAAGATAATTAAATAATACATTTAAAAATGTAATTTTAATAAAGTAAAATGAATGAGGTAAAACCATGGAAAACGTAATGTGTGACAGCACTGCAAAGGGGGGGTTATTCTCTTGCCACTAGATCAATTCGACTAAATTGTATTACAAACCCATTGTAACAGCCAGGTGCTAAACATAGACTTCCCTGCCTGGATCACCTGAAATGAATCTGGGGGACAGGAGTGAAAAGAAACCTTCAGGGGTAGTGTCCCAGGGGCATAGAAATTAAATTAGCTCAGACCAACCTGTCTAAAATGAGGTTAATGTAATAGATTTGGACATTTATCTGTGTGTCCAATAATGGTGACATTGCAAGACCGGTAGCGTAGGCTCCAACTTTATTTCAAGAAGAGTCTGCACA
Source organism: Sardina pilchardus (assembly GCF_963854185.1). Lineage (NCBI taxonomy): Eukaryota > Metazoa > Chordata > Actinopteri > Clupeiformes > Clupeidae > Sardina > Sardina pilchardus. The sequence goes on along the minus strand of NC_084996.1, from coordinate 10,873,999 downwards.
TACTGTATTGTTGCACAGTAAGGCATGGTGTCTCTTTTTTGCAAATTATTAGATTTATTTTGGGCTTTTCTAGGCTGTTCTGACAGTGAAGAGTAGACAGGAAATGAGTGGAAGGGATATGGGGTGTGGGATCGAGAAATTATCTGGTTCCTCACAAGCTCTGTGGGCCTTTTATGTGGTATGGGATTCTGCAGTTTGTACCACAAGTTTTCCCCAACTATGGCAATATTAATAGCAACACATAACTCAAAGCATAGCAGAGACTAAAATACCAATATATCAAGAACACACTTTCTGGTGCATTCAGTTTAGGGGGTGCTGGCCATACTACAACCTTAAACAATTACATTATTCCATAAATCACATTATAGTCATTCTGCATTCATGCAAGTACTTCCAGTATTGGTCTGATAACTAAGCACTCAGAATTCTTGCTCTTTATTTAATGTATTAAAATGTATTCAGAGCTACTAAAAGAGCATGGCTTTACAAGTCAGAGGGCTAAATGATGCACAGTCATTCTCAAAAGTGTCCCTTTGCTGTTCAGACCAGAAGCAGCATTAAATTAATTTGCTGTTAACTGATAACTTTTAGATTTGATAATTGTCTATAGGCTACTTCTAGGCTGCAGAATTTGGAAAACTTCCTGGCAAATAAACGGTTTATTTTATTGAAATTATTACCATTAAATAACAAAAAATAGCAACATATTTTCTGACCCTATTCAGAAATCTGAGCTACAGTATGAGCAAAAAGCTTGCATTCTGCATTCTGGTATGCTGGGAATGAAGTGGAATTCAGCTTTTCTATTATGTCCTTGCTCATGGTCCCCTGTCTATTTTAAAATGTATTTAGTCTAGTATACTTGGCTGACATCTAGTGTTTAATAAGATTGTTGCACATTGATATGAACTCAAGCGACTTACTTGGCTAGCGTGCCAGTGTTTTGAGGCCTCGTTAAAATTAGCCTTGTCCCCAAGGTATATCAATAAATACGTCCAATCGTTGGCAGAGGATACTAGTTGAAGCAGTGCCATACATTTAAGTTGTTTTAGAAATGTAAATTAAGTAACGATTGAACATCTTCTTACAGCTAGATGTCAGCTCATCCATCGTCAGCAGTGTTTGTGTTCACTGTTCAGTCAGTCACTATTCGATTAACCAACCTTGAACAATCTTTCCAACAGGCATGAAGTGTGGATAACAGAGTGAAAGCTACAGATTGTTTGTCAACACGCATTTCAGGAAAGCCGATGTAGTTAGTAACTTCCGAAACGCACTCTCAAATGTACGGATTTAAGCGAAAATAAAACCTTGGCGAGTATAACTTTTCCAACCACCAACACCCCCTCAGAAGACAGACTATTGCGTTTTTCTCTTACTGAGCACGGAAATATAAACGCCAGGTAAGTAGCCTTTTGCGGCTTGCCAGCTAACTAGCTAGCTTGACTGGCTAGGCAATTGAATGGGCTAAATGGCAATGTTGCTTACCCCAAAGCAGTATGGTATATTGTTCGTTATGAACATAATTGCACTAATTGATACATTGTAATGTGTGAAGTATTTATACTTCTAGCGGGCGATGTATTAGTAATGTAATTTTGGTAATGATTAACCTTTGTTTAGGTTATTATCAAGTTGATGTTAGCCAATTTAGCTAATGTTAGTTGATGAGGTTATGCTAACATTATCAGGAAAGGATAAACAGCTTGTTTTACGGTGTATAGAGTGAAGCATTGTATCTTTTGATTAAATAGTTTACCCAGACTATTCATATTTGGTGGCGAAGTTAAAATGTTGGTATAATGAAGATGGTTAACTGAATGGTGAAGGGTAAAGTTAACTGATAGGCCTACTTCAAAATGCTGATTGTAATGTTATGTTTTTAGTTTAGCCTCGTATGTGTCACGCACTTCAACACATATTCCATAATATACCCAGTCTACTAATGTTAGTCACAGAAGGGGGTGTAAATGCAGATGCAATGTGTAATGTGTAATGTTGAGGAGATTTAGTGTTGTTACTGTTACTTATTGTACCTTTACTCACTATACCCGTACTCGAAATCTTTCTTCAACATTAAAACTGTTCCTTTTTATTAAAAGACGCATGGTTGCGGGCTCTACACACATGGAGCCACCCTCCAAACCAGGTGCGAACCAGGTGGCCGACGTGGTCTTTGTAATAGAGGGAACGGCGAACCTAGGACCATACTTTGAGTCCCTCAGGAAGAATTATATCTTACCTGCCATTGAGTGAGTATACTTTTCCTTAGCACCAGTACTATTTGTTACCATGGTGTTAATGGCATGCTGTCCCCAAACTCACTGAAATTGTCCTTATACGACAGGTATTTCAATGGTGGTCCACCAGCTGAGACAGACTTTGGGGGGGATGTAAGTGTTGTTGTTTTTTTTCTGTACACACCATTTTAGTAAATTATACACTTCATGAACTTCCGCTAAATAATCACTCAAGACATTATGTTATATATTGACATTTTGAAATATGAGGTATCTTGCTTGTGTTTATTTCTCAGTAGCACATGCTGTTTTGCTGTTTCTCCATCTCTCCTCTAGTATGGCGGAACACAGTATGGACTCGTGGTGTTCAATACAGTGGACTGTGCCCCGGAGTCCTACGTCCAGTGTCATGCTCCCACCAGCTCAGCCTTTGAGTTTGTCTCCTGGATCGACAGCATTCAGTAAGAACTCATTTATGCTCTCCTGGACGGGTCCGCTACATGTCTGCCACGGTGTTTACATTTTGACTCCGTTCCAAATTGCAGTTGTAAGAACTTTGACGGATGGCTGATTGTGCATTAGGTAAAATTTGATGGGATGCAGGTGAGCACCAGTTCAAGAGAATGACACGTATAGTAATGACCTCTCTCAGCTCAGCCGATTCACCAATCCATGCCGTTTCAGTGCATTCTCAGTACTGGGTCAGCAAGCTGCACTGAGAGGTCTGAATTGAACTGGGTTGACAGGCTGTGAAGGTGCCCAGAGATGGTTTTTTTTTTTCACACCCTGCGGAGAGCTGAAAGCAGGGTCCATGACATCGGTGGGAGAACGTTCTGGTAGGATGTGTTGAGGTGTAAGTGCTGCCGTGTCCCCTGTGCGGCAGGTTCATGGGTGGCGGTGCGGAGAGCTGCAGTCTCATCGCCGAGGGCCTCTCTGTGGCCCTGCAGCTCTTTGACGACTTCAAGAAGATGAGAGAACAGATGTGAGTTGCTCGTGCTGGCGAGAGGACTCCTAGTAGTAGTCCTAGACACACCCATATGTATACACACGCACACACACACTCACACACACTCTCTCATACACACCCTCCCACTCCCATTCCCATTTAGTCACTACTATCATCTTTCAATTTCTTTCACACCATCCACCTGGTCACAGCAAGGACAAGGAGCCGCTAGGCATGTACGTAAGAAGTTAATGTTCAGTGACATCTCTCACACACACATCTTCACATACACTCTCAGCAGTATTTACGGGTTATAACCGTAACCGTATACTTATGTATAAATTACTTTGATGTTGTGTGTGTGTGTCTCTCTTGCATATGTGTGTCTCTTCTGTGTGTGTGCGTATGTATGTGTGTGTGTTTTTTTTCAGTGGGCCAACCCATAAGGTGTGTGTGCTTCTCTGTAATTCTCCGCCTTACTTGCTGCCTGCGGTGGAGAGTGTCAGCTACACAGGCTGCACTGCTGACAACCTGGTCCAGATCATCAGAGACGTGAGTTATAACCAGCCTCAAGACATGGATACCCTTTCAGACAAGATACATTTAAAATGTCCTAAACATTGAAGTATTTTTCTTAAAACAAACCAATTAATTAATGGATCAAGTGTGTTTCTTTTATACGGCCATAGACTCATTGGAATGTCAGCTTAATTCATCATGTACAGTACATTCATTTTTGCAAACCTGGTAGGAAGAACTTGAGGGTTTCCATGAGGCTTTTTCTTCCATACATAGCCTGTACTTGAGCATGCCCCTTCATTAAGTGTTTTTGATCTTTCTAATTGTGGACTCTCCACAGACCTTATTGACTGCTTTTACCAAAGAGGCTTTGCAGACATTGATTAGTTGACATAGCTGGCTAACATAGACATAGTTGACAGCAGCAGAGTAGTTTCATTCTGATCATGTCTGTCCACTTCCCCACAGAAAGGAATCCATTTCTCAGTGGTAGCACCACGGAAGCTTCCGGCCCTGAGGGCTCTCTTTGAGCGAGCGTCACCAGTGACCGGACCGCCGGAGTCGTCGCTGCCCGATTACTGCCAGGACCCCTTCCACATGGTGCTGGTGCGAGGCATAGTGTTGCCAGGTGAGACCACACTGAGAGCCTCGAAAGCCTAATTCCACTCACTGCATAATTCATCAGCATTGGCCTTGGGTACTTTTAAAGGAAGCGTATGTAAAAAAAATATTTAAATTAATCATAAAATGGCCCTGATATGTCAGTAGACATTAAGAAATCATGCTCATTTAAAATACTTATATCACTGACAATGTAGTCTGGCCAGGATATTGGCATTTAAAAAGTGAAGTTGCAGCCCTCAACTGATGTTGATGTTTACATATTTAGTCCGTGAGCCAGAGGGGTTGGTCGTTACCGAAAACAACTTTTTCAAACAACTTTTTCAAAATTATCTGTATCAATAATTATTATCTAAAATATATTTACCTCAGACTTTCAACTCAACATATCAACAAATTAGCCAAGGGTAATAGTACACTACTGTTTATGTCTTTGAAAAAAACGGCATCTCTGATACAAGACTGTAAATCACCCCCTCCAAATCAGATACTATGGGTAAATTATACATTTCCTGAATCCTTAGGGTCATGCCAGTATTTCAGTGTTTGGATTTTGTTTCTCTGATGCTCCCAGGTGCCACAGGATTAAAAGACAAAAAATGGCAGGGAAATGGTAGGGAAATGTGTGTGATTAAAGGTTTGAAGAGCTCCAGGGTTGGCTGTACTTATCCAAAATGTTCACAAAAGGATTTAAATGAAAGCTCAGAGTCTCCCCTTTAAAACGATACCAAACATAACAAAATAAAATATTCCAGTGTTCTGCTTGATTTATACACATTATTTCTTTAACCTTAGTTTACATTATGTGTCATAACTCAAAACAGCTACTCTTGTCAGATGGCCATCATACATCATTGAAAAGCTGAGATTCCAGGCTTTCAGAAAATGTATGGTAGCCTTTGCCACCTTTTCGGTAACGGTTTCCATAATTTGAGGCCCTGGCTCACGGTCTAATTATGTGTTTTGGCCTGATGCCTGATGCGCCACAGTCTCCACCTGTCTACTAATCACAAAGTCAGTGGTGTTTCGGCATCCGGGTTGCTAACTTCGACTTGGGGAGGGGGAGGGGATACCGGTGGGTACCGGGGGTACTGGTTTTGGACACAATCCTACATATGGTTCCTTTAACTGTGGATATATATTTTTTAAATAATATGTGATTTTTAAAAAAAAATTGGAAAACAAAAATTGTGAACTCTGTCAGTATTAAAACGTGCAAGCAAGCATTGCAGAGGTTGCCATTACCAGCACAAACATACATGTGTTATCAAACTGCGCTGTCTATGATTGACATCAGTATGGATAATTGTTTGGTATTTGAATTTCCATTCCAATATTTAGCCAATGTAAATCAAGTGGTAAGCCTTTAATTTGGCAACTAACTAGACTGAGCAGGTTAACAGCCACATGTTGGTTTTAATTCTCAACAATTGTTTATGTTGTCTTTACCTTTTTCTAGCAGCTTCTGGAGGCAGTGCTGGGGCCGTATCCCTCAAGCCAGTTTTACCCCCCCAGCCTATGGCTGGAAATCAGCCTCCTATTGGTGCAACCTCCCAGGCTCCCCAACAAATCAACCCAAATCATCCATACCAGGTATTTAGGACCTCTATAAGAGCTGTGAATTGCATTGCAGAAGTAGAGAGTTATAAATAGGTTAGTGGCTTAAGTGATTGAAGCGGGAGGGCCAAACGATGTAGCTTGTTTTGTGGACAGCTTAATTTGCTCAAGTGGGGAGGTGTGTGGCCATTATTTTGTGTAATGTGCGGCTAATCATCCTCTCCCCACCATCACCCCTCCCTCAGGCACCTCCCTCGCTCAATGCTGCGGCCGCCGCAGCCGCCATGGCCGTAGAGGCTGCCAATAACCAGAAGAACCGCTGTAAGTCTCTCTCTCTGTCTCTCAGAACATGTCTCTCTGTCTCTTTCTCTCTCTTTCTCTCTCTCTCTTTCTGTCTCTCTCTCCCTCACTCACACATTTTCTTTCTCTTGGAGCATTATATCTTTGGTAAGCAAATAATTAGGTGACAGATGGTGATAGGCTTCACCCCCATTATCTATGGAATATGCTTGAGCTTGACCTAAAATGGTGGCTTAACCCAGTGGCGCTGAGAAAGTAAAAGTTGAAGAAGATCAGTGTAAGAGCCATCATATTGTAAGAGTGAACTCCATACTTCATGGAGTTCAAACAATTCATGGACATCATCATATCTTGAATTTCCCCTTGGGATCAATGAAGTGTCTGTCTGTCTGTCTGTCTGTCTGTCTGTCTGTCATCTGTAATCTGAGTTGTTGTAATCCTGCAGTCCCTGGAATGATGAACACGGGTCCCCCCTTCGGCAATCAGCCCACGCTTCCTTCGGTGGGCGGAGTCAAACTGCCCCCCTCCAGCCAGCCCAGTTTGGCCACGGTTACCACGGTCTCCACGCCGCTGATGCCCCAGCAACAGGTCCCGCCTCCGCAACAGCAACAGCCGCAGGTCCCGCCCCCTGGGCAGCCCGTGCCCATTCAGCAGCCCCAGCCAGTTCCCCAACAGCAGCCAGGGCCCAATCAGCAGACTCCTCCTTCCTCGCAGCCTGGCATGGCCATGAACATGGTCAGTGTGTAACGCCCCTTCACTCGCATCTTCCTGAGCCAGCATTCTCAATCCGCCATGTCCTCATCCTCACTGTGATCTCCTCCTTATGCCCACCCCCACCCCCACCCCCACCCCATCCCCTCTATTCGTCTGTGTCTTTTTAGGTTCAGGCGGGTGTGGCTGCAGCTACGCCCATTGGCCAAGCGCAAGGAGCCAATAAGATTGTTGCATGGAGTGGAGTGCTGGAGTGGCAAGAGGTGAGAGATTTTTCTGCATGCTGTGAAAAAAAAAAATCAGAAAAATGGATTACTGTACATTAACTGTAAAAATCCCCTTTTAGTCTCGAAATAGACGTCACTGTCAGTTCCTCTTGAGTGTACACTGCTATTTTACATAGTTCACACTTTTTCCATCCAGTTTATGACATGGGAAATTGCGTCTTAATTTGTTTTCAAAATTGGGTCAATGGCCTTGATTGACTGGAGCCTGATTAATCTTGCCAGCTGCATTATTAGTTTGAAAGGAAAAGCTGGTTGGGGGATTGTCTCTGTGTGTTCCTCCTGATATATGACCTGGCCCTCCGAGGAGACATGGGTTGGAGGTTCACTAAAACTGATTGGCTCATTGACTTAAGGCGGTTATCCAGTGATTCATGTCAGAGAGGGAGCCATGGGAATCCATTGATTTGGGGTTGCAATCCCAAGGCCATCTCAGGCCCACACCTGCTGTGTATGCTGAACACCCAACCCAAACACTGTCACTCATGAGAAACAGTTCTGTTCCGGGAGACTAATGGAATTCTTACATTCATTTGATTAATCAGTTAATTCATTTAATTGATTGATTTCTGTTGGAGCTGTTCTTTAGTCAACCATTTCAAAAATGATGGAAACAATGGAATGGATGGAATAGATGGAAGTGGATGGAAACAATAACTTGTGAATGCAACGCAACCATATGTTGCTTTTGCCTGATGCTTCTGTCATTAAGGCATGTAGATTAGAAATCCAGTGGCTATATTTTTCTTGAGGAGCGCCCATTTTCTGGGTTTGGTGCAATTAATCAGGTATTGATCCATTATCAATCTGCCAATGACGGGGAGAAGACGGACAAGGTCAGTTTATTTGCCGAAGGCTGTGCCCTGCGCTGTGGATTGCTGCGCTGGGCTGTTGCCGGGGTGATTGCTCATGTTCCAGAACCCCCCAACAAAGCATAAATCACACAAGTCCATAACTAGCTCAGAGGTCAGTGTGGAGGTCACATCTATGTATTATAATGCTAACTTCTTCATGCCTTTTGACACCATGCTTTTCCATGTCTATCTCCCTCTGTAGAAGCCGAAGGCCTCCATGGACTCCAATACTAAACTCACACGCTCCCTGCCCTGCCAGGTGCAAGTCAACCAGGGGGAAAACCTGTGAGTACACCACCACCTGCTCTTGTCTGATGCCAGTGTGACGAATATGTGATAGCCAATGCCCAAGGTGACCTGCTGTCTTGTCCTCTGTTGTGTTTTTTTCTCTCCCAGAAACACTGACCAGTGGCCACAGAAGCTGATCATGCAGCTCATCCCACAACAGCTACTGGTAATAAATAAAGAAATAAATACTAATGATGATATCAACAATAAATACCTAATAGGGTTCTTAGTAGAGCAAATAAATCAACTCATCAATCAATGGGTGTGAGTCAGTCACATTTTATTTCTGTAGTGCTTTTGTGTAAAGAAAACCGCAAAACAAGTACAGTACACCGTATACAGTAGCACAGCAAAACAGTTCAGAAACGCCTGGAATTATTAACGATAAAAATGAACAAAGTAGAGACCAATGTTGCATAATGAATATTAGGGGTGGAGTGGACCATAGTCGATCCATACGGACCGCCTCTCCTGGTGTGGCTGGCAGGTGAACCGTGCAGCGGCTGCAAAGTTTAAATCGATGCTCAGCTGCAGTGAGACGAGAAAGAGAACACGTGTGTGTGTGTGTGTGTGTGTGTGTGTGTGTGTGTGTGTGTGTGTGTGTGTGTGTGTGTGTGTGTGTGTGTGTGTGTGTGTGTGTGTGTGTGTGTGTGTGTGTGTGTGTGTGTGTGTGTGTGTGTGTGTGTGTGTGTGTGTGTGTGTGTGTGTGTGTGTGTGTGTGTGTGTGTGTGTGTGTGTGTGTGTGTGTGTGTGTGTGTGCGCGCTAAAGGCAGCTTACAGTGACCAGTCATGGATAGGTTACAGGAGGAGGGAGGGGAAGAACTGCGGTAAAATAGCGTTCACGTTTGATTTTCGGCCTAGCCCAGGCTGTTCTAGATTGTTCGATTTTTACTTTTTCGGTGGCTACATTCGGACATGACTCTCCAGCTTAATTGTACGGGCGAGTTCATGTTCATAGAACGAATGCTATGTACTGTGCTAAGGAAAGCAACATTTATTGCCACCATTGAATGAAGTGACTGACTTACTCTGACTAGAATGCATAATTATCTATCTACACCTAGAAGTAACCCACTCTTATAGGAGCATTCTCCAGAGATGTGACTTAAAAATCCATACGTTTAGTAGTCATTACCAAGCTATTACAGTAGTCTAGTCTGCAAGTAATAAAAGCATGTGTTAATCTCTCAGTGACAGTACCTGAGAGAGAAAAGGCTATACGTTTGCATTTTTTTTCTGAGGTGATAAAAAGCATTTATGAGCTCATAATGTACTTGCAGCTTTGATTTAAAGATAATAAAGATGTTTCCACGCTGCTTATTAAAGAAACATTAGGCTCTTGGTCTCTCTGAACTGCTGTGTTAAATGTTTGTTTGGTGTTGTTGTTGTCACCATTGAGAATGTGTAATTTCATGTGTATGTAAACCCACACTTGTACACCTACGCTTGCTTACTCGCTCAGTCTTTCCCTTAGAGGAAAATCAATCAAGTTTACTATGTAGATTAGAAGCTTGGATGTAAAAACAGTGACTTTGTATAGGCAGAAATTGTCTGTTTGTCATAAACCAAGAGCCCTTCACTCATTCTGTCAAAACTAGTAATTCTCATATATCAACATATTGATAAAGAATATGTAATGACAACATTACTAAAGTATATAACAAGTAAATGCTGGGTTTGTTTTGGACAATACGGTCAACCTTAATTGCATGGATGTACATACATTCTCCATTCATTTTGGTTTTTTACAATTTGTTTGTTTGTTTTACTTCAGCCAGCCTTGTAACTGTCAAATGGTGTAGACCTTGATGGAGCTCAAGCAGCTTTTACAAGCACAGTGTTACAGGGGGTGATCATGACTGTTGTAGGGGCTGATTCTCATGTTTCCTTGCCACATGCCATTAATACAGTGTCTCTTTCTCTCTCTCTCTCTAACAGACGACGCTGGGGCCACTGTTCAGAAACTCACGTATGGTGCAGTTTCTATTCACCAACAAAGATGTGGAGTCACTGAAAGGCCTCTATCGCATTATGGTCAATGGCTTTGTGAGTACAGATGTTGCACTTCTGTGGCTCGCTCACAGACCCACCACACACAGGTTTTTACATTGTACACATGGAAGTACCAAAGCATATCCCTTTTTGCTGGATTTGTTGAGTCTCGTTCATTGAAGATATGAAGCTGCAGCCGGCTCCGTTGGTTCGAGAGGGCACAGGGTAACGTTGTGATCACGGGAGTGTTTTTCCCCCGTGACTGAAGTTATATCTGTTTATCTCAAAATCAGTGACCCGGTATAGCTGTTGGTCCAAGGGAAGAGAATGTTTCTCAGTAGCTCAAGCGTTTGACTCTAGAAGTGGAGTAGGCGTTCACTCCTGTGACTTCAGGACTCTGCTACTGTGACTTAAATGTGCCACCAGGGGGAGTATGTCACCAAAGTTAGTTTCATAGTGGACATGGCATAAAGATTTAGCATTGACGGCCTCTGTCCTCTGGTTCGAATTTTGTTACTTGTGTGAAATGTTGTTGATACAGAATACATTACGTTACAATACAATACAACATACATTAAGGTGGAATAATGCTACCATAGCATAGATGAAGCCAATGCATTAAATACATTTTCAGTTGTAGGTAGGAGGTAGCTTGGGAATATTTTCTTCAGCTGCCCAAATTAGAATAAAAAAAGTCTGATGTCACATGATGTTATGAAAAAATTAGATATGTGTCACGTAAGCAAAAAAAAGTCAGGGTTGGCTTGGTAATGTAAACATAGCCTGTGTGTGTGTGTGTGTGTGTGTGTGTGTGCGCTTACGTGTGTGTGTGTGTGTGCAGGCGGGCTGTGTGCATTTCCCCCACAGCGCTCCATGTGAGGTGCGGGTCCTGATGCTGCTCTACTCCTCTAAGAAGCGCATCTTCATGGGCCTCATACCCAACGACCAGAGCGGCTTCGTCAACGGCATCCGCCAGGTCATCACCAACCACAAGAACCACCAGCAGCAACAGCAGCAAAGAGTGGTGAGGAAACACACACACACACACACACACACACACACACACACACATACTTAACTGGACTCATTCCTATTCACAGTTCACACACAGGTGTCCATTTAAATTCATATATAAATAGATTCTATTTATCTGATACACCTGTATAGATGTATGCATACTTATTTATATGTTTGTGCTGTTCACTCTTGCATACATGCACGCAGCATATGTATTGGTTAAACACACACACACACACACACACACACAAACACTCTCTCTCACACACACACAAACACTCTCTCTCACACACACACACACACACACACACCTGTGGTGCTGACTGAGCCTCTCTCTGGCAGGGTTTAAATCCAGCGGCTCAGATGCAGCAGGGCCAGGTGCAGCCCAATCAGAACTTCCTCAACCGTGCACCTGGTGCTCTCCAGGGTGCCCACGGCAACGTACAGCAGCAGGTAACCCCCAACACACACACACACACACACATGCACACACACACACACGCATGCACATACACACACACACCTGATCAGATGTTAGTATCCCTGTTTCCTACATGTTCTGCACGCCTCCACTGTTCTCTCATGCATTCTCCAGCGTTCTTGAGTTCTCCACAGTTCCACAGTTTTTTCCCTCACACGTTCCTTCGGTGTTCTGAAGTTCTTCCACCCCCCTTTGTGCGGCGCACTGCACCCCTTCACTGGATCCTCAAGCCCCATCAGCCCTTGCCCCCCCCCCCCCCCCCCCTGTCCTGGGATGGAACTTGCATGCCTTTTGTTAACCCTCCACTCTGCACTTCTTTCTTCTTCCTTTCTTTCCTCCTCTCCCTGCCACTCCTTAACCCCCGCCCCTCCTCCTCCTCCTCCTCCTCCCCCCATGCCTCTCTCGCCTCTCTCCTCCTCTCTCCTCCGGTATCGTACCCCAGTCTGTGGTGGTGGGCATGCCGCCTGTTAGTCAGGTCACTATGATGGAGGACCAGCAGAGGCAGAACACCATGGTGAGATAGAGCATGTGTGCATGCACACACACACACACACACACACACACACTCTCATATGCATGTGCACACAGAAGCTGTATACATGCTCAGACACAAACAAACAGACACATGGACACACAAAAACACACGTGCACAAACAATAACGGTAATAAAAGCAGACACATTCCTAAAACATATGTATACTAGTTTAGCAGAAACACTGTTGGGAGTTCATTAACTGATGTGCATCTGCAACAACTAGTGTGTGTGTGTGTGGTGTTCTTGCTGTGGATAACATAGTCTTCTCCAAGCTAGCTGGCACTGCCAATTAGAGCTGAGACTGAGCTGCACTGCACTACCTGCTGCTGTGAAGAATTGGTCCTAAACACAACACTATTGTATTTAAGATGTATCTTTTTATAAGGTGTGTGTGTGTGTGTGTGTGTGTGTGTGTCAGTGTCAGTGTCATAATTAAACCTGCTGTCTGTTTAGAAAAGAGGAGCGTTGTGAGCACATTAGTCTAGTCTAGACTAGATTAGATGAAATCCAACTTTATTGCAGCTTCATTAACATGTAGCTACGTTAACAGAAGCTGTTTACAACAGGGAATCATGTGGGTAAATGGTAGATGTCATGGTCTGTCTTGAAGTAATGCATGAACACACATGCGCATAAATGAATAATATGACAGATTGACAATGACAGATTCTGTCTCTTTCACTTTCTCTCCCACTTGTTGATTTCCATGCCATCTGAGGTTTACTTACCAGTGGCCTATCCTGGATATGTTGGTTTTATTACAGATAGCACGCATACTCAGAGAATATTAAGTAATAATGAAAAAACATACACAGTTGTAACTTAGGAAACATACATTCACACACATACACACTCGCGCACAAATACAACCCGGCATGGAGCTCTTTGTACTTTAATGCGTCCTCACACACACACACACACACACACACACACACACACACACACACACACACACACACACACACACACACACACACACACACACAAGTGAGTGGCTACCAGCTTACCCTGGCAATCAGTCTTATCACCAGTCACTGCCCCCGGTCCCTCTCAGGCTGCATGTCAGACTCTCGTCTTCCCGCTTCGTGTGCTTATCAGGCCTGTTTAAGGTGCTGTGTCCACCAATCGCGGTTTTTTTACGCTGAAAGCGTTAAAAAACGCTTTTCTCTGTGCTTCGAGAAGTGTTTATTGTTGCTAAGTTACCAAAACCGGAGACAGTTTATAAAGAGAAGTGACATTGACGAGCCCGGCACTGTTCTAAAAGTTGAACAGGTTTCAACTTTGAGCGCTCTGAGCGCTGCGGTAAAAAACGTCAGCGCCGAGAGCTTTTTTCCGCTGAGGGCGCTCAGCGCTGTGAACGCTGGGCTACATAGACTTTATATTGAAAATTGTCGCCGTCGGCGCAAAAAACGCGTTCGGTGGACACAGCACCTAATGCACCGCCTTGCACAGCGCTGGGCCTCTTCAGCTATCTCTTTCCCCTATGCCACTCTTTTGGGGCTAAACTCTCTCTCCTCTGCTGCCTCTCTCTCTCTCTCTCTATCTATCTCTCTCTCTATCTCTCTCTCTCCATTCCTGTCTTAGCTGACAATGCGAGCTGCAGCCACAGCCAATCAGCAACCCCCAGTCAGCGGTGCCCCGCCCAACCAGGTGACTCAGGGACAACCCCAGCCGGGCGCCATGCTCCGCCTCCCCAACCCGGGAGCCAATCCACAGCTTCGAAGCCTCCTCCTGAGCCAACAACAGCCTGTAAGCACCTTTGAGAAGAGGGTTTGAGAGAAACTGAAGTCACACCTTCTCTCGCATCTCATCACCTTTTCTTCTCTTTCTCCCTCCACACTACTCTCTCTGTTTCTGTTTCTCTCTCTCTCTTTCTTTCTCTCTCTCTCTCTTTCTTTCTCTCTCTCTCTTTCTCTCTCTTTCTCTCTCTGTTTCTCTCTGTTTCTCTCTCTCTCTCTCTCTCTCTCTCTCTCTCTCTCTCTCTCTCTCTCTCTCTCTGTTCCCCTCTACAGCAGCCTGGAGTGGGTCACATGCAGGGCATGCTCCCGGGGCTGTCAGGCCTGGGCCAGCAGATGGTCCACCCCACACCAGGAGGGGGCGCTCCCATGCAGGCCCAGTGGAGGCAACAGCTCCCAGGTAAAATTAGAACAATTCCCTCACACAGACACAGGCAGTCAGCCAGTTTGCAGGCTCTCACCTAGGATCAGCACCTGCTTCTCCTAGCTCAAACCTAACCCCCTCTTGGGCACCCTGGGTGATGGAAAAAGCCCGGAGTGCCAGAAACCGATCCTGAGTCAGGTCCAGAGCCAGTTCAGCTCAATTCAGCCCACACTAGATTAAGTGCTCTGATCTGGATGAGAGCCTGATCTGAGAGCTGATCTGAGAGTCGTTCACCTAATGTCTGAAGGTATCTCAGGAGACAGTCGGCGAGGCCTCACTTGACACACTGGCTACAGTTTAAGTAAGGGATAATGTATAGAACGCCGGCCATTATCGGGAAAATAAGTCCCGACAGTTCTAACAGGGGTCTTGCTTTGTCTACTTAGCGACTTGCCAGAATGAAAAGAATGAACTCCATATGATATGACTCTTTTAGCTAAATGTATTTGTTACCGTTTCATCGTGGCTTTTGCTGAGAAACAAATAGTTCGCAACACACGCTGAACTTGAATCAAACATTCTTTAGAACACAGCTGATCAACCATATGCTATCACTTTTGAATCAAGTTCCATTGCAAGAAGTGACTGGAATACTTGCGTAGTGATGTGAAAGACAGAGGTGGAAAACTCCAGCTTTAGAGAGTGAAAGTCCGATCATGTATTGGTTCTACCTGCGCACTTAGCAAAGGTGATCTCATAAAATAGCTGCTCTACCCAGCTGAAGAGTTGTGCTAATTAGAATCAGTTGGTGTAAATGAATGGTTGGCACAGATATATTTTCTCACTTCTTTTGCTTCTTTTTCTCAGGTCAGATGCTGATGACCGCAGGACCCCGTGGACCTGTCTCGCAAGGCCCTGGCATTCCACCAGTGTCCAGTGTCATGGAGGATGAGATTCTTATGGACCTTATCTAAAGCAGAAGCATTATGGACTTCAATGCCCATCAGGCCTTTTTTATATAGTTTTCCTTCCTTCTTTCTTTCTTTCTTTTTTCTTTTTTTTTTTTTTTTTAAACGAAGATGTGATTTTGCTCCCTTCATGGGAAAAGACTGATGCATACTTTCTCTCACACATGTACTGTTTCATAGGGCTTGCTTCAAAGGCGAGCTTGGGACATTACGAGCCATCATGAAAACTGTAGAGACGACTAGTCATCTTCAGAATGAAATCATCTGCAGTGCAGTGTTTGATGACTTTCCACATCAGACCATGCATATACGGTGTAAACTCTAGGTATAATAAAGTCAAGTCCACCGAGATGCTTCTTCCAGTCGTGCATACTTATGGATTTCAGAGTAAGCGCTGAATTTCTTTCTCTCCTTGCAGTTGTTTTCCACACTTTTAGAAACCCATTTCATCAGGTCTATGTATTCATACATATTGAGAAAAGAGAAAGAGAGGGCATATATTTAAAAATGGAGAAAGAGGGCGGAATGTGTATGTGAAGTCGAAGGAGCAAGCGTTCATCTGATGTTTAAATGGCGATGGATGAAGAAACATTCATATTGTTGCCACTACTGTTATTGATATTGTGGCTATTTAGCACAGTAGCCTACTTGAGGTTAGTTTGATTTCACCCAATAAAGATCCTCAATGTGCAAAAATGATATTGTCGCCTGCAGGTAAGAAGGTGAAGATTGAAAAAAAAAAAAAATCCTGTGAGCCTTGGAGAGAGATGAGGGACTTCGTAGAGTAAGGTAGATAGAGGAGCAGGAATGTCTCTTGGTGCCCGTAGGTCCTTAAAAGAAAGCTTCACTTCAAGGAAACATGGAACAAAACCAATATAAACACCACTAGTCCGAGAGGATGTTAAAGAATCTCTAGTGCTTGAATAAACCTTTAGACCTGTCTTAGTGAATCAGTGCACAAAGGTTTTTACACACGTGTTCAACACGTTAAGCAGTTCAGACTGAGTGCAAGGAGTTGTAGTAGGAGAAGGGCATAGAGAGGAGTTGCTTAACGTGATTTATTTTATACATAAAACTTTATGTAGCCCAGACATATAAGGTGGTAGGTTAGTGTGCTTTTACTGTCCTTTCTAGCTCCTCCTGAATGGGATAGGCTCGAAGCCTTTTTTGGGCAAAAGCGTGAAAATAGTTTTGCCAAAAATGATAAAACTATGGCATATTTGTAGCCTAGAAATCTAGACGCCCCTAGCGGCAGCAAATCTGGCTCGTCAGGCTAGCATATTTGGCCTTTGGGAGGAGAAGGCCATTGCCTTAGCTCACCGATTCATTTCTAGAGTGGCGTCAACTAGTCTATATCCACCATATGCTGAATCACCAAAACAAAGTGCAATGTCTGTAATTCCTCCTAAATGAAATAAGACATAAACGCTGCAGCCGCAGAATGGCTGTAGAGGCTGCCAATAATAAGGCTCTCTCCCTCTCTCTTCCTCTCTCTCCCCTCTCTCTTCCCTCTCTCTTCCCTCTCTCTTCCCTCTCACTCTATTAAGTTCAATTAAAAAAATGTTTTATTGTAGATCAGTAAATCATATCATGCATTGCCATAGATTTACATACCTTGGCAGAATGGGTAAACTTTGTAAACCAAAAAAAAAAGCACAGGTGATCAGGCCAATCACATTACTTTTATTGTAATGTGATTCAAGTTAAACAGTAAGGAATACAGAGTAGTGACAGCATTAAACAAAGCATAGGCATTATGATTCCCCATGTTCCCCATTCAAAAATGTACATGCCCTTTGTATTGCCTCCATTAATATCAATGAAGGCTTACAGTGTTATGTGATGGTTGTGAATGAGTACCTTTATTTCCCAGATAATAGAGGTGCCCATTCTTCTTGACAATAAGGTCCCATAAATGCTTGCATTGTCTTGCATGAATTGCACGTTTCAAAGTTGTTCAACGATATGTCAAGAGACTCCAGAATCTTCACTTTATTTCTGCTGTAGCCACTGAAAGATTGACTTGGCCTTGCTCTTCATTGTCTTGTTTGAAAGTCAAAGTCCAAGTGGGATGAGCGCAAACTGTCCTCCAATTGTTTCTGATAACATACTGCATTCATTCATCTTGCCATCAATTTGAGCTAAATTCCCTTGACCTTTGTAGACCCCCGCCCCCCATAACATCAGATATCCACCTCAATGCTTCACAGTAGAGATCGGTGCACTCCTCACCAAACACAGCAATACGTTCAATTTTGGTCTCATTACTCAAAATGACTTTTTTTTTTGCTGAGGTTCTGAGGCTTGTCTGGGCGCTCTTTGGCAGATTGTAGGCATGGCGTTTAGTGGCATTGGCACAGTGGTGACCTTACTCTGGCATCCCAACGGTGCAGCCCATTTTTATTCAAGTGCCTCCTTACTGCGAATCTTGAAACAGTCTCACCATTTCCTTGCAGCGAAGCCCTGTATTTCAGCTGAAGTAGCTTGAGGGGTTATCTTTTGCATCCTGACCAATTTTCCTGGCAATTGAAAATCTTAATTGGGCTGCGAACCACTAATCTCCCACTTCGTTATCAGACTTAAAATACCACTGACATACTGAGAACACTACTAGAACTTTTTATACCCTTTTGCTGATTTATACAGTACTATACCTTTCTCACGAATCTCTTTACCCAGCAAAGTCAATGCCGCCTAGGGTGGAATACGCAGAAGTCTCGCAAGAGCTACGGAACGGAACTCATTGACTTTTTTTATACACTGGCACTAAGTATAATCAAACATATCACAGGTGTCGAAACTTTCCCGTAATAGCCAATTAGACCTGGGTGAGTATATTATCAGGGCAAACATTTAAGGGTGTGTAAACTTTTGATCAGAGTAGACAGCCAACTCCCATCTCTTAGTCTGATTGTCTCTACCCTCCTTTCCCTTGAGAGTTTTTTTTCCTTCTTTAATTATCTTGGTACTGCGCTCATACCGTCTCTCTTCTCTCTTTATCTTTCCCTCTCTCTCTCTCTCTCTCTCTCTCTCTCTCTCTCTCTCTCACACACACACACACACACACACACACACACACACACACACACACACACACACTCTCTCTCTCTCTCTACCTCACTCTTACACACTCCAACTTTCTCTCTGTCCAGGTCACATAGAAGAAATTAACAGATTTTTCTTCCACCTTCTCTATGACACTGCAGCATATGATCATATCTGTAATCTGCCTGGTTGTAATCTTGCAGTCCCTAGGATGATGAACATGGGTCCCCACTTTGACAACACCAAGGGACACCCATGTGTGTGTGTGTGTGTGTGTGTGTGTGTGTGTGCGTGCGCGTGAGGAGCAGGGGAAACCTAAGTGCAGGCATTCTAGACATTCATTGAAACTTTACTTAAGTAATGATATGCATGGGACAAATAAACCTCCTTGTATCCTTGCAAGCTTTGCCGTTGTGATAAATTAGTAGTTTGTGTTATTTGGATCCAATATTTAAAGGGATATACCAGATTGGATATTAGCTCATTTACCGTCTACCCCAGAGTTAGATGACAGGATACACAATAACCCAGTTATGTTACTAGCTTAGCATGATTATAGATTAACTCAAATTGGGTTGTTCCAGGTAGCCTATAGCTCCCGTTTAGCGTTCTGCCTCACTCAACCCCTGTCCCCTCTGCCTATTTGCGGTGTTCTTTCATTCAGCCTGGCTGCGGCTCAGGTTGGCGCCAGCCCCATTGGCCAGCTGCAAAGAGCCAAAACGATTGTTGCCTGGGGCAGGGGTGCTGGAGAGGTGAGAGATTCTTCTGTATACTGTGAAAAAAAGGATTCATTTACCGTTTCTTAACAGTAGTTATCCCCTTTAAGTCTTTGAAATAGACGTCACTGTCAGTTCCTCTGACGCACACTGTTATTTTACACAGCTGACATGTACAGTATGTTTCAGTTTTCTCGTGCATGTTTGTCCATCCAGTTTATGATCTGGGAAATTGCATCTTAATTTGTTTTCAAAATTGGGTCAATGGCCTTGATTGACTGGAGTCTGATTAATCTTGCCAGCTGCATTATTAGTTTGAAAGGAAAAGCTGGTTGGGGGATGTCTCCGTGTGTTCCTCCTTATATATGACCTGGCTGGCCCTCCGAGGAGACATGGGTTGGAGGTTCACTAAAACTGATTGGCTCATTGACTTAAGGCGGTTATCCAGTGATTTATGTCAGAGAGGGAGCCATGGGAATCCATTGATTTGGGGTTGCAGAGTCCCAAGGACATCTTAGGCCACACCTGCTGTGTGTGTGGACAAACACTTTGCTGAACACTCATCTGGACAGACCAATATTGCATGGTGACCCTCCCAAACATCTGGAACATCAGGGAAATTCCAAAATTAATCAGGACATTTGATTGATTGATTTATTTTAAGTCAGACTAAAAGCAACATGGCAAAGCAACACATATACATCATTTTTTTTATTTTTTAAAAGAATCCCTTTGAAATACAATCACATTTTCAGAACTGCACACGATACATAAATGAAACAAATATAGTCTAATGTGAAATTATAATAAAATTCACCAACAGTGCTTAAATACAAACAATATCAACAATGAGTAAACATATAATACACACAAGACCACAGTTGACAAGCACGGACTAAACTGATTAAGAGAGAGGAAACGGAAGATGAAAGTTTACATTTTTTATTTAGCAGTTTACCAATAAGGGTTTTGTAAATAAGTAATGCTTGGAAATGCTAAACTGTTAGGCTACATGTTGCTCCCTCTTCATGTGTTTCTTTATAATGAAGATATGCTTCCTATAAATTCAGTGGCCATATTGTTCTTGAGGAAGCCCGTTTTCTTTTGCCCACTTGGTGTGCTTAATCAGGTATTGATCCATTATCAATTTGCCATCGACGGGGAGAAGATGAACAAGGTCAGTTTATTTTCCCATAGGCTGTACTCTATCGACCTCTCTTGAATGCTGTGCTTGGCTGTTGCCAGGGTGATTGCTCATGTTCTGGAACCCCCCAACAAAGCATAAATCACACAAGTCCATAACTAGCTCAGAGGTCAGTGTGGAGGTCACATCTATGTATTATAATGCTAACTTCTTCATGCCTTTTGACACCATGCTTTTCCATGTCTATCTCCCTCTGTAGAAGCCGAAGGCCTCCATGGACTCCAATACTAAACTCACACGCTCCCTGCCCTGCCAGGTGCAAGTCAACCAGGGGGAAAACCTGTGAGTACACCACCACCTGCTCTTGTCTGATGCCAGTGTGACGAATATGTGATAGCCAATGCCCAAGGTGACCTGCTGTCTTGTCCTCTGTTGTGTTTTTTTCTCTTCCAGAAACACTGACCAGTGGCCACAGAAGCTGATCATGCAGCTCATCCCACAACAGCTACTGGTAAACGAAACGATAATGATAATAGTACAGAAAAATATTTAAAGCTTTTAAGCTTTTGAAGAAACACCATGTTTTCTACTGTGAAAAAAACTTGTTCACAGTACAACTGTGTTTAATGTTTGTGTAGCATTGCTAGTTTCACCGTTGAGAATGACACCATTTTATGTATTCCCACATCTGTACACTTTACTCTCATTTAGTCACTCGAGAAAAAATCAATCAAGTTCAATATGCAGAGAATGCAGAGAGAGAGAGACTGTAAAAGCAGATAACGATTTCTGGCCATACATTTGAACTTCCAAGCCATTGTCATTAAGCAGGAGCCTTTAACTACTTCCATTAGGTCAAAAGACAGAATTGTCTTTAAAACGATTGATAAAGAAGATAGGATGGCAAAAAGCAATAGAGAAGCAATAAAGCAATGAAGAGGATAATAATTAAAGCAATAAGGGTGAATGCGGGTTATGTGAATGCTGGGTTTGTGTTGGACAGAATTGACCCTAATAGGATTAGGGTCATATATACTAGGTTTCACAGAATTTTTTTTTTTTCATTACTTTTTCCAGCTTTGTATTAGTGAAATAACCACAGACCTTAATGGAAATCAAGCAGCATTTTCTTAATCAAGAACCTTTGATATACAAGCGACTTGGCACCCTGTATTCATTCTTTTGCATTGCATGTTTGGTATTGAATAAATTGAACACTGTAGTGCAGCAGATCGATTGTGGCAATTGTGGAGTTAAATTATTAACAACACAGCTGATATTCAGAATAGGACACTGTGTCCGTTGCATTACTAGTATGTAATACATACATCACATTAGTACACTCTTTCTGGGGCTTATACTGCACAGTGTTACAGGGAGTGATGCTCTCACACAGCCGTTTTAATCATCCTCACTCACTCACACTCTGTCCACATGGCAGACGACACTGGGCCAGAAATGTGTTTGTGGTGCAGTCTCTGTTCACCAACAAAGACGTGGAGTCACTGAAAGGCCTCTATCTCATTATAGCCAATGGCTTTGTGAGTAGATGTTGCACTTCTATGCACACACACACACACACACACACACACACACACACACACACACACACACACACACAAACACACACCACTGTTTTCCTTTGTACACACCAAAAATACCAATAAATACCCCATTTTGCAAAATGGCGAACGGCATGGTTTGCATGAAGACATGAAGCTGCAACTGCCTCTGGTGGTCACAAGAGGGCATGTTGTATGTTTGAGATCAATGTGTTTCATGCTTTCATGTTGCAACTTTTATCTTATAACTTTTATCTTTTAACTTTTAGCATAGTAAGTTCATCCCTTTTTCAAGGACAAGGACAATTCAAAGGAAGAGAATGTTTTCTACTCACTCCGCGGTTGACCTCCTCCTGCAACAGTTGAGGGCAACAGCAATACCTGCATTCCTGTGACTTCAAGAGTCAGCAGCAGTGACACCCACTAGAGTTGAGGGCTACAGCAAAGTATGTGCTCCTGACTTCAGGACTGCAGTGACCCCAATTTGCCACCAGGGGGAGTAGATCACAAAGGATAGTTCCATAGTGGATATGGTTTAAAAGCTTAGAATTGACAGGCTCTTGTGTATCTGTGGTCTGGTTTGGATTACGTTGTGTCAAATATGTTGTTGATACAGAGGATGGCATATGGGATTGAAACTACACGTTTCTGTCAGATGAATCCGTTTCTGTCCCTGGATCTCTGTACAAAGGATCAGATAATAAATGTGGACCTGTTCAAATTTAATTGCATATTTTTTTTATGCAGCTATTAGGCTGTCAAGATGATAGATTTGTGATGGTGGAAAAATGATCTCAAATAACTGCTATTGTTACAGAAATCCACGTTGTTGAACTGTGCACTTAGGTTAATGGACAAATAATGGTGTCAAAAACAATTAAAACATTTGGTTTACAACGCTGTCAATTTACAGTTCAGTGGTTTGAACCGTACTGAATTGTAAGACAAAACAAATTAGCCTTTAAGCCACACAGTTGAACTGAATGTAATGCTATTTCATGGGCCAAACGCTGGAAATATTTGGGCTGGGTCCGCTAGCTACCTTAACTTTCTGAACATTTTCATGAACATCCTTCCTACTCCACTTGTGTCAGGGACCAGCGTGCATTATTTTCAGTGAGAACATGCAGCTGTGATGTGCTTGATGAGCTAGCACTAGGCCATTGTTTTAATATTGATGAGAACTGTGATACCTTCCCAATGTTTGAAGAATAGTATAAGGCCAGGTAGACACTCTGATGCACAGCATTCTGAAACAAACAAACATTGCACTTTTTTCCTTTATAGTATAGAAAAATGACAGAGAAAGACAAACATGATAGAGCCTCCACCACATTTATCACTAAGTCACTCACGATTTTACACACCTGTGGGTGTTTTCTTTCAAATGAAGAAACAAATAATGTATACTTATTGTACATGAGGCAAATAAATAAGTTGTATTTTCAAAATGAAATAGATCATGTTTTGGTTTATGAAGTATTATCAAAAATAATGAAAAGGAATACTTATTCATTATTGTAGTTTTGACACAGGTAGCTTGGGAATATTTTTCTTCAGCAAGATTGCTGCAGATAGACTCCACATTATGTGTGACATTTTTGATATGTCACAGTCAATTTTCAGACTTCCTCTACAGATTTCTGCACCATTAAAAGACTCTAGCGTTGTTCAAGTGGTATTTTCTGAAAGGATTTCATCAGTGCTTCTCTCAATGAATCCCCGTAGTAAATGTCACAATGTCACAAGTACTTAGCTATGCATATGCATAGAACTAGGATCCAAAGCTATGAATACTCACTAGAATTTTTGATTGTGAGCATGTGTGTGGATTGTATTTTGCACTGTACTGGCCTCACAGAATTTCTGATTCAGTTCAACACCTCCACACAATAGGTCTTGGACACAGAGGGAAAAGTTGACTCTTCGTGTGAATAGTGTGCATTTCCCCCACAGCGCTCCATGTGAGGTGCGGATCCTGATGCTTTTCTAAGAAGCGCATCTTCATGGGTCTCATCCTCCATGACCAGGAGTGCGTTTCTAGAGAGAGTTATCGGCTAACCTCCATCGCATTCTTTGAAGTTAGAATGGTCATTCTTGGATCTGGTGTTTCTAGAAAGGATAGTTCCAACACTCATTCGTAAATGGTTCAGACACAGCTGTGTCCACAACATCCACTCACTCACTCACTCACTCACTCACTCACCCATTCACGCACTTGATCGAAAGTTGTGTTATAGTGGCAACGACGCAGCTAACTTTTGTAGAATCTTACCCCAGAGCGGCTTTATCCATGGCACCTGCCAGGTCATCACCAACCAGACGAACCACCATCAGCAACAGCAGCAAAGAGTAATCAGGATTCACACACATACACACCCACCCATGCATGCTCATTCATGTCCACAGAGTCCACACGCAGTTATTGTGTACACACTTATTGTGTACACTTCTTAGACATCCATGTGTGCATATAGACAAATGTGTTTGTATAGACGAGCATTCTTGAGTACATGTACACACCATCATCCGGCTTAAACATCCTGCTTAAACATGGTTATTACGCAAAACAACCCCACCCTCACCTGAAGTGAAACAGAGTGCTCCACTACAATATATATTGTAAAAATGTTGCACTTCACTTATGTCCCATTGACACTTTTTTTTTTTTTTTTTTTTTTAATGTATCAGTACATCATGTGTTCACATGACCACAGCAATTTAGGTGCCCAAAATCTTTTTAGAAACTGCCGGTTGGGCTAGTCTTTTTCTTTTTAGGTGAGGAACTCCTGTTAAGGGTTATTGTATATGGATGCCTGTTTCTGGCACTTTTACAAAAAATGAGATACTACAATTATGAGATAAAGTCAAATTGATGAGATTATAGAATGCTAATGATACAATTATGGCTTGGCCGGACACAACATAGCAACACTACCACCTCACTTTCTTTGGAGGCACACACATTCAGGTGCACATTGGGAAGTGCGGAACATGGCTTGTGTCCGTATGACTGGTAAAAGCACCAACTAGAGTATTGACATCACAGCTGCATTAGAGATACAAAGTATCCATTCCCAGAAACAGAGTGCTAAAAAAAAGAAAAAGAGCTGAGAGGTGAAGTGCCTTGCTATGGTGCCGTGAACTAGATAGATTATTTGCTACTGCTCATTTTCTGAATGCGTAGCCTATATAGCGCTCGTTTTCTGCACCCACTAGCCACAAGGCATTCGGATACAACATCGTATGGGCTATTCACCTTGTAGGATATTTATTCTGAATTTAATGGAACATATTTGTCTTGTAAGATCATGTAAGATAGACCAAATAATGTCTGATAGGCTCTACACATTTCTAACAAGCAGAGGACAAGCAGGGAGAGGCTGGAGGAAGAGGCCTCTAGCCTGTAGGGATGGTGTCCCGAAAGAAAGTGAAAGTGAAGAAGAGTGCACACGTTGATTACACCAATAGAGACACATGGCTGAAATAAAGGATTGCAGTCTGCAATACGGTAACCGTTTTATGGCATTATGGCTGGAGAAATCATGAAATCCAGGGCTTTCATTGAATGTTTTGGAAAAGTCATGACATTTCTTAGTCATACCAAGGACATAGGCATGAGATGGTGTACATCATGTCACAGAATCTGATGACTTCCTTCAAAGATAGGGCTACATTTCCCAAAACCATAGACCGCCTATCTACATACTTCTGCTCAATTTCTTTTTCCTACAGTACTCCGTCTGGAATAGCTTGATCCTCCCTTGTTTACTTCGGATTCCTGAAAGCCGGACCAACCAGCAAACAGAGGGTGTTCCTGGGAGCGATTACGCTTAAGTTGCAAGTTCCAACCTGTGGTATAGAGTAAGAAATGTTGTACTTAAAGCTGTGGAAAGTCATAGAAAGGTTTTAAAATGTTGTCAGTGAAATTGGTTGGGTGCGGTGATGCTATGGTCCCCCAACCACCACTTAGCCCTGATCACGCCTATGCTTTCAGGGAACATCCACCGGCTCTCAGGATATCCTTAAAGGTGACATAGAATGGAAACCATTTTTGTCTTGGTTTTGATGAATTAGGAGAGGTTGTGCATAACCAAAAAGCTATCATGAACATGAGGCATGGTTGTGCCCTCCTTCATATGAAAATATTGAACTTAGAAATAGCCACTAAAAATGGGTAAATATAAGGTTTTAATTGGGCTTGTAAAATTGCAATTGAGTTTGTTGAATATGATACGATAAGTTGAATATTATTTTAACATCTAAATACTATTTTAACATCAGAGAACACAGTACAATACTTGATTCATCCATTCTATGTCCTCTTTAATCTACATGGTGATTTTGATCATGTGATTTGTATCATTGTGGGATGTGAGGACGTCGTCCAAATAACTGGCCTTCTAGGTGAAAAAACTTGGTGAATCTAGCAGTTTCTCACATAGCAAGCTGTGCATCCAGCAGGTTGGTCACCAATATTCACCCTTGACATATCCCCCTATTTCCTCATCCTGCCTTTCAGAGAAATCTGTGCAGGTGCATCGCACACTCCTCCAGCCAGAGTTGTACATCATCCTGATGTCCCACAATGCTGTATGCACTCCTCTAAACCTAAGCAGGAGAGGAGGGCTCTGATCAGGTTCAAGACATCTGGGCCTTTTAGCAGCAGATTATTCATACTCTCTTGCTTGAACTTTTGACTACCGTTCCAAACAAGGCACACTGGAATAGTGAGGATTTGGTGCTACATGGCTCTCATACCTCTCCAGTTATTAGTAATCTTTTTGGTAGACTTGAGCTGTAGAAACAGTGAGGCATTCAGGTTCCTTCCTTGACCATTTTTCATTTCTTAATAAAGTGGTCTAACTCAACTCCACTCTCAAGTCTCAACTCCTGTTATTGGGAAGGCAAGTTGGATGCATGACATGACGTCATCCTTTATGATTTCAAGCTCCTATTCTTTGGCTCAAGTCATCTCTTTCCCTTCAGGTTGGTAATTCCCGAAATGAAATCCACCACATTTTGGCACACAGTCTGCACCGATGTTGCTGTCCCACCTCCACAACTTCAGGAAGTCACAACGACTAGCAGCTGTATGCTTGGGTTCTCAGCAGGCATCTCCTACTTGACAGCAGCTGTTCTCATGGAATGTCTTTGACTGTCCAAAGCCTGAGCGACGAGGTCTTTGGTATTATTTGCCCTCAACGGTGCCTTCGAGGCAGCGCTGCCTTCAAGGCACTACTCCCCTCAGTTTAGGGGTAGGATGAGGGTTGAGGGGGTTAGGGTTAGGAATAGGGTAAAGGTAGTGCATTTTAGGCTGTCCTGCCTGGAAGGTGCCGTTGGGGGCAAAAAACACCACTGAGCGTTCATCAGGGTTCCTAGTTTTTGCCCTGCATTTGCACTCACTTCAATCAACATCATGAATCAACAGGAAGTTCTCTTAGTCCTCCTTCCCTCAGGAGGACAACTGGGACTTGGATGGACAGTTTACCTTGAATTGAATTGTTGTTCTGAGGGTTCTTAAAGTCATGTCTTTTGACAAGGAGTTACCCTTCTTGCAGCCTTTATTTCAGCAAATGTCTTTGCAGCTGGCATCATACTTATGGCACCCTAAGCACTCTCTGGATGCACCAATCCTTCTCACAGCAACTTCCTTCTCAGACAGCTTAAATTCTTTAAACCTTTCGCAGAAGTCTTTGTGCTTATCATCTCCACGGATAACTGCATCATTCACTGACATCCCCTTTCTGTATAGTTTTAGTGGTCACATATATTTAGTTGAATTTCCATTCTGCTTTATCAGACTTCTCTGTCTCTGTCCAATATCCATAAAGTTCTCCAACCTCCACCATTAGGCATTAACACAAGCCAGCCTTTCTTCACAATCTCAAGAAGTTTGCCCATTTTGGATTTTACAACCAATGGATTTTTGATTGCACAGGTACTTCCTAGATCTGTGAAATCAGCACGAGCCTTGTTGATTAACTCCACCACTTTCTTTAGCTGATTTCCTCTGACAGGTGGGATTTTCTCCAATTCTTCGACAATTTCTAAAGAAAGGGTTTACAGTACTTATTCCCACACATTTTTTGGCAGCACTCTGACAATGTCATCAGCTGTAGCTGTACTAGCAGCCTCTCGCACTTCTTGCCCATACCTGGTCCAAAGGTTTGTGTGAGCAATAGTTTTTACCTCATCAAACTTTTGGTCACATTCGCTGGATGCCTTCTGATGACTTGAATCCTGCTCCTTATGAAGCCATAATTGGCTTCAATGACTCTCTTAGCATTAACAGAGAGCTTGGTAAATTCTTCTCTGAGCTCCAAGTCAGTTATAAGCACTTTCCTACTGAGGTAGTTAGCCGCTAGCCCGCAAGTCCATATTTGGCGTGATGATTTTGGACACCATCCAAAGTAGGCTCAGTAAATTTGGTGTAATTTGGCCACTAGGGGGCACCGCAATTAGCAAAAATGTATTTTGGCTCATATCTCTTTACGTCTTTGGGATGACATCTACATTTTTACAATGGAGGTGCTCTGGGCCATACCACTGATGAACCTAGGCAACCCGTCAGGTCAGTGTAAGAATTCGGAAATCGAGGGCAATGCCGCCAAACTCAAAGCAGCTTTGCGTCTTGGCCAAACCTTGGCGCTTTGACCTGAGGGCGAGCGGTTGCGTCTCCTGCTGGGGCACTGTTGCGGTGTGTCGGAGCAAGCACACTTCACACTTTCCAATCGGGAACTGCATTCTAGTATCCCAATATAACTATTAACTATATGTAAGTAATCAGTGGACCTTTCACTCGTTTTGTTTGTACCGCGAATAGTATCCCGTTTTGCTTGCTTATGGCTAAACCGGAACTTAGTTACCGGCGACAGGAAGTATCGTTTGTCATGCGGTGTCATGGCAACCCCCAATAGGACTCGCAGGAAAGTTGTGAATACAATATGTCAAATACAAGTTGTCAAAGTCGTCAACCCCCCAACCCACCTACAATTATAGCCCCTACTCCACACACACACACACACATACACACACACACACACACACACACACACACACACACAGACACACACTTCGGTACAAACCCCCCTTCCCTGCTTGACCTCCAATACATTATCGGCTGCGATTCTTTTTTTTTTTGAACTCATCCAATAACTCATTACATTATTGCCATAAAGGTTGGTAATTAAAATTGAAATTGTATTACATTATTGGCAAGTTATTACATTATTGGCTTTATTACTTTAAAATGATTATGCTATTAGTTGTTATTACATTATTGGCTGTTATTATGTTATTGGCTGATACAGACCCTTTATGAGTGTGTATATAATTCCTCTCGCTAGGGTAAACGCTTGGCACAGGTTCACAGGAAATCGCTGATAAGTCTGTATGGACAAACAATTGCATCAAGTGAGTGGCTAGCAGCTTACCCTGGCAATCACTCTTATCTTGGTCTCAACACCAGTCCTGCCCCCAGTCCCTCTCAGGCTGCATGTCGGACTCTCGTCCTCCCGCCTCGTGTGCTTATCAGGCCTGTTTAATGCACCGCCTTGCACAGCAGCGCTGGGCCTCTTCAGCTATCTCTTCCCCCTATGCCACTCTTTTGGGGCTAAACTCTCTCTCCTCTGCTGCCTCTCTCTCTCTCTCTCTCTCTCTCTCTCTCGGTCTCTTGTTCTCGCTCGCCCTCCACTCATCGCACAGCTTACCATGCGAGCCACAACCAATCAGCAACCCCCTAGTTAGCGGTGCCCCGCCCAACCAGGTGGTATAGGGACAAGCCCAGCCAGGCATCATGCTCTGCCTCCTCAACCCAGGATACGCAGCATCGGATCCTTCGCCTGAGCCAACCGTATCTGTTAAGCACCTTTGATGGACAGCCTGAGTGCCGGATCTTTTTTTTTGTGGGGGTTTGGGGGTTGGTGGGGGGGGGGGGGGGGTCCAGATCAGGGAGCTGATTTGAGGCGACTGCCTCGTCAGGAGTCATTTGAGGAAGAGGGAACATGTCCAGCGGCACTAAGAGGAGCGGGGAGTGTTTTTCATCTTAATTTCATGTGTTGAGAGAACGTCAGCGCCGACGGGGGGAATGTGGAGAGAAGTGTGAGCCAGCTCTTATTTATGTTCGCTGTCATGTGATGTGTTGGAGTTGGGAGAGCGGGCGGGCGGGGAGAAACTGACACATTTAAGTCACTGAAATCACACACACACTCTCTCTCTCTTCCTCTCTTCTCTTCTCTCTATAGATATCCCTGTTCTGTCTCCTCTTTCTTGTGGTCCTCTTCCTTTCTTTGCCTCTCATTCTCTTTTCCTTTCCTCTATATCCTGCTCTCTCTCTCTCTCTCTCTCTTCTCTCTCTCTCTCTCTCTCTCTCTCTCTGTTCCCCTCTGCAGCAGCCTGGAGTGGGTCACATGCAGGGCATGCTCCCGGGGCTGTCAGGCCTGGGCCAGCAGATGGTCCACCCCACACCAGGAGGGGGCGCTCCCATGCAGGCCCAGTGGAGGCAACAGCTCCCAGGTAAAATTAGAACGATTCCCTCACACACATACACACATAGACTCTCTCTCTCACACACACACACACACACACACACACACACACACACACACACACACACACACACACACACACACACACACACACACACGAGTAGTCAGCTTGCAGGCTATCACCTAGGATCAGCACCTGCTTCTCCCAGCTCTAACCTAACCCCCTCTTGAACACCCTGGTGGTGAAAAAAGCCCTGAGTGCCAGAAACAGATCCTGAATCAGGTCCAGAGCCAGTTCAGCTCAGTTCAGTCTGGGCTCAGCCCACACTAGATTAAGTGCTCTGATCTGGATGGGGGCCTGATCTGAGAACAGGGATTTGCATGCTGATGTCATTTGTCCAGTCCGAAATTATCTTAGGAGACAGTCAGTCGGTGAGGCCTCACTGACACAGTAGGCTCATTGACCAAAGAAGTTATTTTAAATACACATCACAATTGTGTTACGAATGTGATAGTTTCTTTTCTCAATTTCCTCAAATAAATATGTATTTACACTCACATGTACACAGATATTACTGACTCATATTTTATTCAGAAGCATATTTTCTGACTTGTCTGGTCAAATGCTGATGATGACAGGCCTCATGAGGACCTCGCTCGCACACCAGCAGTGTCCAGCGTCATGGAAGTTCTTATAGACCTTCCTAAAACAATGCCCTTCATTTCCCTTTTCCTCCTTTTCTTTAAATCACAACACCTTTTTGTTCCACACACACACACACACACACACACACACACACACACACACACACACACACACACACAGAGAAAGAGCTAAAGAGAGGGAGAGAGAGATCCAGAAACTATACTTTTCCTCACACAAACATGTACTGTATCTGATAATGTTTTTCAGTAGTGAGAGTCAGAGACATCATGGAAACTGTAGAGGATTGTCATCTTCAGAATGACATCATCTGCTGTTATCAGTGTGCAATGTGCGTTCCGCATACTGTTAGACCACCCATATAAAGTGTAACCTGTAGGTATAATAAAGCCAAACCATCAAGATGTTTCTCCAGTCTACCATCTAACTTCAGGGCGATCAGTTTTCAGAGCGAGCATAGAATTTCCCTCTCCCTTTTCAGACTCGTTTCTTCACACTTTTAGAAACACTTTTGATCAGGTCTTTGTTTTCACACATATTGAGTGAGAAAGAGGGGGGGGGAAAAGACACAGCGAGATTGAAAGAGAGAGAAATATGGGATTGTGTGTTTGTGAAAGAGAGAGAGAGAATGAGAAAGGCAGAGTGAGAGGGAGAGAGAGGGAGAGAGAGAGAGCGAGTCTGATTGCATAACTGTACGGATCTCTTCACTAACGTGCAGCCAGGCCACTGAGGTGTCGTCTCCTCCTCAACCCGGCCGTCAGCGACAGGCGACTGAAATAGAAGGAGCAATGGGTTGTTTTAATGTCTGTTTCTGCCAAATGGTGTCAGAGTGTTAATTTTAACTACTCCAATATGTCGTGGAACCATACAGTGCCCCCCGGTGCCAAGTAGTCCTACCAGATGGCATCACTTGGCCACGCTTTCTCTGGCATAATAAGAAGCAGGGAGCGGACCGCATGCGCGCTCACGCCACACTGCTCACATATGCGTCCGGAGTCGTAAAGGCGAATTGAACACACTCTTGTGCATCATAACAATCCTGCTCTTCAACATGGCAAGGCAAGTACTCAACCAACCACCCCTTTCCCACATGGATTGTGGGACCGAAGCACTGATTTATGCCAAATGCCACACGACCACCTCAGCTAAACCAAAAACAAACAGATAAGCATTTTGTCTGTGCGAGATTACCTAGTTTGCTGCAATGCTAGTCCAAACTACCAAAATGGAGGCCAAAACATTCCAACCGCATACAATATGTTTGACATGCTTCCTCATTAGTCCTTGGAAAACATCTATACAACCACCCACACCTGACTCAATGAGCAGACTCACATTCTTACACACACAGACAGGAAGTGATGTTATTCCCTGTCGCCAGGGAGACAGAGACGGTTGCTAAGATACCATGACACCGGGATCTGAATCTAAGCCCCTCATCTCAGCTTTACACATACAGTCATACACACATTCTCTCTCTCTTTCCTCTCTTCTATCTCTCTCTCTCTTCTCTTCTATCTCTCTCTCTCTCTCTCTCCCTCTCTCACACACACACATACCCCTCGGATCCACCCTCACCTCGACAGTAGTTGGACAACTGTAAGCCGCTTGCTCTTTTTCTTCTCTTTCTTCGTCTCCCTCTGTCTCTCTCTCTCTCTCTCTCACACACACGCACACACACACACACACATACGCGCACACTGTGTACCTTTTTACAGGTCAGAAAGCTCTGCCTCCTCTCTGCTTCATTGCTCTTTAAGATGGACACATTACCCTGTAATGTAATGAATCGCCTGCTGCCGCCAGGGCCTTATAGAAACGCATTTGGCTCCGTCTCATCTATATAATGTCCTGTTGGCTAGCCAGTGATTGTGATGCTGATGGGGGGGAGGTAATAATTAGGAGCTGTGCATCAAACATGACCATTAAAAGTTACAGAGTGCTGCCTTCTCCCTTCATCTTGAGGAGGGTATTGATGGCTCTCTAGGTGCCTTTAATCTAAGTGTGGCAGACCTGCAGTTGCTGGTCCCTGGGTCTGATGATAAGTGGGTCACCAGAAAGCCACCATGTTTCCCTCTTGTGATGGGTGATCATTTTAAGATGGCTCGCTAGAATCACAGTAAAATATTATGTCTCAGAGGGGAGTGTGTGTAGCTTGTATGATATAAAAGCCCTGGTTGGATTTTTCTTGTGATCTTTAAGGAACACTAATGGAGTATGCTGGGTCTATAAGCTTCATTTCATGAAAGGTATCCAATTCAAACAATGGAAATTGTGGAAAAAATTGGATGGGCCATTTTTAGCTTTCTCCAGGTCTCTTCAATGAAGTGCTATATCTATTAGTCTTCCCTTTGAATGGAGTGGATTCTTTGTTTTGAATCTGATAGCGGAGGTAGCTTCAATGCACTACAGAAAAATGGTGGGAGACTTGTGTTTTAGTAAGATGCCAATGTATGGCTGGGATGTTGGCTGGCGTTATATGCAAAACTGTACAGAATCTCTCTCCCCACCCTTCACCTCAACCAATTCTCATCCCATCAGGAAGTTTATCCGGACCTGACCTGTCAGACCCGTGTGCTGCGGCTGGCTACCACTCTCATGGAGTGCGGATTGAGGAGAGGTTCAGGCCTCCAGCCAGGGATTGGTTTTTGGATGGCGAGCCGGAGCAGGCAGGTGTCGGCAGGTGCTGAGACTGGCGCTGTTTCCCTGTCAGCTGATCAGCAGAGCTCTCGGCAGGGTCTCGGGACCCAGCCGTGGGGTTCAGTGCAGTGGTGAACGGGGGCTGGGCAGGTGCTGAAAGAGAAGGGAGGAAAGAGGGGTGAAGAATCAGGTGAGAGGTAATCTGTTTACAGAACACCATCAGCTGACCTGAGCGGGGTGGGAGTGGGAGGTCGTCTTAACCTACTCCAGCGTTGTTGACCCAAATCATGGTGGATGAATAAGAAACACCAGAAGGAGAAGTCTAGTGAGTAAAAGGCCTATATACACAGAAAAGGCATAGTGGTGATGAGGTTGTTTGTTACCTTGAGACTTTTGCTTATTTAACCATAAACGTTAACAAATATTTTCAATATTTTAAAATGTTAAATGTTTTTTGTATAAAGAAAATGACTGACAGTGTATTCAGGTGGGAGGAAATGATACATGTGTAGGTGGCTTTATTAAACAGTGTACATAAACAGCAGAGATATGGAGACTTTTGGCAGTTTGGTGTAGTCTTGGAACTAAATGTCTTCAAATCAGCAGATTTCAGAGCAGCACCCAATATGATGTAATTTGGGCTCTGATGATCTATAGTTATGCTGTATTTTACATTTGTATTGCAGTTGTAATACAATTACAGTGATTCAGATGTCCACCCTTTTGAATGAATTATGAAGTAAAATGTTTACGTGGTTGGGGGTCGAGTTAAAAGCTGGTTAAAAGGCAAGATTTTAACATCTGTCATGCTGGACTAATTACTTTCATCAGTTCAGAAGTTTTCAGATGAAACCAACAGCTACAGCTACGGCTATGGCTATGAATACCTAATATTAATAAATATAATATAAAAACCTGTTGTTGGGCAGGTTTAACAACAGGTTTTTATTATGAAATAGCATACACACACGCATACGTGCGCACACACACACACACACACACACACACACACACACACACACACACACACAGACACACACAGACACACACACACACACACACACACACACACACACACACACACACACACACACGCACGCACACACGTTCATTCATTAGGTATTGTCACTGGTACTGTGAGTCTCCTTAGGTAAAAGCTTCTGCTAAATGAATAATAATTGATGGAAATGTAAACAAAAGAATGAGCCCACTATGAGTAACTGGATTTGCCAGCCAAACATCACCTTGTTTTTACTACAGTAAGTGTTTACTTGAAGGATTTATCAACATGCCCTGGTGGTAATACTGTAATGCTACATTTTGGTTACACTTTACTTGAAGGTACTACATAAGAGTGTATGACATGACATGTCATGGACAAATCATAAACATTTATGACATGTGACATGTAAGTAAGTTGTTTTTTCAAGAATATATTTTTTGGGGCTTTTTATACCTGAACAGTGGAGAATGTCAGGAAGCGAGTGGGACAGAGAGAGAGGGTGAGATCCAGAAAGGACCACAGAGCGGGAATTGAACCCTCATTGTCAGTATGCAGTCGGTGCAGGTGCCCCAGCCAGTCGTGTCACAGCTGGGGTTGTGTCATTTGTTTTTTGTCAGGACAAGTTAGGGTTAGGGTTCTTGTGTCATGACAGTGTCATGTCACTCTTATGTACAGTAGATACCTTCAAGTAAAGTTTTACCCCTGTTTTTAATTGTTTTCCCAATCAGAAGCCTCCAAAGAAAAATATGGTATCTTGATGAATTATAGCTCTAAGTTACCCTAAAACATGTCCACTCAGAGTAGGTTTTAGCACTAGCTTCAGGCAAAAGTACTGAGACGGAGGCACAGATTCCACTGTCTACTAAACATGGTGAAGCAGCTTTCAACTTATATCAAAAATGCTCCTACTAGTTTCAAAGGTAGACATAAGACCAAACTGTTCTCATACTGCTAACAGATCAAATGCACCTTATCAGATGCATGCCAAGATTTGTTAATAACTCTATTTATTGTATTTTATTTTTTAAACTGTGTAAGCTATTGCCCTTATACGGTTATTTGCTTTTGTTTATGTAAAGCACATTTAATTGCGTGTGTGCATGATATGAACTGTACAAATGAAATGGCCTTGCCTTGAAAGTCTCCTCTATTTCGTGTGAAGGGGGAACACTGAAAAGTGACATCTTCACAGGTTAGGTCTCCATATCGAGTTTTAGAGTTTTGGTCGAATGCCTCTGTCAGTTGATACGGCCCAAGCTGTATGATTAACTTTTTTGTGTCTGGTGTTATCACACAGCCTCCTCTCACTCTCTCCCACTGTCCCAAATAGACTTCTATACGGGCTATGTTATCAGTGGCGGCTTTTGTCAGCCGGTTGTACATCTGGAGAGCGACAAAAGAGCGTTTCCAGCAGAGTTGATGTTGCACACTATCTCATGAGCAAGCGAGTTCTTTTAAAGCATTTCCCATGGGCTCAATTTCTACAAGCAATATTTTTTTTCTCCCCCTCTCCTGTTGTACGCATTAAAAGACTCCCAGCATTAGCTGATCGAGCTCAGCAAAACTCCCAAACACTGCATCGTGAATTGTGTGGGGAAAAAAAAGAAAAACATCCCCAGAGTGCCACCATAGATCAAAACAGATCATGAGCCAAAGCATATGAGAACGCAGAACGGCAACGCTCGCGCGGGGAAAAGAGCAACGACATGGCATAGGCTGTAAACAAGGCCCTGATCCCTTGCAGGGTTTTTTTTTTGTTGTTGTTGTTTGCACTGTGCAGGACTGTGCAGGACACCGCGGCAGAGAGAGCAGGGACCCCTGCAAACCGCCCAGAGGACAGCGCGGCACGGCTGTTGCTGCTCCACTGATGCTTCTGCTGCTGCTGCTGCCGCTGCGGCTGCACTGGACCGGAGTGGACCAGGGCGGATTGGATCGGACCAGACTGGACTGTCTCGCGGCCAGGAGGGGAGTGAGCACCTGCTCTCTGTGGCCACGAGCGGCTCGGGCAGCATACTAACCCTGACAGGCAGCGCAGCTGCCAAAACTGATAACCCCGGCACAGCTGAGGAGGGCACCCTCTGACTGTGTGTGTGTGTGTGTGTGTGTGTGAGATGATAGTGAGGGGAAGGGGAGGGGGGTGTAATAATGGCCAACACATCTGCGACCTGTAGCACACAGGCAAGGAGCGAGAGAGAGAGAGAGAGAGCTTGAGAGAAAGGGAGAGAGCAAGAAAGAGAGAGAGCACACATGCTCTACATCTCGATCATACCAACGGCACTAATCCTCCCCCAGTGGCTCGCATCACTATTCATTTAACGGCCCGCGGTGGCCACTCAATCAGTCTCTCCCAGGCTGCACCCTGACGTCCGGCGAGCCACCGGGGAGAGAGCGGGGGAGAGAGAGGGGCGGCCGAGGCAGCCACTGCAGCACTGGGACACTGGGGCTGCAGAGGCTGGGGGAGTCAGGGGGAGGGTGTAGCCGGAGGCTGTGGAGAGGCATACAAGGATCTTTTGAATGGGGGTCATAGAGGATGGTGTGTGTGACTGCGTGTGCGTGTGTGGGTGTGTGTATGTATGTGGGCGTGTGTGTGTGTGTGTGTGCGTGTGTGTGTGTGTGCGTGTGTGTGTGTGTGTGTGTATGTGGGCGTGTATATGTGTGTGTGTGTGTGTGTGTGTATGTGTTCGGAGGGGGTAAATTAGATGGAGAGATTGTAGGTGAAGGGGGTTCGTCCCCATCACAGGAGATGGAGGAGTTGAAGAATGAACGGGAGGGAGGGGAAAGGGGGATGTTGAAGGAGAGAAGACGCGGGAGAGATAGGGAAATGATGAAGAGCTCCAGGACGACTTCAACATTCAGGGAGTATTGGTGAGAAAAAGAGAGGGACAGAGAGATGAGGGAGAAAGAGAGAGAGAAAGAGAGAGAGAGAGAAAGGTAGAGACAGAGTGAGCGAGGGACGGGATGTTGTGTGCCGTTTGTGTGTAAGGGGTGAGTATGTGTTTGAGCGGGAGAGATGGAGGGAGAGAAGGAAGGAGGGAGGGAGGGAGGGATATCCACTGCACTGTTGTGTGACTGGAAATTTAATAGAGAG
>NC_084996.1:10823732-10831232 GCF_963854185.1 Sardina pilchardus | reverse complement strand
TCATTTTGATTTGTGTATTGATGCATTCAGGCGGGCAAAAGAGTTTACCACCATTTTTATTTAAAGAACTGCAGGCAGGTTTCTGCATGAAACACACAAACCCTGTGTACCTCCAGCCAGACTTTGATGCCATGCCCCATCATTCTCTTTTATGTTCAGTAGGGGAAAAAAGTGGTGTGAACTTTTAACTTTACTGGGTCAGGGGGTGACAGGGGAGGCATCACATGTTCCTGTATGATAGCCTCAGGCAGGGTTTCACAGCATCCGCTATTTGTCATGTTGAGGTTAATGGATGAGCTGAGGCCCTTGGGCATCCCCCCCACACACACTGCACCCACCTCACTGTTAACTCCTCAAGATTTTCCATAGCTGGTCAGGGGTTGCCCAGTTGGGTTCATCAGCAAGAGGATGTAGATTTAAGCTGTTAGATTGTCACCCAGACACCCAAACAGGTGACAGAGAGAGAGAAAGAGAGAGAGAGAGAGAGAGAGAGAGAGAGAGAGAGAGAGAGAGAGAGAGAGAGATAGAGAGAGGAAGGCCAGAAGTAGCATCTGTGTCCTAGTAGTGTTGCTTACAGCCAATTGGACATACTTTATGCAACTGTGGGCTGGGATTATGTTCCTAACAGTAAAGCTGCTATCAAGTTGTTGTTACAATGTTACAAGTGTGTCGTAACAGTTTAATCATTATTGATTATCAGTTAAGATTTTGTATGAATGCTAAATTGAGCTGTAGGCCTACTAATGATCATAATATCAAAATATTAGTACATCAGTTGCATTACTGTTTATGATTTCTCATGAAAAAGTCTCTTTTTATAGCCAATTGGCTTCAGTGTATTGGCTTTAATGACAGTTGTTGGGCATTTTCCTTCAGCTGTCATTTGCCAGTACACTTTGTCAGTATGAAACAAAATGTTTTTTGGTTGTTTATTTATATTAAGTTAAAGATCCCACACTCTGCAACTTTTCCATAATTGATGGCTTAAGCTACAGAATATTTCTTTATTTGGGGAGATGGAGAATATAAAAATGAAACTTTATCGTCGTGTGAGTAAGCGAGCAAGTGCTTCAGAAACACAGGTGCTGTGGCAAGTTTACAGTGAGATTATTATAAACGTGTTCAGTTGATTCCAAACACATGTCCAAACACATACACACCTTTTCTGTGGCAATACGAGTAAGGGAATTAATCATCTGTCACAAAGAAGTCAATGTGAGAATTGAATAATGGACTTAGATAATGCAGAGTTAAATAATGAGCTTGTTCACTACATGTGTTTAATGTGGTAGCTTTTTACAATAGCCTAGGCTACTGTGTAAATGTTTCAGACGAAAGCCAAATACCAGTATAAAAAATCAAATCAGTAAATATTTGCCGCGGCTCAGTGTTGTCTCCAGAACAACATGAATGTGTCCACTTGAACCGGTGTAGGCCTTATACTTCACAGGCAGTCTGACTGTTTCAAGCATTTCAGAGAACTTGCCACCGTTCCTCGCTGGATTTAGACGGTATTGATTCTTCCTGTCTCTTCATGTCATCCCAAGTTAGACTGCATGGATTCAACCAGTCCTGAGGTTATGGCCTTTACTTGTATGTCTAATGTGGTCTGTTACATTGCTTTATTTCTGTAATGGCTTATTCAATATCTCACTGAAATACTTCACTATTTTCCAAGGACATTGTTTCCTTTTCAGAAGAGATTTTCCTATTGACACACTAATGCTCATAAGGATAGAAAAAGACGTTTAGTGAAACAACCAAAGTACCTTAAGAAGTAGTAATGTAGTTACTATTAACTATATATTTATATTGTATATTATCATACAGTACATACCGGTACATTGTATATTGAGTTATGTATGTTTGTGGAAGAGTAAATCTTTAGTGGTTGATGCTGGAACAGCAGCCTATATCTCAGCAGGCAGCATCATTAATTTCAGGTTTGTTTTGAGAACTATTGACCTTGTTATTTAGACTCCATGACATTGAATTTTTGGACGGGGCTGTCGACATTGCAAAAATATTATTGATAATGCAGGAGCCAAATATAAAGGTATACTATCAGTCCCCAAAGAATCTCCCTGACTCCCATCCTTGTCAATGTTTAAAAAGAAGTCAATGCTAAAAAAAATCAATGAATGAATTAATTTTGCTAAGCGGTCCTTTAATTATTACCCACAGCAACATCACTCACTCAAACCTAATGAGGGTGATGAATACATATGCACACTGTACTGTAACATGATTGCGCCTATCTGACAGCACACACACACACACGTACACACACACACGCGCGCGCGCACACACACACACACACACTTCAGACTGCCACCTGAAACACTTGACTGAAGTGCCTGCAAGGCTAGCTTGTGCGATGCCAGTCAAAACGAGCTTCTAGCAACTGACAGTCACTCGAATGAGACAGGCAAGCACGAAGCTCAGACATACAGTATAAAAGCCACCTCAAGCATTTCGACTTCTGGAGCACGAGCAGGTGGCCGGCTAAAAATATATATTAGCTCGTGAGAGAACATGTAGATGGTGCTACCTGACGTTGGACATTTATAGGTCAGTTACAGTAGAATTGAGTTGCAGCAGACTGATGCTGGCCTGTCTGGTGTCTTGTGATTGCAGATATCTGTGATGCACCACAGTGATGCCTTGCACTTTTTAATCATACAACCCACCTCTCTCTCTCTCTCTCTCTCTCTCTCTCTCTCTCTCTCTCTCTCTCTCTCTCTCTCTCTCTCTCTCTCTCACACACACACACACACACACACATACATACACTCACATCCACACCAGTTCCAACAATATGCTTGAAATTGGGTTGAGCGCATACCCTTGTCCTCCTAGAGCAGTGAAAGCATGCCTGCTGGGGAAAAGGCACCGTGTGTGTGTGTGTGTGTGTGTGTGTGTCCAGCTGTGCCTGGCAGAGACGACAGCTCCCAACTCCCCAGCCCTGGCTGATGCAGCACTCTCACATCTGCCCTGGCGCCTCACTTGGCTTGTGTTCATCTGTCGCATTGCAAAGATGGCCTTACAACACCCACCTCCTCTCTTCTCCTCTCTTCTCCTCCATCTCCCACCCTCCACCTCTTCCTTTCCACTCCTTTTGTGTGTGGTGAGTGAGTGAGCGAGTGCATGAGTGAGTGAGTGAGAGAGTGAGAGAGAATGCACCGCACGTGAGGCCTTCTTCTGCTGCATATGCATGGCAGTCAGTGTCACCTTGTGTGTGTGTGTGTGTGTGTGTGTGTGTGTGTGTGTGTGGCCGCGGGACGTAGATAAGTGGTCTGCATGATCTGGCTGAGATTCAAGTTCAATAACCGGGAGGGGACAGCAGAGGAGCCGGCATAGGAGCACTGACCCGTTCTCAGTGTCGGGGCTAAGAACTGAGGACTGGCCCCAACCCCTCTACACACACACACACACACACACACACGCACACACACACCCACACACACACACACACACACACACACACACACACACACACGCATACTTCCATCCCGGAACTGTAACGTGGAACATAAGGGGGTAGGGGGGTGTAATTAGCCCTGATCGAGTTTGATTGAGCCCCCCCCCCTCCTCCTGCCATCTCCACTCCCTCTCAGCCTCTCCCAGCTCAGGCCTGGATTCTGTCCCCTTTGGGGTGGCCAGGCGGATTGTGGGAGCATCAATTATTGAATAATAGCCTGAGCAATGGCAATGGTTAGTGATATAAAATTAATGCCATAATCCAGCGGAATGGATGTAATTGGAAATCGTGGAAACATCTCCCCCGAGAGGACGTGTTCATTGTGTTACGCTCAGCCGGGGTGCGGTGTTCCTTGTCTGTAACTTGTGTGTGTGTATGTGTGTGTGTGCACGGAAGCACACCAGAGCCACATACTGTGTGTTTCAGTAAAGGATTTGGCATCCAAGGCGTTGAGTCGAGCAATGGCTCAGTCAAGTGTGAGAAAAGCACATTTATTTTTAAGCTTCAGTGGCAAAGTACACCTAAGTACAGTATGGATAATGTTCTAAGTTAGGATGGCCAGGGAAGCACTTAGCCCATATTGTGTGTAGCCTACTCACAATCTCTTATTAAACAAATCATGATTGCTTCATCTGGTGACAGGATTTCCCTTAAACCCATGCAGATGTTCTCAAACAGAAAGCCTTGATGGTCATGAAGAGAAGGTTAATTACTCTATAAGTCTGTCTATAAATAATGAAAATATTTCAGCTATTCTTCTGACGCATTTATTTATATCTCATAAGGTCATTATCTCCTTAATAGATAATGTATGCGTGTAGCAGCGTGAAAGTACCACAGATTACAAATCTACTGAGGTTTCAGTCATTGTGTGTTGTTTAGCTTCTAGCCTACTGTAGCTGGTATGGCTAGAGAGCTTATATCATGTGCGATGTGTTTACATTGTGTTAGTGAAAACAGCCATGTACCAGCCATCTGGCTCCAGCTAAACCATGTGTGCATAAGCTAATTAGGATGGAGAGCGGCTGGGGTCAGCATTTAGGTCAGGGGAAATATGGCGGAGTGGAAACCCACATCTCAGCACATCCCGCTTCATCTGGGAATTATGAAATCTCAGTAGTGAGACAAAATGAACTTTGGTCTCTTAAGTGTGGAATACTGTTAAGTTTTCAGACACAATG
The DNA here is from genome assembly GCF_963854185.1 of Sardina pilchardus. NCBI lineage: Eukaryota > Metazoa > Chordata > Actinopteri > Clupeiformes > Clupeidae > Sardina > Sardina pilchardus. The sequence continues at coordinate 10,826,570 of NC_084996.1, read as the reverse complement.
CGCCGAGCCTGTGCTGGTTTATGAATGAGTGGAATGTATTATACATAAGACGACGACTCGCGTAGCCGGCGTTTGTATGACTTGTCAGACGTCCCACCATAGTGGGCTTACCTACTGTATGGTGCCACTTGAACATCATCGGCGGTGACATGCTCTATGGTTGGGTCCCCAGGACACGGGGCAGCGTTGGCTTTATCCCCGACACGTAATGGCGTGTTCGGGGGGGAAAAACACTTGGCAGTGGCGAAGTCTTTCTAAGTAAAAGAGATGGCTGTCAGTGCACATTCCAGTCACGCGTATACAGTAAACGGGAGCGTGGTCTGCTTGGGGTGATGGAAACAGTTGCCGAATGGCTCCATACATCTTGGAGCTGGAGTGGGTGATGAGCCTACAGTTAGATGGATCAAGGATGAATGCCCGTCTTGGCTAATAGGGAAAAGTCCATTCCGATATGTGCTAAACAGAGTCAGAAACCAACCAGTGTGAGTAAAGGCCATTGACCACATAACCGTGACCACAAAAGCAGCAATGCGGAGCGAGTCACTCGACTGTGCTGGCGTAAACACAACGAGGGCATGGGGCTCACGGCCTGTTTTTTTTTTTTTTAAGGTTCTAAAAATACGAGGTGAGAGGAAGTTTATTCGAGTGGCCGGTTCGGAAAACGGTTTGAGTCAGGCGGTGATGTAAATGCCACGCCGCTGAGCCGTAAGGTGGCCGAGTGATCCAAATAAGGGCGAGCGAGCCGGCCCGCCACTGGGGTCTGGCGTCGTTGCCGTTGTCGTCGGGGCGGACACAGCGCTCCCTCTTCGTACGCGCGAGGCGGTGTCGTGCGCAGCCGATAAAAGTCAAGATGTGGTTCGATCATGTGTGAAGGGACAGCCGGGGCTGAGCACGAGCGGAGCGGTCAGGCTGCGGGTCGATCATGTGTAAGTAAAGCCGACTCAGGGTGACGGACGCTCTCTCTCTCTTTCTCTCTCTCTCTCTCTCTCTCTCTCTCCCTCTCTCTCTCTCTCTCTCTCTCTCTCTCTCTCTTCTCTCTCTCTCTCTCACTCTTGCCTCCATGGATGTAGCTTAGCTGCTACTGCTGCTGCTGCCTCTTGATGCTGTTGTAGGGTGAAGGGGGTTACAGTTAGATCATGTGTTGGACGAGGCGCTTCTGGTGATGCAAACAGTCAGGCCAGCGGAGACCCGGGGTGACTTGACTGCGCCCCAGATGGATGGATGGATGAGCCCAGTCCCGGTGTCTGGAGGGTGTGTGTGTGTGTGCGTGTGTGTGTGTGTGTTTGATCTGGGTCACTGCTCAGTTGAGAGTAAACGTGCCCCCCCATGCGCACACACATACACACACACTTCATCTCCAACCCATGTGGAAACACTCCGGAAGGGCCGGATGTGGGTCTCCCTACTGCTTGTCCCTGATTCAATGTGTGTGTGTGTGTGCGTGTGTGTGTGTGTGTGTGTGTGCGTGTGTGTGTGTGTGAATTTGTGTGCAATTTCACCCTCATTCAGGGCACAGCGGAGTAGGGATGTGTGGGTGAGTGTGTATATGTCTGTGTGTGCGAGAGAGAAAGAGAATTGCAAAGACTTGCGAGTTTGTGAGTGCGTGGGCGAACGAGTGTATGTGTGTGTGCAGTGTGCTTGTAAGAGTGACCGTGTATTCTCTAGCCAATGCGTGTATAAAGTTGTGATGTTCCTGCGTGACTTTGCCTTGTGTCACATGCGATACAGTGAGGATGATGAAGATGACATGGCCTGACCGATATTTCCAAAGACAGGGCCCACTGTAACATTTTTTGCTGATGCGCCAGTGTGTGTCTAGATCCTCGAGTTGATTAAATGTGAAGTAGTTTAGCGCTAGCACAAGGGATCTATAGGATATCTGCCAAAACATAAATGTCCACCCATAGGGTGATTTATGGTACAATAAGCCATATTCCTGAAAAATATGAGCTATAATGTAGATATGATGAAACAATTAAATAGCAGAAAACTGAAACACGACTCTCTGCGCTAATTCTGGTGCGATCCCGCTGCTCTTGGATGAAAACAATGATATCGAAAAGAACAGCATATGCTTTCTAGCCTAATTCAATTTGCGAAATAAATGAGTAAATGTTTTTTAAATTTAATTTTAATTTTAGCTCATTTAAATGGAAATAAAAACTGGAATGCTCAGAGGTTTGGGGTGTTAGTCGAGCCAAACCAGGGACCCCCCCGAGCTGTACTGTACATTAGGGGAACCATTGCACATGTTGTGGCCACCAATAAATGTGTGTGACAGGGTAGCATGTTACAGTGCCATGTTATGGGGACTTAGGGCATGGGGGTCGATGACTGTGTGCGCTCTGGTTGTGCTAAAGGTGTTTTCAGTTGTGCGTGTGTGTGACCCTGTGTGTGTGTGTGTGTGTGTGTGTGTGTGTGTATGTGTGCGTGCATGCTTGGGTGAGGGCACTCCAGCGTCAGGGCAAATAGATTCACTGTGCCATGAAGGGACGTGGAAGGAGGGGTGGGGTGTCCCTAGGCAGTGACCCAAAAGGCCTTGGGAGGGAAGCAGTGTTGATGGGGTGGGGTGGGGGGGGTGGGGCTGTGGGGTGAGGTCGGGTATAGGGGGCAAGCAGTCGCCATGACATCAGGGGTTATTACTGCGATAAATCAGCGATTCTGCCGCATGGTTAGGATGATTACCCCGGCTGCCATCACGTGCACGTGTCTCTCTTAAAAGCCCACCCCTTCATATTTAAAGAGTCACGGTACATATTTGCCTTTCCCCAACGGCCATTTTGTATGTGAATTTATGCCTGTCCACTCTCAGGAGTGGCGCCGGGGTGATGACTGGGG
>NC_084996.1:10791232-10811232 GCF_963854185.1 Sardina pilchardus | reverse complement strand
CAGATTGGCCATTATATGAGGTGTTTGACACATACACGTACCCATGCTGCGTGCATACTCTTGCATGCACACACAGATATGCAATCACTTAAACCAACATACTCATTCTAATGCAGACACATTAACATGCACTCATAAGCACTTATTTAAACGTGTATTGTGCTGCCAGATTGGTTGATATATGAGGGAAGTGATATGCTGGTATGGTGAAAAATACTCAATGAATATACGCTGTGATTGATGGGGAGAGATAGCCAAGTAGAAGTAGGCTGAGAGAACTGGAATGCCTAATGTGAAGGTGTGTTATGGGGTTTGGGGAGTCAGCCCTCCTAGAAAACACAGCCCGGTAGATGCTTCGAAACGAAAACTTTCTCATTTCTCACGAGAGTCCTACAGTAGCTCTTCTTGTGCCAGTTGGCATTCCTTTGCCAGCTGCCCCTGTGCAGTAATCACACACGCCCCTCAGTCATGCATTATAAATACAGGAAACATTCTCACAAAAATGCTTGTGTTTTTCACAATGATGTTCAAGTCAGTTTTGTGTGTGTGGGTGTTTTTATTTTCCTGTTTGAACTGAGTGGGGGAATGAGAGAGAGAGAGAGCCAAAGAGAGAGAGAGATGGGGAGAGAGAGAGAGAGAGAGAGAGTAGAAAAGAACATGAGAGCACAAGGAATAGAAAGAGAGAGAGGGGGTGAAGTTGGGGGGGGGCAGTGTGGGAACCGCAGAGGTAACATGAGGACTGAGAGGGGTACGACTGTGAAGACGGACTAGTAAACGGTGTCCGTGTTCTTGAGCAGGTACTGTTGTGACTGCATTAGCGATGGCTGACTTGTCCCGCCGTGGAGATCGGCTCTTTCGGAATCCGAGTGTTGTGTGAAATGGCAGGCCCTTAAAAGGGGGAGTGTGTGTGTGTGTGTGTGTGTGTGTGTGTGTGTTGGTGGGGGAGGCGGGGGGGCAAATGAAAGCTGAAAACAAGGGCGCAGAGAGCTGTGTGCGGCTTGCGGCTCGTGTAAATGTGGTTTGGGTTGTGAGGTGAGAGACTGCTGTGTGCGTGCATGCGTGTGTGCTGGAACTTAAAGCGCTCGGGTGCTGGGGATGTGGAGGGTGCCAGCACGCAAATTGCAGCGTTTGTCCAAATGCAACATCGCTGTGTCGTGGCGTTTAGATGCCGGCGCTTTAAATCGACTCAGCTACTTATGTGTCAGAGGAAGTGAACAATCAACGCACTCGCATGCATGCACATGAAGGTACACTCTGAAACACACACACACACACACTCACACACACATACAGTACTCACACACACTCAAATAAGTTTGCGGAGCAATTAGGGAGGCTTTTACTGTAATCCTGACAAAAAGAACAGGCACGGCCTTGTGTATGTTGTCATGTTTTTGCATTCTCTCTCACTTTGCTCTCTTTTCTCTATACAGTCTCCATGCTTCTAACCATTCCCCCCTCATCCTCTTTCTTTCTTTCTCTCTCTCTCTCTCTCTCTCTCTCTCTCTATCTGTGAGACAGAATGTTCTCCATCTCGTCCTGTTTGATATTCATCCTTCACCGTTGTCTTTCGTCTCCATGTCTTCCTTGCTCCCTCTGTTTTGTATGCATCTTTGTTGTCCTCCGTCCATCTCTCTGTTTTATATTCATCTTTCTATTGAGTCTAACCCCCTCCCCTCTCTCCTTCTCCTATTCTCCCTCACTTTCTCCCTCTCTCTCTCTCTTCCTCTCATTCTGTCACTGAAAGAGATGATTAATATTAATGTCTCTGTCTCTTCTTCTTTATCCCCCTCTACTTTCTACATCTCCCTCTCACTCCGTCTGATACTCTACATATTTTCCTCTTCCTCTTCTTTTATTTCTGTCTGTCCATTTCTTCTCACTCACTCTGTCCCTCTATCCCCATCACTCTCTCTCTCTCTCTCTCTCTCTCTATGCAGCTGCTCATTATTCATCTATTAGTGTTGATAATTCTCTTCTCTCCCTGCAGCTGTACAGTCATCTATCAGTTTAATAATCCTCTCTCTCTCTCTCTCTCTCTGTCTCTATTGCCTGTCTTCACCCTCTCTCTGCCCCCTATCTCTCCTATCTTCCGTTGTCTTTTTTTTCTCCCCTCGCTCGGCCCCAGTGTGTTTGTTCCCGGTGTCAGATGAGTTTGCGTGTCATCGTCCCCATCGTTATCACCATCGCCATTAATAACAGTCGGGCCCCCGCCACTGGGTGGCCTCGCGCGGGGAGGACCGAGCTCTGTGTGTTGAGGGAACCTGCAGGTGGGGTGTGTGTGTGGGGGGGGAGCAGGGCAGGGTAGGGTGGCTCCTCCACAGAGGGCAAGGGAAGGTGGAGGCTGGCAGTGGCTCTTGTAAAAGTCAGTCATCCATTAGTCTCTCGTGCAATGCGCCATTCGCCATTCACAAGCCCTGCTTGCCACCACCGCAGCCACCTATTCCTCAGGAGGTGGCAATTATGGCCATATGTGGATGAACACATGAGGATAGGGATTAGCGCAGCATTCCAAAGGGGAACGTTGTTTTAGCACCCACTTGGGGATTAGGCGGGTAATCCCAGGGCTGATAACGTGTGGGCCCTTAGGGGTAGAGAGAGCCCCCCCCCCCCCCCCCCCCCTGAGCCATAGACGGGGGAATTGAGGAGTATAAAGTTGGAGAGGGTTTGAGGCGCAAGATGGGCGTTCAGGGCTTTTGCGTTGTGCTTTCGTTCCGACTAGAATCCAATTGGGAGCTCTTGAGAGCTCGGTGCCAGTTCACATCCTTCGGAGCTTATTCTGGCGACCCGGGAGTGTGTGTGCTGTTGGTCTGCTAGCGACATGAAAACTGTGAAGGATGGTAGCGCTGTGTTCTGTTTGGACCCCTTTTGTCATCCACAATGGCCAATGTCTGACCTTTAAAGAATGAGAAATCACCATGCAGGGCACCTCTTCCTCCCAGCTGCGTTACAGGCCTTTTTTTTTTCTTTTTTTTTAAACTGGGCCTCTGAGATGGAATTAAACCGAGCCGTGACTGATGACTGGTTGGCTACGCACGTTTAATTTGCATTTTTATCATTAGTAATAATTAGAGAACAATTTTACACCCCGGTGGAAATGAAAGAGATATCTACAAACCTGTGACCTTTTCAATCGTGCAAACAGGGTGGCACTTGTGTGTGTGTGTGTGTGTGTGTGTGTGTGTGTGTGTGTGTGCGTGTGTGTGTGTGTGTGTGTGTGTGTACGGTGGGAAGAAAATTCCTCCAAATGTACCATAATACTCCCTGATTAATTGACATTTGGTGGGCTTGCTTGTTTGTTTTAAGCCAGGCGAGTCAATTTTGTGCCGTGTCGGAGGACTCCCCGTCGACTTGGAGCACTTTAATGATGTGCCACAAGCATGCCGCCTCGACACCCATCACGTTATCGCCATTCTGGAATCGGTTTGGCAGTGATTAATTGAAGTGTCACACTTCCTGCCATTTGTTGCCACTGGGAAATGTGCTACATTGGGCTGTGTTCAGACCACTAATCTACATTGTTTCTCTTTCTTTCTCTCTCTCTCTCTCTCTTTCTTTCTTTCTTTCTGTTTTTTTTACAGTAACCCACACACTATCGACGACCCACTCGGACCCACCCAAGAGAGGAGTTAACGGCTCAAGTTAGCGAATGTGCTGAGGAGATATCGGGACGAATTGAAAAAGAAGAACGAATAGTTGGTCATACTTTTGGTGAAAAAAAATGAAACATTAAAGAAGGACGTATCTTCGGACGACCTCGAAGATTGCCATAATCCCTCTCACGGAATTTTCCAGCACCCTTCGAAAACGGGCAGGGTCATGACCCAGTTGCCATGCGCATCACCACGGTGACCGGCCTTTCCAGCCCCTCCCCCCTTCTCCTATTGGCCCAGCTGCTTTTGTGGCTCCTCCCCTTCGGCCCGGACACAGTAGGGGCCGCCTCCACAAACTGTCCCGCCCCTTGCCAATGCTCCAATCAGGCGAGTCGAGTGATCTGTACCAGACGGAACCTGGCTGACGTGCCAGACAGTATATCAGTGAACACGCGATACCTCAACCTGCAGGAGAACTCGATAAAGGTAAATATTTACCAGACTGCTTACCCTCCGTGATGCCTTTGCGAGTGTGGGAATGTTTATGCACCTGTTTGTTGTTTGTTGGGTGTCTGTTAACAGCTTCGCAAATTAAATTAGCTTTGCTCTCACTACACACACAAAAACCTCCAGACTGGAAACTATTGAGGAATGGAGGGTCACCGTTTCATGTGATTGGCCTGGCAAAGGTCACAAAAAGAAACAAGTGTGGAAAAGATACAGCCACCAATTAAAAAAATAAATAATAATAACACTATTAATCATTCTACCCTCATAGCATAGACAAATTTGATTCGGGTTGTTGTATCCCGCAGCCTCACTTGAAATGATTAAAAATCTAAAAATGTTTTAACACCTAAAGGCATCCTAGATTCTGTGGCTGCCTGGTTGCCTGGCTGCCTCTCTTCCCTACTCTCTCTCTCTCTCTTCCTCTCTCTCTCTCTCTATCTCTCTCTCTCTCTCTCTCTCTCCCTCTCTGCAGTATGCCCTGGGAGTGTAGCTCTGACAGCTTCCAACATTTAAACTCAAACACCCCCTCCTCCCAGTTTATCACCCTACCCTCTACCACACACATGCACAAACACAAGCGCACACACACACACAAAAACAAACACACAGACACAGACACACACACACACACACACACACACACACACACACACCCCTCTGTGCTCTACATACTGAGGGGACTGTGGGCGTGAGGCCAGGGAACCACTTCTCGTGCTACCCAAGAAAGCGAGGCGGCTTCGCTCAAGATCTCATAGAGCATTTGGTGCCTGGTGGCGTTTCATATGTGTGAAATGTCTTTTGCTATTTAGGTCTTATCAGTCTTAGGCCCCCCTCTTAAGCAGATTGTGCTGAATTGACTTGCATGAGAGAATTGGGTTGATGTTTAGACTGTGTGTTTTTTTTCCCTTCCTTGGTTTTTCCGTTCTGATAAAAATCCCTGTAAACAGTTTATTTTCCTCTTTTTCTCTCTCTCTCTCTCTACTCCCAGTGGTGGTGTATCAGCATTACTCCAAATCACACACCTGCTTGGCTTTCCTGCTTGAATACACACAGCCACATCCACACAGATGCACACACTCTCCCGCGTGCCCATACACACAAACACACGTAGAGATCCTCTCTGGCAAACCCTCTTAGTCTGTCTTCACACAGACACATACAAATACACGCACACACACACACACACACACACACACACACACACACACCCTCTCTGTCATACGCCCTTCAGGTGCAGTCTGTCTTATGGCACATGAATGTGAGAGCACACACACACACACCCGCACACACACACGCACAGACCCTTGCTGTCATATCGTCCTATGCTGCAGTTTGTCTTATCACACTTACACACACACGCACACATAAAGACACACACACACCCACACGTGAGCCCAAATGTGCGCACACACACACACACAGACCCACTCTGTCATACCCTCTTCAGGTCTTAACACACACACACACACACACACACACCACACAGGTCCTCTTCTGTCTTAACACACACACACACACACACACACACAAAAACAGACCCACTCTGTCATACCCTCTTCAGGTACAGTCTGTCTTAACGCACACACACACACATACACACACACACAGAGACCCACTCTGTCATACCCACTTCAGGTGCGGCCTGTCTTAGGAGCCAGCTCACACTGTGTGTGGTCACCATTAACCTTGTCCCTCTCAATTAACCTCCACCAGCTGGAAGAATTCACCCAGGCAGTCTTTGCGCTGTCTCTTTATGTAAAAATCTATCCCTGTTTAATTGTGATATTAAGCTCCATCTCCTTAAAACGAGCCCTCCTCTGTCCTCTCCCTCTTCTCCACCCAATACCCCCCCCCCCACCCCCACCCATCCCCACCCCCCTACCCCCCCCAACCAGGTGATCAAATCTGAGACGTTCAAGAACCTCCGGCACCTGGAGATCCTCCAGCTCTCTAAAAACCAGATCAGCCAGATCGAAGTGGGCGCCTTCAATGGCCTCCCCAACCTCAACACGCTGGAGCTGTTCGACAACAAGCTCACGCAGGTGCCGTCGGCCGCCTTCGAGTACCTCAGCAAGCTCCGCGAGCTCTGGCTGCGCAACAACCCCATCGAGACGCTGCCGGCGTACGTCTTCAACCGCGTGCCCTCGCTGCGGCGCCTCGACCTGGGCGAGCTCAAGAAGCTCGAGCACATCTCGGAGGCGGCGTTCGTGGGCCTGGACAACCTGCGCTACCTGAACCTGGGCATGTGCGGCCTCAAGGACATCCCCAACCTGACGCCGCTCGGCCGTCTGGAGGAGCTGGAGCTGTCGGGCAACCGGCTGGAGATCGTGCGGCCCGGCTCCTTCCAGGGCCTGGTGTCGCTGCGCAAGCTGTGGCTCATGCACTCGCAGATGTCGGTGATCGAGCGCAACGCCTTCGACGACCTGAAGAACCTGGAGGAGCTCAACCTGTCGCACAACTCGCTGCACTCGCTGCCGCACGACCTCTTCACGCCGCTGCCCAAGCTGGAGCGCGTGCACCTCAACCACAACCCGTGGGTGTGCAACTGCGACGTGCTCTGGCTCAGCTGGTGGCTGAAGGAGACGGTGCCCAGCAACACCACCTGCTGCGCCCGCTGCCACGCGCCCCCCTCGCTGCGCGGCCGCTACATCGGCGAGCTGGACCAGAGCCACTTCACGTGCTACGCGCCGGTCATCGTGGAGCCGCCGACCGACCTGAACGTGACGGAGGGCATGGCGGCCGAGCTCAAGTGCCGCACCAGCACGTCCATGACGTCGGTCAACTGGTTCATGCCCAACGGCACGCTCATGACGCACGGCTCGTACCGAGTGCGTATCTCGGTGCTCCACGACGGCACGCTCAACTTCACCAACGTGACGCTGCGCGACACGGGGCCGTACACGTGCGTGGTGAGCAACACGGCGGGCAACACCACCGCCACGGCCATGCTCAACGTCACGGCCGCGCCCAGCGACAACTACACCTACTTCACCACCGTCACCGTGGAGACGGTGGACAAGGACGACGAGGACCTGGTCAACTCGTCCGGCTCGCCGGCGCTGCGCACCCACAACCAGACCATCATCCGCATCCCGGGCCCCACGCCCTCCTGGGGCCTGGTGCCCACCACCGCCTCCTCGCTCTCGTGGTCGGCGTCGTCCACGCGCGGCGCCTTCACCGTGCCCGTGACCATGGACCCGACGTACTCGAGCCTGGAGGACGTGATGAAGACCACCAAGATCATCATCGGCTGCTTCGTGGCCATCACCTTCATGGCGGCCGTCATGCTGGTGGTCTTCTACAAGCTGCGCAAGCAGCACCAGCTGCACAAGCACCACGGCCCTGCGCGCGCCATCGAGATCATCAACGTCGAGGACGAGCTGGGCGCCAGCGCCGGCGTCAGGGGCAGCGGCATCTCCGGCGGCTCCACCATGAGCCAGGGCTCCGGAGGAGGAGGCGGCGGCGGGACCTGCGGCGGTGGAGGAGGTGGAGGAGGTGGAGGAGGAGGAGGAGGAGGAGGCGGCAGCTGTGGCGGAGGAGGTCTAGGAATAGGAGGAAGCCAGAGCCTGCGGCTGCACCACCCGGAGATCGTCAACCTGCCCAACCTGGCGCGCGCCGAGCACCTCAACCACTACTACAAGGCGCACCACTTCAACAACAACATGCTGGGCCTGGGCATGGGCGGCATGGGCGGCATGGGCGGCGGCATGGGCCTCAACAACAACAACAACCCCTCGCCCTGCACCCAGGGGATGCCCACGTCGATGGCCAGCTCCGGCGCCATCTCCTGCTCGCCCATGCCCGTGTCGGTGGGCAGCGGCACGGCCACGCTGGGCTCGCTGCCCACGCCGGTGCCCCTGCCCCAGCTGAGCATCCACGGCTCGCTCAAGGGCCTGATGGGCAAAGGGCAGAACTCTCAGATCGAGCCCCTGCTCTTCAAGAGCGGCTCCAAGGAGAACGTGCAAGAGACTCAGATCTGAGACCTCTCCCCCCCCACACACAAAAAAAACGATAGAACGAAAGAAAGAGAGAAAGAATGAGAGAGGGAAGGAGAAAGATAGAGGGAGAGAGAGAGAGATGGAGGGAGGGAGGGAAAGGGCAGAGAGACAGTCAGGGAAACACACAAAAGAAAGGGTTTTTTTTTCTTTTTTTGGATCGGCTTGAGCTCCTGACCCCCAGAAGGGTAGGTCTGAAAAGGCAGCGGCGCGAGTGGCCATGGCTGTGTACAGACGGGAGTTAGACACTGTTGTGAGTGGTCACGAACACTTTCACACCGCGTGTCAGAGAGAAAGAGGGAGAGAGAGAGAGGGAGAGGGAGAGGGCAGGGACATACACAGTATCAGGAATGGCACTCGCAGCCTAGCCCTACTCCACACACACACACACACACACACATTGATACACACATACACACACATACAAAAGTAATGCCATCAGCAACAACAGGTACACACAATGTTATCACGCTCACACACACACACACACACACACACACACACACACACACACACACACACACACACACACACACACACTAACAGATACACAGCACAGTAATAACCAGCACATGGACAAATGTACGACGACACTGACAATGACGTGCCAAACTCACACCGACCTGTGCCAAAGTGCAGCTGTTGCAGCGCCATACACACCACCAACCAGTGGCAGGCACTCAGTAGGTGCTGTATAGTGAAGAGCAGAGCTTCTGCACATTCTGTATAGTACCATTGCCATGGATGTAAACAACATTTACTAATCCAGACGGAAAGGCCACTGAGTTAGATTCAGATGGAGCCCGTGGCACTGGGAGCCTTGAAGTATTTGTACAGAGGTGGCAGAGCAGAAGCGTATATAGCCGTAACAGAGTTGGAGTTTCTTTTTTTTTTTTATTTACAACAAAGTAAGGCATATCAGTGTTTTTTGCGAGGCTTTATTTTCTTGATGAGAGAAACAGTTGAATGAAGTCCGAAAAACAACAACAGGACGGATGCAGAACTGTTGTGCCGCTCACCGTGCTATGCCGTTTTTTTGGAGATGTCTGAAGGAGGGAGGATCTGTTTTCGGAGTTGTTTACGTAAGTCAACGGACACGCTCAACCTTTCTCTCCTCTTAAACACCTCCAGTGGTGCTTTGCAGGAGTGAGAGGGATCAATCCCCCCCCTCCCCCGACCCCACCCCACCCCCACCCCACGCTCCCTCCTTCAATCGAAACATCAAGGGACACGAGGATGGGCAACAGAGACCGTGGGATATATTTAAAAACGACGAAAATTATATAAAAAAAAATAACAATTGCATAACTGTGAAATTTCACAATATATAAATATATTTTCATTCAAAGAAATAGATAACAAGAAATCTTTAACAATTTTGAGACTGGAAGCCAAGGCTTTTGAGAAGTATAGAGCTGCTGTTGTAGCGAGCGTTTATCTCTACGATGAACCTTTACTCTGGCTTAAAAAAAAAACAACAAGAACTCACATAGAAAAAAGACGACCACGTTTTCTCCTTTTTTCTGTGAAACTTGGGCCATAGTGGACAGCTGGAAGGGAAACCATGAACTCTGGGAAATTGTGTTCGAATAAAATGTTAGTTTGTTTTTTCGTTTTTTGTAGTCTGAAAAAGCTTTCCCCTTCCTGTTGTGTTCACATAAACAGGGTCATTGGAGAGGAGTACTATTTGATATTTGTTCTCCATTTGTTGCGGTGAAAATGTAATTGATGACGTATAATACTATGATATGATGAACCGTTCTCCTCCGCCGATTTCCATATATGTAACAGTACAACTTTGTCAATGATGATAATAATGACAAATTATTTATATTTTAGGTGATTATTTATAGCAAAGTAGAAGAGGTGAGCAGACCACTATTATTATTATTATTATTATTATTATTATTGTTATCATTACTATTATAATTATATTAGTAGTAGTAGTACTATTATTATTATTATTATTATTGACAATTGCATTGTGGGGGAGTGAGCTATCATGTTCTAATCATTATATATATATCCTATATAATATTTAATTTCTACATAGAGTCGATGTGTAGAAGTCATTGTGTGAGAGTTGCTTCTCTCATGGTGATGTGAGGGACCCACACGCGCGCTATGTTCCTCAGTGTCCACAGCAAAGCCAGAACCATGCTAGCCTCATCATCAGGACCAGCCACTGGATGTCCACATATCCCAAAAGGGCTCCCCCCCCCCCCCCCCCCAAATATGGTGCCCCCCCTTCCAGAGCCACCACACCTCCCCATCCAGGAATCAAAAAGGGAAAATAGGAAGGAAAAAACGGTTCCGCGCCTCTGTTTTGTACAAGAGATGACTCATCCACCTGATCCGGAACTGTGTGTTGATTTTTTTCTTTTTTTTTTGTCGTTGTTTTAATTTTTGCTTTTTTGCCTCTGATGTTTTTTTTTTTTTGCTCTCCACGTTGTCTGAGGTGAATGATGTGCGTCATGCGAGTCGCTGGATTTATCACAGGAGCTGAACTTACTCCGTTAAAGTGTCGTTGGAACAGAGACAGAGCAGGGACGAGGGTATGCAAAAAGCGAAGGGCATTTTGAAGCATTTCACAGGTAAGATGCCCCCCCCCCCCTCAAGCCGGGTGGACAAGAAAGACTAGATTGAAATACAGAGTTTGGGTGAAGATTTTTTTTAATGACAAAGGGACAAATACATGAACAATATAGAAACTTATAGAGATCTCTTTTAAAAGAAAAAAATACAATTACAATAATGTGTCTTTCATTTTGTTTTTGCTTTTCTCTAGTTTTCTTGCTTTTTTAAAGTGCTATCTTAATTGTAATATTGTTATTGTTATTATAATTAGCTAATATTACACTCGTTACTATTATGAGAAATGTTCTGTTAGCAGAAGTCACTTCGAAATTAAAAGAAAAAAAACAAGAAAACTTGGCACATGAAATGGTGGTTGAATTTTGTGAACTTGTTGGCATTTGGTCGTCTGATTAGCACTTACTGTTTACAACAGGTCTCTATACTTTCCATCACATATGTTGGACTGACAGGTGTTAGCTGAGTGTAATGCTCTCTACTCTGAGATGGCAGACCTTCTAAGTGGCCATCTGAGATGGTGGTGGTGGTGGTGGGGGTCTGTCTTGCAAAGAGGGGCGATCAGTTGGGAGGGTTTGTGTGTGTGTGTGCTGGTGCGTTCGCAGGATGTTGGGAGACATGTTGGGTTCTGACCGGTTGGTCTCCGGAAGCTTCTGAGAATGCCAGCGATTAGCAGTGCCGAGAAGTGCGATTGCGCTGTGTCAACACCCCCGTTGCCACAGCAACATGCCTTCGGACTAATGTGCCAAGCGCTGTTTTTTTCAGGCCACACACACACACACACACACACACACACACACGCACAAATGCATAGATACTCTCACAAGCATCATCACATTTACCAGCTCCTCCTGAAAAGCACTCACACGTCAAAATGGTCTCTATACACAAACAGGCTACCTGAATGCACACTGAATGCCACATGCGCGCACACACACACACACACACACACACACACATACACACACATATCACTCTCATGCTCTCTCTCGCTTTCCCTCTGTATTTCTCTCACTCCCGGCTCACACACAGACACACATATTCTACCTCTCTTAGCAGGCACAGAAAACAAACACAGTCTTTCAGTCACACACCGTCACTTTCTCAAACACACACACAGAAACACACACACACACACACACACACACACACAGACAGACACACACACACACACACACACCCGCTGCCACCAACCTGTCTGTATTCATCCGACAGGAGCAAATGGGCTCTCGCGGCGCGCCCATGCTCCAGCGCAGCATCCCCACAGGTCCCTGCCGTGCCGTTTCCCTGGCAACTGTTGCTGCCGCTGCGACACCCCCCCCCCTCCCCCCTCCCTCCCGCTCCCCCTTCCGCAGACGCGCCGGTCTCAGATGCAAATGTTGGGGACGCAGGGTGGCACAGGACGCCATTTTCAAATCGCACACACACACACACACAAATACACACTGTGTGTGTGTGTGTGTGTGTGTGTGTGTGTGTGTGTGTGTGTGTGTGTGTGTGTGTGTGTGTGTGTGTGTGCACCCCACCTACGCCGGCCCTTGCCTGTCCCTTTGGGTCTCTGTCATTGGCTATCAGTGAGATACTTCTGTCAGCCTTCACCTGTCTGCATAGAGCTCCCCAGTCCCGCCCAGAGCCTTGTCCGGAAGTAAAAATCCAATACAATTTCTCCATTGAC
Organism: Sardina pilchardus; assembly: GCF_963854185.1. Lineage (NCBI taxonomy): Eukaryota > Metazoa > Chordata > Actinopteri > Clupeiformes > Clupeidae > Sardina > Sardina pilchardus. The sequence continues at coordinate 10,798,867 of NC_084996.1, read as the reverse complement.
AATTGGAGAATAAGCCATAACATCGTAACCGTCCATGGTAGACTTAAAACCAGCTACGATGTGACTAAGCGATTATACCTGCTCATATAGATGTCAAAAGTTAATGGGGGCATCAACCTTGTTTTGAGAAAACAATGCTTTATTCACGATTTAACGAGAGAGTACTACACTACCCGACACCCTAACGTGTAAAACTGGTGAAAGCAGAGCCTTTGATTGGTAGAGATCGCCGTTGCCATGGCAATGCCAAACAAACTGTACTCAGCTTTTCCCGCGCCTATCGTCCAGCTTCGTCTCGCTGGAACTTCAAAACTTAAAATGGCTGCAGGGCTGATCAGGACCGATGTGTGGTCTTCCGAAAAATAACGGTTTTCTCATCTTGAAGGTTGAATTTACTCAATGGAAACGGTAGGAAGTAATCATCTTCTTTTCTCAGATTAATATGGAACCATGTTAAACTATCTTTAGGCTGCAAATGTTGGAAATGTGTGTACGTTTGCAAAGCATCCTGGGATTTGAGTTCTCTATCTCGGAATTTAAGATATGTACACAGTCTTGTACCTTTCGCTTTTTTTACATTTTCTGTTCATTTTTTCACTCGAAATTATAAGTTATATGCTTATGAGTCACATCGTAGCTGGTTAGCCTAAGGCATGGTCTAAAACTCTTTATATCCGAATTTTTCCAGAAGTCAATGGGAGAAATGAATGAGAATTTTACTTCCGGACAAGCACCTCTCTCGGAGGAGGGGCGGGACTGGGGAGCTCTATTGCCTACACACCTCCTCTGTGTCCTCCCCGTCAGGCTGCCGTGACCCACTCACACCACAGATTTCATCAGGCCTGATGAGACAACCCCCCCCACACACACACACACACACTCTCACAAGCCCGCTCCCCTCACACTGCCATGTGTGTATGTGGCGTGAAGACACCAAAATCAACTAAACACCTTTCTTTTGGACAATCAGATGTAGGCCGTCTGCTGTCTCCTCCACTGTGACTGGAGGGTTTTTTTAAGTGAAGTGGCTGTGGGTTGGGGTAGAGGTGCTGATGGAGACAGAGAGGAGGGCAGGCAGGCAGGCTGAGAGGAGAAGAGAGGAGAAGAGCGGAGAGGAGAGGGGCTGAGGGCTCCACACACACACACACACACACACACACACACACACACACACACACACACCGCTGCAGTGACTGAGTCACGGTACTCGGAAAGTCGCCACTGCTCCATCACCTCTCCGTCTCTCTCTCTCTCCGTCTCCACCTTTCTCCTGTCTGCTGTTTTTTATTCACTCTCTAGTTTCACTTCCATTCTCAGTCTTTCTCCTCCTACCCCTGTTTTCCGTTGCCTCTCTTGCCCACTCATTCTATTACTCTCCCCCTCTCCCTTTCGCCCTCTCTCACAACACAAACTTTGAGCATCAGGGCTCAGAAAGGAGCATAATATCTCTGCAGCGCTGGGGATGTATGCAAAGTATTATCCAAGATGAGACCCTAAGAGTGTGTTTACAGTCTGTTTTGAGATTCAAGTGTGTGTGTGTGTGTGTGTGTGTAAGAGAGAGAGAGAGGGAGCAAGAAAGGGGGAAAAGGAAAGAGAGTGGTTGCAGCCCCACGCCGCCTCCAGTTTGTCATCCTTGCCTTCTTTTCAGGCCTCTTAATGTCAGTTTACATTTTTCTCCTTTTTGGTTCCCCTTTTATCTTCCACTGCATATGTGTCTGTAAGAGAGAGAGAGAGAGAGAGAGAGAGAGAGACTGTGTGTGAGAGAGACAGAGAGAGGGAGAGAGAGTGTGTGTCTCTGTGTGTGCGTCAGTGTGTGTGTGTGTGTATGTGTGTGTGTGTGTGTGTGTGTTGGTGTAGAGAATGTGTGTGTGTGTGTGTGTGTGTGTGTGTGTGTGTGTGTGTGTTTGTGTGTGCTTGTGTGTGTGCAAGGGTATGTGCATGCTGCCTTAGCTGGATGGGGAGGATAGGGAGGGTGAGATGAGGGAGGAAGCCGGAGACATCCATGCGAAATCCCCAGTTTAAATGAGTTCAGACTATTTCCTTCAGCTCAGGGCTGCTGTATGATCCCTTCACTGATGTCCTTATACCCTGGGTGCGAAAAAAAAAAAAAAAAGCAGGAGTATAGACTGGGATTTGGATGGCGCCGCAGGCTTTCTTATTTAATACCCGGGCTGTGCAAGCAACTCTCTGCCTCTCACTGTGAATATGTTGGAGTGGCAAGTGGCCCTACCTGATCCGGGAGGCTGGAGAGGCTTGCTGACTCTTTCATCTTGTCCGGCTCTGACCACACACCTGGTGGAATGGACATCATGTTCTTTCATGTACAGAACAATTCCTAAATAGTGATTTTTTCCCCCCCTGTGGATATGAATAAGTGCATGTACGAATCCTCTGTCTAATTCATAGAATGGTGATTTCTACCAGAAAGACTCGGGAGACATAAATAGTGAAACGATATTTAATCCTGAAAAGGATATCAGCCTATAGCCTATAGGCTACATGAGAAACATGACGGTTGATTACTTAAACAGTCTTTGGCGTACAGTAGGTCCCCGTCCGTAGACTGGTAAGCAGTGCGGGGATGTGGGATCCTGCCGATAGGCCGTGGTAGGGCGAGGAGCAGACCCCCCCGGCATGAGCTTGAGACAGGGACCAACTGGTGGCGCCGGGGTGGTGGTGGAGACGTCGAAGTGGGCTTGCTGTAAGAAGCAAGGGAAGTTAGACATTTTTTTTTTTTAAAGAAGCGCATTCACCTCCTATTGGTTCGAAGTAGGCTGATTGCAGGAATGGGAGGCATTGGCAAAGAAGCTGAATCGACTGTGATTGGCTAGGAATGATCAGATGACGTAGCGAGATACTTACTAGTCGTACTTTTCCTGAGCTGTGATTGGTTAGTGATTTATGAGTGAACAGTGACTATACGAGTCCGTCCTGTAGAACTTCGCTAAAGCTACCATGGAAGAATCAGTATAATCGTCGGAGAACTCATTGGTTAATTTGCCTCCGGTCTTTTGTAAGGCACAGAGCATGGCATTGTTTGGAATGGGGAATGTCTATCGTGCGATTTTCTTCAATGGTTTCAACAGGTCTTAGGCATGACAGGGGGAATTCTCTTGTGTGTGTGTGTGCGGAGGGGAGCCTCTATCTTTGGAAACTCAGCTCAATACAAAGGGAGTGTGCATCTGTCACACGAGATGACACTCTTCTCTGCGGAGCGGGAGCGTCCAGATCCCGGGCCTGTAATCTGGCGAATCCGACAGCGGAGATTTGTGAGGTGGATACGTCTTCCTTAGCTAATAAGACATCAACATGTGATTAGCTGCTTTGGCTGGCGTTTCATGCTCTGTCTTTTCTTTCTCTTTCTCTCTCTCTCTTTCTCTTTTTTTTTTTTTTTGCTTAATGCGCTAATCCCTCTTTGTCTGGAGGCCAAGTCCCCGGGGGGATGGGAGGGGGATGGAGGGGAAGTGAGGGAAGGGATGGGGGGTGGAGGGGAGGGATGGGGGGTGGAGGGTAGGGATGGGTGGATGATGGGCGGTACACTGTGGCCAAGACAGCAGGCTAGGCTGAGATGCCAGTAGAGAGTCCCTCTCCATCACGCCCAGTCTGTCAAGGATGTGGCAGAGGCCAAAGCCTCTTTCACACACACAAACACAGACACACACACACACAGACACACACACACACACACACACACACAAACACACACACACAGACCCCACAGAGGAAGTGGATGGGTCGCCATGGCAATCACACCCCTTAATGATGCTCTATCACGCCAGTGGGCAGCCAGACAGTTAGTGTACTGTTGCTTCAGTGGCGGATGGCAGTGTGTGCAAATACTCTGTATGTGTGTGTGTGTGTGTGTGTGTATGTGTGTGTGTGTGTGTGTGTGTGTGTGATATGCGTGTGATGTGTGTGTGTGTGTGTGTGTGTGTGTGAGTGTGTGTGTGTGTGTGTGTGTGTGTGTGTGTGTGTGTGTGTGTGTGTGTGTGTGTGTGATGTGTGAATATGTGTGAATATGTGTGTGTGTGTGTGTGTGTGTGTGTGTGTGTGCGTGCAAATGCGCACAACACATACCTGGGCCAAGCGACGAAAAAAGCCCATGCAGCAGGTTCCCAAACATGGCAGTCGGTGCAGACACAGTGCAGCTCCATTCTCTCAGCCCCTGATTTAAAAATAGCTGAGGCGAGCCTGGCGGCCCGCATGCATTATTGATACGCCGAGTGTCAATGATGCATGCGGTGGAGGCCAATACTAATTTCATCCCCTCTACTCAAAAGGTTGAGAGGCTTACGCGGCAATCATGGCAATGCCTTATTTATTTATTTCTTCATTTTCGTTGGGGGGGGGGGGGGGGGTAATCTTTGTCAGAGTCCAGTTACACTGAAAGATCGGCAGACACTTTTTTGTTGGGGTGGGTGGGAAGGGGGGGTGATGTTTGCGCAGCTGCTGATGTTTAGAGTTGTGGCAACTGTTGCATTTGGAGTAGGCAGGTTGTGTGAGTGAGAGTGTGAGAGCAATGTGTAGTGAGTTCATGTGGAACTGCTTCTGCTTTGCTACTGTAGCTGCTGATGTTTGGGAAAATGGAAGCTGTTGCATTTGATATATGGTCTTCTTTTATGGCACATTATAGTTAGTGTGTGTGTGTGTGTGTGTGTGTGTGTGTGTGTGTGTGTGTGTGTGTGTGTGTGTGTGCGCGCACGCTCTTACACAGTCATTTGCGTGTGTGTATGTGTGTGTCCGTGCGTACGTACACAGGTACACAAGACAAGGCCTTTGCTTTCAGTTCCCAGTTGAGTTTGTGAGCGAGATCTAGAGGGGAGAGAGACTCTACAGCTGTGCGTATGTGCGTGTGTGCCTTCCTCTCTCCGTGTGTGCGCTTTTATAAGGGGAATAAGATCAGTTGTTTGCGGCCCTCGCTTTTGCGTCATCGCTGAGATGCATACAAAAGCTGGCCACAGCTCATCAAACACTGATTGCCCCTGAACACATACAAGCAAGCATGCACACACACACACACACACACACGCACACACGCACTCACACACACGCAAATGGGAATTGAGTGTTCTATATTCAGGGCAGAGATTGGGCTCAGATGCGCCGTTGGCGTGATTGCATTGTCTACCTACCTCAGCAAGCTTCTCGCCTGCTGGCCTGATCTACTGCTGGCTGTCTGAGGCCATACTGGTTGGTTAAGCAAATGAAGGATTTATTTCTATTTGGATTAGTGAGCGAGTATGTGTGTGTGTGTGTGTGTGTGTGGGTCTCTCTCTCTCTCTCTCTCTCTCTCTCTCTCTCTCTCTCTCTCTCTCTCTCTCTCCCTCTCTCTCTCTCTGTGTCCTTAGATTAAACAATCTTGTGGCAGGTGCATGCAGAGACACACTTAGGGGTTCTTTAATGCACACACACACACACACACACACACACACACTCACTCACTCACTCACACACACACAGAAGCGCACCATCATCATCATATGCAAGGCAGGTTATGGAGATTTACATGTGTGTGTGTTTTGCCATGCCCTGTCACTTCGCTCCTGAGCCAACATATTTAAGCAGTGCAGCAGCTGCAGCATCACCATGCCGCTTTACATCTGCGTTTCCCTGGAAACTGTGAGATTAGGGTTTTTTCTCTCTCTTCCCCTCCCCTCTCTCTCTCTCTCCCTCTCTCTCTCTCTCTCCCTCTCTCTCTCGCTTCCTCCTTCCTCTCCCTCTCTTTTTATTCTGATGTGGATGTCAGTCTCTGGATGAGTGACGGGCGCTGCCAGTTCGCGTTGCCTCGCCGGGCGACATGTATCGTCGCCCGCGGGGGACGGCGAAAGCCCCGAGGTATGTAAGGTCACGGCCGACTCAGCCGAGCCATGAAGTCCCCCTCGCTCTCTCTCTGTCTCTCTCTATCTCTCTCTCTCTCTCTCTCCGTCTCTCTCTCTATCTCTCTCTCTCTCTCTCAGGGCCATATCAGAGACTGTGGCATGGCGCGGTCAACGTATCATTCTGGGTCTATATGGCTAAAGAATGCACGGACGATGTATTCAAGTTGGAAGATTTATTTATATATATATATACTCTTTTTATTTTTTATTTTATATATTTCTATTTACTGTAAAAAAAAAGGACAAAAAAGAAAGATGTCCAAGTATATTATTAGCTCGCACTCAGGGAATTTCAGCTACAAACATAGAAAAACAAGGCCAAGTCGGCGACGGTCAATCAAACGGAACAAATCTAAATTAGGCGAGTATCAAAAGCGCGTCAAGTCAGCCCTTAGCCCTCTTGACCCCGAATGCTCCGCGACCGTCTCATCAAGCGATTTCCGCCGCTCAGAACTGTTCCTCTTGTCGACTAATGCCCTTTATCACTTCCTGTTCCTGGTCTTGTCTCTCACAGAGAGCTGAATCAAAGCAAGTTTGATTTCTCAAGTGTAAAAAGCTGGGCTTGTCGGAGCAGTTCGTCTGCACTCCAGGAGGAATACTCACACTGAAGCCATACATGCTGTCAGACACATAATTGCAATATATGCAATTTACTAACGTGTGGTCCATTAGTTCTGCCATTGCATGCTTTTACTGTAGAGGCCTCATTTCGAGGTCTCCTATTTGCACCGTGGGCTGCAGTTGTCAGTTATGATGGGATGGGCCGTTAGACGCTGTCTGCTCTGATCAGAACTGGAGACTTCTGTGCGTTTCTACATGCATGCGTGTGTGTGTGTGTGTGTGTGTGTGTGTGTGTGTGTGTGTGTGTGTGTGTGCGTGTGTGTGTATGTGTGTGTGTGTGTGTGTGTGTGTGTGTGTGTGTGTGTGTGTGTGCGCGTGCGTGTGTGCGTGCATGCATGTGTTTTGAACAGCGCTGGAGATGTGTGGACGTCTTATGATCAGGGTCAGATACAGTGTGTGTGTGTGTGTGTGTGTACAGCATGTTGTGATCATCGTTGGAGACGTATGTGTGTGTGCGTGTGTGCGCACATGTGTACATATGCGTGTTTGTGTGTGTGTGTGTGTGTGTGTGTGTGTAGTTTCATCAGCAGTGGCAGAGCCTCCTGAAAGGAGCCAAGGCCCTATTAAAGAATGTGCTGAGGCAGCAGCTGGGCTTCGCCTCCCAGAGCAGACGCTTCTAAGGCCCAACGTCCTGGCCTCTCTCTCTCTCTCTCTCTCTCTCTCTCTCTCTCTCTCTCTCTCTCTCTCTCTCTCTCTCTCTCTTCATCTCTATCTTTCGCCCTCCCTCTCTCTCTCTCCCCCATTTCTCTCCCTTTAGCTCGTTACATCTTTCCCTCTCTCTCTCATTCTCTTGCCCTCACTCCGTCTGTCTCTCATTCTCTCTCTCTCTCTCCCTCTCTGATTCTCTCTCTTTCTCTCCCTCTCTCATTCTCTCTCTTTCTCTCCCTCTCTGATTCTCTCTCTCTCTCTCTCTCTCTTTCTCTGCTGTGCCCCCACACGCTCCTCTCTCTCCATAGATTTACTGTTTATAGGCTCTGTGGCTCGGCATCATAATCACGCTTATGCTGTGTGATGTCTGTTTGAAGCCAGCTTGGAAGCGATATGGTGTACATTACAGAGGCAGAACCCTGGAAGAAACAACACGAGAGAGAGAGAGAGAGAGAGAGAGAGAGAGAGAGAGAGAGAGAGAGAGAGA
>NC_084996.1:10776232-10786232 GCF_963854185.1 Sardina pilchardus | reverse complement strand
CAGAGACAGAGGGCAATTGTGTTTATATTTAACAGCATATCTATTTTGTGTTGATATTTACAGTTTTTCGCCTATTGCTTACACACTTTTAGCATAATTTGACTCATTATATCAAAACTCTAAATACAAGCAAATAAGACATTGCCCTTGGAAATAAACAACACCCGTCTACGAAACAATCAAAACTCCTTTCTAAAAATGTAATTCTTGCAGCAAAATGACATGCACATGCACCATTTGAATGATCTTTTCAAATCAGCAGTAACACACTGACGTGTCTTAAACAAAACACCGCAATCTATACTATCTGTATTGTCATTTTCTTAGACGGTCTTCTCTGAAACTCAAGAAAAGAAATGCCCCAGTAGTCAGCTTTTTTTTTTTTTAAAGATTTCAACAAAAAATGCTATATACTGTATATTGTATATTGATTATTACTGCAATATACAAACATACATACATACAGTATATTTATCTCCCTCAACAATGGGATTCTCTTCTCTGATTGGCTGATGGGGTGGCCATTAAGTAAGGGATAACGGCCGACGAGGTGACTACTGTGGCGGAGGTAACTCCGGATATGTTGCAGAAAGTAGTTCCACAATCAAGACAGTTTTAGCGATGTAAACGTTTACATTGTAATAGGAAATTAACACTACACAAGTGGCAACGGTGGAATAAATATACATGTGATGAATACAAACGGGAGATAAGCGGGATAACGGGCTTCGAGGTCGACCGGTTCGAGGGAAAGAATGGCACGGCGTGCTTCGCACGTCGCCGGAGTTCTAGACCTCCACCTCCACCGCCATTATTTCTATCGAACCGGTCACCTCGTCGCCCGTTATCCCTTACGTATATGTAGAGTACATACATATACATTTCATAAATCAATACCTTATTGTTGCTGTACTGTAAATAAAGCTAAAATTAAATAAAAATGTAATTGTACAAAGTATAGTAAATGCAAGGGATCGCATGCTGTATGCTGTATAGTAACTTCATCTACATCAAACCATATCCTCTTGGGCTTAGACATGGGGAAAATATCACCTCATGTTTCATATCCACCCTTGACCTAACCCCACCTCAATGTCTCTGCATGCCTCCTTCCATTGCTTGCAGAAGACACATGCAGGCATGTCATGAATTAGCAAATTGCTGCCCTTCTGTACTTTACAAATGACTGCCCTTGTTTAGTTTTTAAATACAGAAGGGCAGTCATTTCACATATGCACACTACGGATTCTTACTCAAAAACAATTAGGAAGGAAGGAAGCAGGCAAGCTATTTTGATAACTAGCACACATTTATTTGGCAATTTCAAAACACGTGCACAGATCTGAGTGCCTTAGAGGGCAGACTGATGCCTCATTATTGTGTGACTGGGAGGACTTTTTGTATGAAGGTCAATATGCAATTTCTGCAAATTTTCACTTGATGTGGGAACTTCGCAAGTAAAAAGAGCTATGACAAGAAACGTCTGAAATGACACAAAATCAACAAGAGCTAGAACACAATAGCCATAGATGAAGCTACAGCAGCTTGTAATCCAACATTTACTCATTTTATTTTTACTTGGTTCCATTTTCCAGTGCAACTAAAACCTCTTGACCCTGCAACTTCAAATCTACACAACTTGACTTTTGCAAAACATCTTGGAAAGATTGCCCTTGTTTCCCTTGACAAAGATCTACGTAATGTAAAAGGCCAGAAACATTTTTCATATGCTATAGTATCCATTTCCAGTAAATCATCTTAATTATCAAATCCATCTTAGCACAAGTTTTATACATTATTGTTAATATACGTAGAATGCACCCTAATTGAGCTGCACACACATACACACACATCATTTTTATTTTTTTATACCTGATTTAGTGACCTTTACCAGGGGTGCCACTCATTCTGGTGGGTACTGTATGTGTTCCATAGGCACTCTTGCTGTTTTCTTAATAATGATTACATTATTGTTAATCACTGTCTTGTATCACTGCCCTGTATTGTGTTTTGTGGGATCAATTCCTTTGTCTTGTCCGTCTGTTGGAGTGTGTCTGAGAAAAAGCAATCTAAATATTCTTAGTTTTTCTATTGATAAGTTCATGTACACCAAATGTTGTGCACTCCACTTTTTTCCGTAAGGATAAGATGATACTTTCCCTAATGAGGTTACATGACCCTATTAACCCTTTTCACTTTCCTATACTACAGCATGTACTGTAACTTTGTTTTCATGCATGTTTAAGCCCATAGGCCTATATCTTAAATAATGTGATGTGAATGGCTTGAGCTGTGCTTTGCTTTTAGCAGTTCAACATGACACACTTAGTCATTTCACAGTGCTAATTCATCAGTTTAAATATTCACATAACATACAGTACAGTACGCTGATGCCAAACGATAAGTGACTTGTCATCACAGCACATGTCAGAATTACTGTTGATCTGACTGGCTCAAAAGACAAAAAATCTGTGGCACATTGATGAATTACTAGGGCTCATTTTATCTCATTTTGCTCCGAGACATTTCATTCATGTTACAACTCCCTGATCTGTGATCTGTAGGACAATAATACATTTAAAAAAAAATCAATTTAAATAAGCCTTTTGGGCATCATATCTCTTATTTACGTAATATTACATTTGGAACAGTGTTTGCTACATGTGCATCACTTGTTTGATATGCGTCAGAAGCAGGAGAGCGTAGTGATGTAGGGAGTCTTTAAATGAACTTAGTGTTTAGTTGCTTGGAAACTGGACACGGCTCGGGCTTATCCGCTGGCTTAAATGAACCCCTTTTTCCTCTTCTGAGAATACAAAGGAAGTAAACAACAAGGTAACATACAGTTTGCAACAGATATGAGAACCCCCTCTGTGCAAGATTCAAAACAGTCCCACCTTGCTTTGCTGTAGGCTCTTTATTGAATAGCTCAATATTAGTGTATGCCTTTATGTCAAATTAAGAACTAACATTTAGACTTAAGTCAAAATACAGTGCCTACAGAAGGGATTCAATTGAACAAATGCCGGGACACATTTCATTAATACGATTCAAATCTTATTTGTTTTCATTTACTTTGTATGTCATTGGTGATGGTAGACTGAATCTGAATCCTCCTCAGTATTGGTGATGTTAGTGTTGCTTATATTATTGGAGAGATGTTCTGCCATTTTCCACTGCTCTTTACAGGAATAAGGGTTGTGTTGCTCTTCTTTACGCTTAACTTAAACTTCACATTAGGCAACACACTTGGCCTGGTCATAGTTCTCACTTTTTAAGAAACTTCTGTTTTAGAAACTCTTTCATGATTTTGGCAGTGTGCTTTGGATTGGTATCGTGATAGAATAATCCTTTTCTGTCAAGCTTGTGAAGATAGGGAGTCAACTTGTCACTCAGTATTTTGGTATATCCACAGGCGTTCATGGCGTCATCTGTAAATGTCATCTGCCTGATACCCTCTGCACTCGAGCAACCCTGTATCATCACACTTCCACTGTGTCGGAACTGTGCAGTAACTGCTGTAGTCCTGGTTTATGCCAAAAAAGCTGGACTCCATCTGAGCCAAACCAATTTATCTTGGTCTCATCTGACCAAAGAGAGTACTCCCAATATTCATCAGACTTTTTTTCTCTCCATATTCCTCATGAAAGTTTAATCTTGTAGTTTAGTACTGAAGAGCAAACAAGGCTTTTTGTCTTGGACGCTGTCCTTAGAGGTTGATTAAGCAATCTTTTTAAGCAATGCCCTTCACACTGTTTGAGCCGTCACAGAAACGATTTCCACTGATAACCCCCCGCGCCAAGTCTGGACCTGATGCCTGCCTATTTTTTTCAGAGCTGGATTGCTCAAGTTGTGCATTGTCCCTGTAGTCTTTTTAGGAAGAAGGACATTGTGGTTCTGATTAGTGGAAATATGGCTTGTTTTTATACCTAATGATTAGTGCGGTAACCGTGTTTAGTCTGATTTTTAGTTGGTTCCAACTTCCAAATTTCTCAATCAGATTTTTCAGGTCCTCTGGCCAAAACCTTGCGCTGACAGGGAGGCTGCACTGGGAACGTAACTGAAGCATTCCGCTCGCGGAGCATCTGCTGCAACAATTAGCTTCCACTATAATCAGAGAAAAAAAAATTAGAGCAGTCTTCTCAAACTATTTTTACACGCTGTGAATGGAGCGCTTCACTTGTGGGCCTACTTTGAGACGTGTATTTAACATAGTCTTTCTAGAATATTTGTTTTGATTGCTCATGAGAGAAAACACTTTACTCAACATAACATAATCATTGAGAGGTGATACAATTTCGAATCATTTGACATACTGTAAGTGACATTGCACAGGGGTGTACACAGTTCTGTGGTGTCCTTGGTATGCTGTTTATTTCTCCTTGTGCAGAGCATACACGCCCGTCTGTGTGTTTGTGACTGCGTGTGTTATTGTGTGAGTTTGTGTCTCTGCGAGACTGGGATTCCTCTGGGGCTGGTGGGGGGGGGGGGGTAGCAAGGGTTGAGAGAGGTGACAAGGGTTGAGAGGTGTGGTGGGACGAGAGGTCGAGGGTGTTGTCCTCTCACCTGGCTGTGTCCAGCGATGCCCACAGAGCCGCTGGCGTGGCGGTGAGACACGAGGGTGAAGGAGAGAGAGAGAGAGCGATAGACGGTGCGCGTATACCGCAGCAGGCAGCTGCCACGGGGCTCATGCCCTTCGCAGCAGCGGCTGACGCAACGTCAGCCCTGCCAGCCGTCGCCGTACCCAGGGTACCTTTCTTCATCTTCAGCAGCAACACCACCACCACCTCCGCCCGCCCGCCACTGCTGCTGCTGCTGCCACCGCCGCCACGCTGAATGCATTATGCAAACTACTTAACAATGCTCACTCACACCTCGCCCGTCGCCGGAGAGAGAGAGAACGAGAGCTGCAGGCTCGAGAAAAAAAAAACGGAGGTCTGGGTGCCTTATGCCTGCACTGCTTGCAGTGAACAGCGCGACCCGAAGCCATGAATCAGAGCAGCAAGCCACTCTCGGGGTGCCACCGAAGAGAATGATTAGTTGAAAGTAGGAATCTCGAGCATGTGTCCTGCATCTGAAAGCTCAGAGGAAATAGATTCACTCCGGATTATTTCCCCTTTTCTGTGGAAGGAGAAGGTGGAGGCCGCTAGGTCCATTAGAGAGAGCAGCCACAGCCGACACCACTGACTAGAGAGGGATGATTTGCATCTGAGAAGAGAGAGAGAGGGAGGGAGAGAAAGGATAAAGGGAGAGAGAGAATGACACAGACATGGATGTGTGTGGGTTCAGAACAGATGGAGGGATGGAAACACCCGAAGGAAGGCTGGAGTAAAAAAAAAGGAAAAAAAGGATACAGAAAAAATGCCACAGATACTTTTTTTTCCATCTCTCTTCCTCCCCGTCACTTTTCTGAAAGGTCAGATCATGCAGTTGGGTGACCACAATTCCTCTCCATTTCGCACTCCGTCACGCGTCACTCTTCTTCCTCTTCATCTCGTCACGTGTTTGTTCGTTTTGTCCCCAGCCTCAACAACCCCCCCCCCCCCCCCCCCCTCTAACGTGGCCTATATGCCCCAGAGGTCAACACTGATGGAGTGTTTTTTAAACTTTGGTTCAGATCGTTAGGATGGACATTCCTCATCTGAAGGTCAGACCTGCAAGCATCAGCTGGATTCCTGGTCTCGAGGTCACTATACCAGAGCAGGATCGGTCTCCTATAGCTGTATGTGTCCAACCTTATGGTCTCCCCTCACTTCACCTCCTCCACCTGCTCCTCTGCTCAACCCCCTTCTTCTCCTCTTTCTTCTCATCCTCCTGTTCCTCTCTTTTTCCCCTCCTTCGCTGTCTCTCATCCATCCCGCAGTGATACAGTTGTAAAGCTGTAACCTTGGAGACAATGGCTAATCATCCATCCTGTACTTACCCTCTCCATGTCTCTCCCTCTCCATCCCCCTATGGCTCACACAGACTCATTATCTTTCTCTCTCTCTCTCTCTCTCTCTCTCTCTCTATTTGTGTGTCTGTCTCTCTTAAAATCAAATTCAAATTAAAAAGGTTTTCTTGGAATGACATCTTTCCAGAGCAGTCATACAGAGTATGAGAGACATACTGTACAGTAATTTCCTGTGAATTAGCTGCATTGTGTATAAGCCACAGGACATTGTTTTATGCAAATTAAAAGAAACAAAACCATAGTAATACCATATTAACTGCCCCTGTGTATTTACCTCATAGCTGAAGAAATTTTGCAAAATCAATGTAGGCGGCTAATAGTTGGAAAATTACGGTAGGGAACAGGAAACCTAAGTATCTCTACACTTACTGTACATACAATCAACATATTCTGTATCACAGCATATATCACTATTGAATATAATATAACAGAAAAACAAGTAAAATATATATAGTGTACAGAACAATATAATATACTCACTCTGTCAGTAGAACAATATAGTATACACATATATTCAATTAGATTCATTCACTTAGAAATATTAAACACAGATGCCTTTGAATAATTCTAGAAGGTACCTCAATTGAAGGAATGGCCATTTCATTTTTGGGTGATCGTTCAACTTTTAGGTGACCGTTTTTGAAACAGAAGAAACATTTTGTACCAGCATTGCGCCAGCTAGCCAAAGGACTCTTCTCTGGGTTCAGTTCTTGGGTTTTCAGTGCCTTAGAATGGAATGTATTTTTGGGACTACTACTTTTGTAGACTTTAGCTGCTCTTTTTAAGATAGGTATAGCCCTCTCTCTCTCTCTCACACACACACACACACACACACACACACACACACACACATATGCACATTCCCTCCCCTCCTGCTGTCTCTCATCTCTGGTTTATCTTTTCCTCAATCTCCTGATGGTTCAGTTTTTCATCAGTTCCACTGTTTTTTGATTTTCTTACTATTGTCTCTCTCTCTCTCTCTGTCTGTCTGTCTGTCTGTCTGTCTGTCTGTCTCTCTCTCTCTCTCTCTCTATCTGTCTCTCTTTCAGCTTTGTGTATTTTTGCTTTCCTTTGTTTGTCCTGTAGAAGGACGTTTGTGTTCCTGTGGGGATGGAGGGAATCGACGACAAGAGATGAGTTATTGATTGCAAAGCCGAGAGCAGCAGAGAGACAGAGAGAGAGAGAGAGAGAGAGAGAGAGAGAGGAGGATGAGAGAGAGAGAAGTAGAGTGAGTGAGTGCGAGACAGAGAGAGAGAGAGAGAGAGAGAGAGAGAGAGAGAGAGAGTGACACCAGTTCTGTGTCACGTCTCAGTGCATGCCACCCGTCCCCCTATGCGTGTGCCAGTGCGGCGCTGTAAGAGCCCACGCCCTGGTGCACACACACGCCGCTCGGGGAGCCCCTTACCTGCCCAGATGCCACCGGCCTGCTGCGCCAACATGAGCTGATGAGAGCAGCTGCGGGCGGGCGGCGGGACGGGCAGCGCCGCGCTGTGGCTGCAGAATCAGCCGCACAGAGCGCAGCCTCCCCGCGTCTCCCCCGACCCTCCAGTGCAGCTGTGTGCAGCTGGGCTCCAGATGCCTCTCTCCAGCGCAGATAGAGACACCTGCTGCGTGTGTGTGTGTGTGTGTGTGTGTGTATGCGTGTGTGTGTGTGTGTGTGTGTGCATACGTGTGAGTGTGTTTGTGTGTGTGCGTGTGCGTGTGCGTGTACGTGCGTGTGTGTGTGTGCATGCGTGTGTGTGCGTGTGCGTGTACGTGCGTGTGTGTGTGTGCATGCGTGTGAGCGCGTGTGCATGAGAGTTGTGTGTGTGAATGCGTGTGCGTGTGTATGATTGTGTGTGTCTGTATGCGTGTGTGTGTGAGTGTACAGTTTGTGTGAGTGTATGTGTCTGTGTCTGTGTCAACTGAGGGGGGGGGGGGGGGTGTTTATATGTACTTTGACGACTGTAGGTGACTGTAGCGGATCTGCTTGCGCTGATCAGCGTGTGAATTTGGCATAACACGTTTGGGTTTGATTTGTTTCTTCTCCTCTCCTCGCGCTTCAAGAAGATGTGAGGATCCGTGTGAGAGGCAGAGTATAGGGAAGAGTACATGTCACCTCGCTGTTTCTCCTTTTTCCTTCATGACTTATTTATTACATTTTTTTTTTTTTTTTGTCGCCACGCTAAACCAAGAACATATGCCGCAGAAAAAGTGGCGTGCCACCCTAATACGGATCAGTTCAGCACCTTCTTCACAGCTGAAATTGTCAGTCACTGAGCCCCTTTGAAGTGCATCTCCGGAACGCCGCTACAGCCAGTTACATCACAAATGGCACCGTGGTAACTTCCTGTTTCCATGGTGTCCGTGTGGTTTTTTTTCTTGCTCTCGCGCTTTCTCTCTCTCTCTCTCTCTCCATCCATCTATCTCTCTCTGTCTCTCCCTTTCTCCTCTTTTCCAGGACTTCTCTCTGCTCAGTGTGAGGTTGAATAATTATGCAGAATATCGGGCTTTCAGAGACGATGGCAACTGCAGGGACACCATCTGTGTGGACACACAGACACTTCACTTTGAGTGCCGGGGCAAACAAGACTCAAGTTACGTCATGTTTTTTTTTTTATTCACGCAAGGCGGCCTGTCAGAGAACACACGCACAGACACACACACACACACACACACACACACACACACACACACACACACATACACACACACACACACACACACACACACACGCACACACACACACACACACACACATACACACACACACACACACACACACACACACACACACACACACACACACACACACACACTCATTGTGTACAATCTCACAGAGAGACGATGATCATATACTTTTTTGTACATTCTCATTTCCCACTTTCACTTGTTTTTATGTACATGTGCTCCAAATGCATCTCATTTTTAGACTACACTGTCATACCAATGAGGCCCTCCAGAAAAAGCCACGAGAGAGACAGAGACAAAACAAACACGCATTTTGCTGTTATTTCCCAGGTTACTAAAGAGATGTTTACTCTGTGTACACCTCACACTTATGGATGCTATGGGCTCTTTTCTTAAAGGGATAATCCGGAGTGAAATGCACTTTAGATCAATTTTTCGGACTATTGGGAGTACATACGTTGAGTTGACACCAAAATCATGTCATTCGGATGTATTTTGAGAAAGTTCGAGTTCACCGTTTTTAGCCAAAACTCGTTAGCCTGTAAGTGACCGGGGCAGGTCCTTTCACCACTACAAAACGCTATTTTTATACCTCTTCTACTGTTCCAAACAACACTACAGTTACGTGGTAGTGAGTAGAGGGTCCCTAAAGCCAAACCGAAGTATCCCCACGTCTTTATGTGGTCGGATAGAGAGTCCAGAATGAATTTAATCGAGTCAGTACCTTCCGGAAATGTCGCTGCGGCAGCTGCGCAACGCTTCAACAACACTTTACTAACATTTCCGGAAAGGTACTGACTCGATTAAATTCATTCTGGACTCTATCCGACCACATAAAGACGTGAGGATACTTCGGTTTGGCTTTAGGAACCCTCTACTCACTACCACGTAACTGTAGTGTTGTTTGGAACAGTAGAAGATGTATAAAAATAGCGTTTTGTAGTGGCGAAAGGACCTGCCCCGGTCACTTCCAGGCTAACGAGTTTTGGCTAAAAACGGTGAACTCGAACTTTCTCAAAATACATCCGAATGACTCCCAATAGTCCGAAAAATTGATCTAAAGTGCATTTCACTCCGGATTATCCCTTTAAGGACATGGAGGCCTTGTTCTGCATTGCTCCAATTCATGTATGCCGGAAAGTAGAAAAAGGAGAAAAAAAAACACAGTGGAGACTCTTAGCTAACAAATGGCCCAATTTCAGAAGTGTATCTACCTAGGCATGTGTTTATCTGTGTTTGTGTGTGTGTGTGTGTGTGTGTGTGTGTGTGTGTGTGTGTGCATGCCGCAAATGTGTCTGCTGTATAAACACAGGTGATGCCAACCAACACACACACACACACACACACACACACACACACACCTGTGGACGACAGGCA